>NC_063210.1:4452640-4480140 GCF_017589495.1 Alosa alosa
CAGTCACTGTGGTTCCACTGCCCCAGAAGGAGGGCTACAGCACATCCTCAGAGCCAAAAACCCCCAGCATCAACCCCCCCTCAACCGCCCCCCCTGCCCGCGGCCTGTGGTCTGCGGATGGAAAGTGACTGAGCTGGACACCGGGTGACTTGGGCTCCATACAGAACAGGGAGAGGGGGAGAGAGAGCTGACCCAGCTCTGAGATGCTTATAAGGAGATCTATGCCTGCTGGGAGGGGGATTGCTTTTACTTCATGTTTATTTCAAGGGCGATGATGTAAGGTAGGGCATCATTTTTGAAGTGTGCTGTAATGGCCGGTCGAGGCCAAAGACACATTTGTGCTCACTGACGTCCACACGAGCAAATGTTTCACCTTCACACTGTAAAAAGTTTACGGCCATTGTGAATGTGGCCCCTTATATATATATTTCTCAGCACACTGATTGACCATTTCAGCTTGGGCTGTGTGTTTAGTAGCTATGCAGTACTACTTTTCACAGTGGCATGATGGATATTACATTTGATTTGGATATCATATTTCCCTCCGGGTATAGTAGAGAAACAGACTGGAAAAGGAATAAATGGGCCTACGAGCTTCAAGGAAAATAAACTGCACAGACACACACACACACACACACACACACACACACACACACACACACACACACACACACACACACACACACACACACACACACACACACACACACACATTGCTGAAAAGTCTACAGCCCAGTGGAAGAGAGGTCCTTGTGTCAGACAGGACTCGTAAGTCTCACAAGACGTGGTTGATGACTCAACAGCCATAAAATCTGTTCGCAATAGCACACACCGAAAGGAAAGGCAATGAAACCTCTGTCTCCTACACAGACACAGGCAATCACACACACAAAACACACACACACACACACACACACACACACACACACACACACACACACACACTGTCCTGCACAATAACCATCCAGAGTTTGTCACATGCTTGTTAAACTCACACTCCCCTGTGAGTTCACACAGGAGAGGATCCAATGCTAACTCGCGTCTGGTGTATGAAACAGCAGTCCTCCTCCACCTGAAGCCAGCCTCCACTTTCCCTGCCCTGCCCGACCCGACGAGGAAGCAGTTCCTACTCAACGAGCTGCCGCAAATAGACATTTTAAAAGGGTTTTTGGGACAAATAAAAGCTCCTGGACTTTATTAAGCTGAGTACTTTATGTAACACTATACAAATATGAGGAGGAGGAGGAGGAGGATGGAGAGGAAGGATCAAAGGAAGCTGGGGTCTGGAGGTGTTTTTTTAAAGCCGCTCAATTGTCATGCGCGTCCGTCCACTTTCCGAGTCCTGAGAGAGTCGCTGACACATGACCAAACTTCCCCAGGCCCCCGCTTCTGTATTTTTAGAACATTTTCCACTCCGGGAGCCTGTTGCTCTAGTTCTGCCTCCTTCTCAAAATCTGTGAGAGATGGAGAGATCAAGAGAGCAAGGGGGGGGGGGCACAACAAGTCACAACACACCTGCACACACACACACATAGTCAGGCTCTCAAGATTTAGCTTGACACACACATCACATACAAAAACACTGTAGGTATTTGTCAAGAGTCCTTGACTGCTCGGCACCCCAACTGTTGCTGGTTTGCGTCCCGTGAGAATCAAAGCACAAACTGGTGTTGTGACTTGTTTGCCCAGAGTAATCTGGGAAGGAATGTGATACATCATTAACGTGAAACATCATTCACTCAGCAGACAAAACAGTTTAGCAAATGTTAACTGGAACAGTGAGTGACTTTCCAGCCCAGACTGAAGGCCAGTTTCTGTTTGTTTCTTGGCCATTGTGGAGGGACGGTGGCCAACGGTGAGCTAAGCACCTGAACGAGAGTTCAGGATGAAGCCTTGTGTGTTTCTCAAATGGCCATGTCATGTCCCTCATCTCCACCTATGTCAGAAATGTAGGCTTCTTTGATGTCAAGGCACTGGCACCAGCGTTATAAGCTTCTGCCAGGCATTCCAGCAGTGTGTGTATGTGTGTGTGTATGTTTGTATGTGTATATGTGTGTGTGTGTGTGTGTGTGTGTGTGTGTGTGTGAGTGTGTGTGTGAGTATGGCATGTGAGTGTTCCCACTCCACCCAAAAAACAGACAAGCCCGGGAAAGTTTTCTTCCCCTCCGTCACTCTCTGTTCCCTCGCTTCTCTTCTCCCCGTCCTGCCCTCGGCCCTCAAGAAGAGTCCCCAACCACTTCCTCGGAATGCTCAGTGCCACACCCGCCCTGACCCCTCGGACACACACACCCCGGACGATGTGGTGACCAGTGATGCCAGAATACCTCACATACCTCTACACAAACCCTCACACATTCATACACACACACACACACACACACACACACACACACACACACACACACACACACACACACACACACACACACACACACACACACACACACACACACACACACACACACATACACACACAGTTCCCAACTACTCACTCTCCGAGGCATTACTGGGCACCAGTGATGCTGTTTCTTGGCTGTCTCTGAATGCCAGCCAAGACTAGGTCCCTGGCGACACACTCTCTCTACACACCCACACACACACACACACACACACACACACACACACACACACACACACACACACACACACACACACACACACACAAACACGAAAATAAACAAAGTGTCCAGCCAGGACATAATAGTTTTGTTTATCGTTCAGTTTTTCAATCAGCCTCGACAGAACCCCTTCCACATTCATACTGAGGAAGTCTCTTAGACTTCCCTTCATGTTGTGCAACTTGTAGTAGTTGGTCAGTTAAGTGGTGTAGAATGCATTATAATGCAACATGCAGAGATAACATTCAGAGACCACTCTAGACTCAGACTGCACACCTTCTGGCTGCACAAATAGAGCTATACTGTATCTCTATTCACCAGTGCTCTGTGGTGAACACTAGACTGCACACCTTCTGGCTGCACACAAATAGAGCTATACTGTATCTCTATTCACCAGTGCTCTGTGGTGAACACTAGACTGCACACCTTCTGGCTGCACACAAATAGAGCTATACTGTATCTCTATTCACCAGTGCTCTGTGGTGAACTCTATACTGCACACCTTCTGGCTGCACAAATAGAGCTATACTGTATCTCTATTCACCAGTGCTCTGTGGTGAACTCTATACTGCACACCTTCTGGCTGCACAAATAGAGCTATACTGTATCTCTATTCACCAGTGCTCTGTGGTGAACTCTATACTGCACACCTTCTGGCTGCACAAATAGAGCTATACTGTATCTCTATTCACCAGTGGTGAACGGGAAGGTGTGGTATTCCCAAGGAACCCGATGATTAAATAAGCCAATGAAAAATTAAAAGGAGTCTTCTGCTGCCAATGCAAGAGATCATAACCGCATATCAACTCCCTAATTCTTTCCCATCAGACAAAATGGGGGATGGGAATAGACTGCTCTAGATGCTTGGCACCAACACCATCAACTGTGCATTTGCAAAGCATTCTGCAAAGCGAATTAGCTAGCGTCTGAGATACAGGGTATCAAAGCTAGCACGCTCTGCTTGCTAAGTTCTGCTTTGTTCATGCTCATTAAATCTGGAAGTCTGTTGCCTGCTAGCTAGCTAGCTTATAAAAACGTGTTTCTTCAACTGAGCCTTACCACTGGGTAAGACTTAAGAGCCATCGGCTGAAGTCCAAAACCAGAGATGTCTTATAGATCACTGAGTTTACTCAAAGTCCTTTTAGGCAAGTCCCTCCACTAGGCGGCCTATATATTGCAACACTTTTTGGGCATCTATTTCGACACAACGCCAACCTTGCTCCAGTGGCGAGATCACAACACATGATAGGCACAATGTATTCACAACACACCACATGATTGGCCCAATGTATTCACAAGTCGGGATATGTGTAGACAACTGCTATATTGGTGTTACAAACTAACCCCATGCATTTCTATGGATTTTAGTGTCTCCTCATTAAAAAGTCTCTGGTTTACTGGGTATTGAGGTACATTTTTATCTAAATGTTCTGTTTTGTCTAATTTGATCAAAGTGGACATCTGAAAAGTCAACAGACCGGTGGGTGGTCCTGCACTTGGCAGGTCACTGTACTAACACACTAAAGAATGCTCTTCCTCTCTGTCCATCGACTATCAAAGCTCGGATAACCAACAATGAGAGTTCTTTAGTAATTCAATTCAGCTATTCAGCTAAGGTACAAAAGGCAGCCATCTTGTTGCGACCACTGGAATGAAAATATGCCTTTTTCATTTGAATCAGACGGCGAGACCAGTCGGGGCTTCTAATGCGGCCCAGGCCCTTCAGATGTGGCAGAACCAAAAACATCTTTGCGTCAAATCGACACCATTATTCACAATCCAGTGGGCTGAGGTAAGGCAAACTGAGCAGCAAGAACACAGAGACACACAGAGAGGGCCTTTTTTCAAGTCGAATGCCACACATATTTCTGAAAGGTCATCTACTTTCATTGCTTTTTCCTTTCGGGGCTGTCCAGAACTCAGCGAGCCAGATGCATTCTCCATGCCTGACACACCCCCCTCCTCCCAGCACTGCTGGCTCCGGATTCACCCTCGCCTCCTTCGAGCCTCGCTATGGTGGGGAGGGTGGGTCTGTGAACTGGCCTCTGGCGAGGGCACTGTCCCACTGAATTAGGTCTGATCCGGGTGGGAAAACCCCATTGGGACTCACGGCATTCCTGCCATTCCTGGAGACCTGCAACTCCGGCAGCACCACCCATCAGCTCTGTATTGACCTGCTACCAGAACCATCACAGAGAGGGAGAGAGAGATAGAGAGAGAGAGAATCTGAACACTCCATCATGGGATATATCTCCTTTTTCACCTCTCTCTCTCTCTCTCTTTCTCTAGAGCCACTGCCACGTACACAGGCCTGTCCTGATCTGGATGCTGAGTAAACTTGGAGGGAGAAGAGAAGAGAGGGGCCATTTATTCTGTGCCAATACATTCACATCACAGGTACGCTGTACACACACACACACACACACAGACACACACACACACACTACCCAAACAACCATAGCCATTGCCTGGCACTTGTCTGCTATCACTGGGCCAGGATGGACTCACCATTTCATTGGAAGCCAGTAAACCACTAAAAGACTCAGCCTTCCTTCAGATCTTTCCCACACCAGTCAGACCAGGCATCCAAAGCCTAATCTGAGATGTCTGTTATGGGGAGAGGAGTGAGGCACAGATTCAACATTCACCTCTGATCTTCCTGGTGGTTGTATGTTGAATTCATTTAAATCTTATTAGATTAATGACCTGAGCACTGGTTTCACATTTATTGAGTCTCACACACACACACACACACACACACACACACACACACACACACGTATTGCAACCACAAACATGTCTTCCACATTAGACTGCCTTAAACCACCAAGAGCTCAAAGACATAGACAAAGGTAATTGTCTGTGGTCTGTGAGTGTTTCACACTGTGAAGTGATACTTAACTATCATCTCCACCAACACCACCCCCAAGCCCCTGTCCCAGAAGTTCTTCTGCATACAATCACTAGGCGCCCAGGCGCCCATCATAACAATACAGTTATTCAAGCAGAATTTCCAAACATTTATGTTTGGGAAACTGTCGTTTCTAAACCAAATCCTCTGCTTGATAGCAGGTATCACAACAATCTGACTTGTTGTTTCAATAAACTAGGTAGGTCAAAAAGATACAAATGTTCAGATAAAAGACTGATACAACAGCTGCACAAGTGTCTATTCAGGTCAACCTTACATGATCACTTGTGACAGCACCTGAAGAAGAAGAAGAAGAAGAAGAAGAAGAAGAAGAAGAAGATTACCCAATTATTACCATCCAGAAATGATAAGTCCACATTTTACGCACATGAGATTTTAATAAAGAGGCAAACCTTAACTTGACCTTATGTAAACGTCACAAGGAAACTCAAAGGGTGGTGAACAAAACGAGGTCAAGTGTTTAACCCTTAGTGTGAGACTGTCTGGTCAACGATAACATCATGCTCATAAAGACACATCAAATTATCTTGCGCCCAGAGACAAGGCATTCGAAAACTGGCACGAGGGTGCAGCAGAGTTAAACAGGATACGCAGCACTGTGAATGTTTACACGCCTTGGCCAATAGCCTCCTGAACAATCAACAATCCCTATGAGAGTTTTTGTTTCACCCTCAAACAATTATTGAGACACAACAGAGTAGGCCTACGTTAATAATAGAGAACATAATTTCTCATGTATTTCCCGATGTCATTGTTTATGACAATAATGTCATACTTCCTCAGGTGAGGTGACGCCGCCCACCGCAAAAATAATAATGACCTGAAGACGTCAAAGGAGAAAATACAAGTACACAAAACAGATACACAAATAATGGAATATGCTAAGAAAAAATATTCAGTGACTGACGAGTTCCCTGTTAATTAAAAGTCCCCTTATGTGACTGCGCTGGACTGAAGTCCCAACGCAATGAACAAGGGTGAAATGTCGGATCTCTGTGGGTTCTTCCGTCATCTACTCACCAACATCGGCGTTGCAGAAAGCCTGTTGAGGATGTACAGGAGAACAGCTGCACGCCTCAGCGATTTCCTCCACTTGCCAAAGAATTAGCACAACAAGCGTGCAAAAGAAGCTGTTCACTGCGTACGGCATTTCCCGCTTGGTGAGTTAATCTTACAGGTGATAAAGGTATGAAAGCCTGTGGACTTTCTAAATGCTGATCAATAGATTTACAGATCCCCCTTAACAATAAATATCTTGACACTGCCCTTACTACAATAACAATAACACTCTTCCGATAGTCTCAACACAATATTATTCTCTGGTGCGCAATGGACTATCTCTGTCAGATTGAAAAAATCATGCGTCTAATGCTAACGTTTGCAGACAACCTGTGCTACTTCTCGCTGTGTACCCGTGCCCTCTACCCTGACTGCCTTGTATGGGTCTGTTTTTGTCTGACGCGGCCGGGCTCATTTTTTAAGGCTGCCCGGACGGACTCCTCCCACCCATCCAGAAACGTCCAGCGGTGGGCGACTGTGCGGTGAAGGTCCTCCTCCTCCGGCGTGTGATTTTCTCTCTGTCCAGATGCGACAGTCAGCTGATGTCATACCAGTGTGGTCATTGATTCGAAGACATTTGGGGAAGAATAGAAAGATCAAATAAAGGTCAGAAATCAGACATAGAAACAAGAGGGCTTTGACTTATGCAGTGTGCAGTGTGTGTGTGTGTGTGTGTGTGTCTGTGTTTGGGGCTGGGGGGGGGTGCAAAAGTGCTAGGGCAAAAGATGAGGGCATATTTTAGACTACAGCTGCCACACTTTTCTCTCAGCCACTTGTGAAAACACACACACACATCCCACACAGATACAGCTGCATCAGCAGAGGCCAGGTATCACCAAAGCAGATCAGCAGTCTGGCCTGGCACAGACCACAAAGGTTCACCTTCACCAAACCATTACTTTCACCAACCATTTAAAAACATAGTTAGGCCATGTTACACTATTTGTTTGGTGGGGAATGAAAACATTTGCACACTTTAAAAGTCAGTGAATTACATGATATCAACATTTGTATTAGTTCATTGTGTCCATCTTTATCTGTGTTTTCTTTATTTTCTTCTGTTATTTTAATACATAGTAAACACACTTATGACTATGTACATGCAGGCCATAATCATCATCATATGGCAAATTATTGAAACTGTGGACATTTCAGCATACTATTGTAGAAATGCACTGTAGCAGCAATATAATGCATCAATTCTGATTTGTGGATTTTGCGCTTCGAGTCTTGGACATTTTTTTTGGGTGATTGTAAAGTTTGCTCTTCACTGGGGGACAGTAAAATGCTCACTCTGTTTGTCTGGAGATTCTCCACTGTTTCCACTCAGAGCTCAGAAAAAAAAAACCTGCTCCCTGTGTCACTTTGAACGCAGGAAAAAGTGAGAGAGGAGGAAGAGGTGGCAGGCAAGAGAGGAATAAGTAAATAGGAATAAGGCTCGGAAAATCCCGTGGCGTTTGCCACTGCTCCTGCCGACTCCGCCACGTACCTTACGTCATCCTTTGGCTCCGTCCCACACAGGCCCCTCAGGGCTCAACAGGAAATACCTGCGCTTGTCTGCCTGGGTCCACAGCATCCAGTGGCCAATGGTCCCCAATAGCACCCTGCAGGTAATGGACAGAATGACAGCATGAAAAATAATCCAGCAATAATAATAATAACTGACATATAGAAGCGTAATCATTTATCTTATTCCATTGATATTTCTTTGATCAAATTCCATGTAAAGAAACTTTTACGATTAATGCATTTGCATTTATTCATATAGCATACACTTTTATCCAAAGCAACTTTCCTATGTCACTTATATTACAAGGGCTGATTGTCCCCAGAGCGACTAGGGTTGTTTTGCTCAAACAAAACAATGGTGGAAGCTGGGAATTGAACCCACATCTTTTAAGGCTACACTAGCCCAGCGCCTTACCTACTCCTTAGCCCTTACGCTACACTGCCCCCTGATTAAGGTATTCTATAAAATGGGTTGCACATGGAAGATTGTGATATTATTTGGATTCTGAAGAATAAGATCTTCTTGATCTTCAAGCTTGGTCCTTCAAAATAATCACTTTTTTGGTTTCAACATGTGCCTCATGAATAGTTTCCCATCATTTTGTCATTCTATTGTATCACCAGAGGCAGTTAGAGCATTGATTCAGCTCCTTGTATGCTGAGGATGTAAAATCAAAAACTTGATTTTCAGACATTTTTATTGATGTTCTACTGAGACATGGGTTGTTGAATTCTAGAAGGCTGATTGAGTGAGTAAATAAGTCTTATGAGCGCTCAGTGAGTTTTCATGAAATACATGAAGTGTACTCATGAAGTGGAGTGTATTTACTGACAACGGTACATTTTTAAGTTATACTTTGCCTTTGAGCTTCAAGAATAATGCTGCAATAACCAGGCACAAATATTACCAGTGAGACGTGAGATTTCTCATGCAAGTATTTGGATTTCCTACACAGTTTTATGCCATGATTTTAGGTTTTCAAGTTTAGAACACATCCATCTAAACCAAAAATGGTGTCTTCTTAAATTGTTTTTATCATCACTGTTTACATTCACAACAGTCTGATCTCTCGGCTGGAACATTCAGTGCAAAACAAAAGATACCATATCTGCACCATTGGTATGTAAAAAATTCAATCACACTTGAGAATGAGTAGAAATTGAATATGACACTGATAAGGATCCTGATGTGGTACACTCTGTGACAAAAATATGTTACGAGCGTCCACTAAGGCAAGGGTGTTAACATTCTTTCACTGTTAGATCAACTAACAGTCACTAATATGAGCCTGACCATTTCCAGGTAATTTTAAAGACCAGTTACCTCAGCACCAAATGAGAACATGGGCCCAAGGTTTATCCGCAACGGCAGCTATGTTTCCAAGGTAGTCATCACCTCAACTAGACACAGAGGTACTGACACCATTAATGATCCAGTTTCAGTGGCAAAGGTTGAAACGACAAGTTGACACTTTTTTCCAAAATATGTATTCCTAAGGCGTGTAAATAAACACTGGGACCCTGAGGCCTGACAGGAGCGTCCCTTTATAGCTCCTGGGGTTTCCTCCCCGGCCGCCTGTGGGCCCTGAGGTCCCATAACAAAAGCAGTGGCGGTGAGGCATCCGGCGCCTAGAGCCTTGGGCAGACCTGCTCGTGACTGGGCCTGAGGTTTCCCACGCAGGCCAGGGTGAGTGTGCAGAAAAGCGAGTGATGTTCTTCAGCCACATCACACAGATCTCCCCCACAGCCACCTCAATGGGATCATGTGGACAGGAATAGCGATAGAGGACAGAGGACAGATGGATTAGGTCTGTTTGTTGATGTGGAAGGAAGTTCCTCCATGATTAGCCTTTATACCTCCCCTCCAGCTTGGCTCGGATGGACACTTGCCCATATTTGCACATCTCAGTATTTCCTGTAGGAATTCTTCACGTTTATGGATCTTGGATGTGTTTACTCTGTTTCCCCCCTCAGTGAGACCTCTTGAAGAATGGCTGTATTTTGTTTTTATCAGCTTAGCCACAGTATCTGTGTCCATGGATATAATGGGGAAATACGGGTGGAAGCTGAACATGGAGAGAATTATATTCAGGACTTCCTTGACCTGTCTCAGTGTCTGTTAAGCAGTGTGAATTGTCACTATCCAATATAAAGACTGCCCTGGTGTTATGGGTTTCTTTCACAGACTTTTAGGAGCAGTTTGACTGTAAGTGAGATAACAGTCACTGGAGGTTAATTTTTCTGGAAAGCTGGAAGTAATCAGCGTGTTGTGGCCTTGGATGCTCCTGCCCTGCCGTGTGCCTGCAGGATGACCTGGCCTTGATGGGTACTGCCTGCCCCAGTGAAACATGGAGAAGCGAGAGTGAGCAGACTCCTTATTCCCAAATGTATGCTGGTGTAATTGAGCATGATGTGTTTTGTGTGTAATTGAATGGTTGAAAGAGAGCACTGTATACGTACATATGTGTGTGTGTGTGTGTGTGTGAGGGTGCATGTGTGTGTGTGTGTGTGTGAGGGCGCATGTGTGTGTGTGTGTGTGTGTGAGGGCATGTGCGTGTGTGTGTGTGTGTGTGTGCAATGCTCTTTAAAGAGCCAGACAAAAGCCCTTTGGAGGCTGTGGTGATATACTCAGCTGGGAAACTATGCAGAACATGTGAAATCTGCGCCCAGAGGGAATGTTTTTGCAATTTTCTATGTTCCTTAAAAAAATAACAAATAATCCAAACAGGGGGATACACTGCTTTGCTAGAGTTAATGATGATTGTCCAATTTGTGCACTGTGGCCTTATTTTCAGTCTTTTAACCCTATGTGATAGTATAGCTAATAGTTAGCATTGTAAAGCCTAATGATTTGGATGAAACACTTTTATGATGGGAAGAAGAATGACAGTCAAAAGAAATAACATTTTGTCCCAAGGGTTTTTATTCCACATGTTTATTCTGTCATTTTGTCTTGAATTTTGTCTCATAACATTTTTTTCGGTCGAAGTAGTAGACACCACTGAATATTTTGCAGACATCTGAGTCAAGCGTAGAGTCATAAGAAACTGCCCACTCTAGAGAATATGACTTTTCTAATTCCACTCTGGTCTCCTCTACCATTTGGTTGAGGTAAGTGGCAGATTTTGCAACATATTGATACAATACGATAGCCTAGAAATCTAGACGCACCCTAGCGGCGGCAAATTAATTTGCTCAGCCTGTACGTCTAGTATCAAACCATAGGGATTTCTATTGGCTGATGCCGTGGACGTCATCCAATCACAGCGCTCTATTTTGTTAGAGAGTCTTAAGGCGGGCTTAACAGGATAACCACAGTCCCATGACGGTGAACAGCAAGGAAGGTGGCTATGGCTTAACTAAGAGTTGTTGTTTGAATCGGCGCTATTTCAACTTTGGAGGAGTTGGACTTGTGCTTTTCTTTGAAAGTAGAGCAACACAATGCACTTAAGTCATTCCTTTCGAAGAAGGATGTATTTTCCGTTTTGCCGACCGGATAACGGATATGGTCGTGAAGGCTGGCCTATTGCATGCCTAGGCAGTTTGAAAGACAATTCTCTGCCCGCCCCTTGGATTAAGCGAGGTGAATGGTTCGATTCCAGACTATACATCTCAATGATATAAATGGCCCGCCAGGCTAACAATACCATACAATATACTTTATTGTCCCAAAGGAAATTTGTCTTGGACTCATATGCTGTGCACATGCCATCACAGTAGGCCTACAATAAAAACAAACCACGCTAAACTAAATTACTTTTGTCTTGTATGTGATATATTTCATATGACATACATCACATCACATACATCACTCTTGTACTTAAACTGACACTTGTTACCCCCTTTTAACAATTAGTTTTTTTAAAAAGTGGTTTGATGTCAGACCAGGTCACATGTGTCTAATTAGTTATGCAGTGATTGTTTTTGAAATTTTAAAACAGGTTCGGCTATCTCACCAGGGTCTCACCAGTTATGATTAATTGACATGATTATGTCCTATTACAAGTTCAATCAGACTGGGCCTCAACTGAATAGCACTCATTACTTCTGAGCAGTTTAAGAGTGTAAATAAAAAAACAGGGTAGACCAGGCCATTTAAGGTCGACTATATCTCAGGTATATTATACAGAAATGTTGTCTAATAGCCTTACACATGGACGACTGCTGCAGTTTACATCAAAAATCCCTCCTGTCCACCAAAAGGGTAGGCTACGCTGACATCTGCTGGACAAGGTTGACATTGTCTTTTTGAGAAAAGCAATTAGCCTAGCCTACTATCACTACTTTCCACGTTCCAGTATTGGATGTATAAATATTATCCTTTATCCTAAACATAACAATATATTTCATGCAGAGTTCAGAGGTTTGAAGTATAACTTTTGCCAAGCATGCCTGTCTTGTTTATTTTGAAACGATAAAGGAAGAACATCTTATTTTTAGGCTACCACAGATGTAATAGTGTGCTGTGTAAATGTGCTTTTAAATTGTGTGATGAAGGAATTAAGACTATTCAGTGTAGGCTACAAGAGTCTGAACACCCAACTCAGTTCTTTATTTATTGGGGTGTCACATGGAGTTAAGTTCTCCCATTTAATTAGGCCTATACTGTAATATAACAGCATAGAACATTTATATTTCATTCCCATCTCGACACCCGTTTCATAAATCATTGAAGTCAGTAGGACTAGGCTAGCCTAGGCTACATTGCACCCAATATATCTCACGTTTTTTCCGGTATTTTCTAGTTCTGTTGATTTTTACTGAATTTCACGCTTGGTTACAATACAATGGCTAGTGCAAATCTAGGCGTAGCCTAGGCCTAGGTCAAATAAAAAAAAATCCATCACGCCATACTTAATAACTTTTAGAGATATGCTGCGAGTAAATGAGTCCCAGCTACATCTACCCCAGTGCATGACCTCACTCTCATGAGCGGAATCTCCGTCACGAACAGTTTGCAGTCCACACATCCGCGAAGATCACCTGTATGAGAAAGACGGTGAACGCGCGTGTTCGTGTGTGGCCGTCCTCGCGGATGCTGCTTGTGGAAGAGTGTTGAGAGAAAACGTGGAAAAGTCCAAAAATAGAAGAAGAGAAGCGGAATTCTGAAGAACCTGGGTATAGGTGGACTCGCTGTCAGAGGAGAGACACAACCATCGGCGCAGGATGGAGGAGGACAACTACGGTAGGAGTACATTTGAGCTCTTTGCAAAACGATCAATGCTACTTCCAGTTAATGTCCCTTAACGTAGGCTATCACTTTTGTTATGCCATGGTGAAAACTGTAAGAGCTGCGATTTTCGACTTGTGGGTTAGGCTAGCACATTAAGCGTTGCTTCAGACCTGGTTAGGATAACTTTGAAAATGAGGAAATGCTATTTTGTGCTCTTTTGGGCTTTGCAATAGCTTGATACATAATACATAGATAATTCTGTCCCTGTGAACTACCTGTAAGAGAACTTTCTCTCTACATCTGACATGCAATCGCTGCATTGCCTAGCGGTATCAGCTGACAACAGAACGATGCTGAGAGACTATGAATAATTGACAACCTTTTCCTAGCACCGAATCTAATTCATAAGTAAAGACGTTCACAGAATTATTTTTTTGACGGTTTTTTGAGAACGGCTGTTTTGCTTTCCGCGTTTCAACTGGAGCTGCTTAGGAATCAGCGTTGAAGTGCCGCTGGAATGAACACACGTCGTCTCAGCTTGCTGCAGCCCAAAACGTGGGTGGTGTATCTAAATTATTTATACACACTTTTTATCTGCTGAGTGCCCTCTGTAACTGGAAGTACACATGTTGTGTGTGTGTGTCTGTGTGTGTAGGCCTACGTGTGTGTGTGTGTGTGTGTGTGAGAGAGAGAGAGAGTGTGTGTGTGTGTGTGTGTGAGGGAGAGATGGTTGTTAAATAAACGAGTCTCATGTAATTAATCAGTGCTTTTACCAAGAGCATGTTGAAGTGTGTTTAAGTACCGTTTTTGCTTACAGTTGGCGGTTTCCCTCACACTCATATTGAAATGTCTGCTAGACAATAGCAAGCAGTGGTACAGGATATCCTGAGCTAGAACATCAGTGAAACTCCCTGCAATGGAGTGTGTGTGTGTGTGTGTGTGTGTGTGTGTATGTGTGTGTGTGGGGAGGGGGATGTTGGGAGCATACATGTGTGTTTTTTTGTGTGTGAGAGAAAGAGATAGGGAGAGAAGGCATTTTAGGTGCAGTGTTTGGTAGAGTGATGCTTCCTAAGCATGAATCTGGCATTTCATCATACTCGTCTCTCTCTTTTACAGGAAATTATCTTACATCAACAGGAAGATAAATTGCAGTATGACAATCACGTTGTCGATTTTTTCCATAGAAAAACCAAAGCCATACAATGTAAGCACATAGAATGTAAGGCAGACATGAAAAAGTGTGTTTTTATTTTTACTTTGCAGTACTTGCCTGTTAACAAAAAAGAGGAAGCTTGTCAAGTATAGTTGGTGTTTTGCGTGCATGTAAGAAAATGAAGAATTCTAATGTTTTTGCTTGAAGTTTTGTCTATAGGCTAATAAATAATTAATTGTATGGTCAGTGTGTGTGTGTTTGTGTGTGTGTGTATATATGTATGTATGTGTATGTGTGTGTGTGTGTGTGTGTGTGTGTGTGTGTGTGCCTACATATGCCGTGTGTGTGTGTGTGCCTACACATGCCTACTCGGTACGTGAGATCCGTAAAACGATTAATGCGACTTCCAGTTAATGTCCCTTAACGTATCACTTTTGTTATGCCATGGTGAAAACTGTTAGAGCTGCGATTTTTGGTTTCTTGTGGGTTACTGTAGGCTAGCATACTAAGCGTGGCTTCAGACCTGGTTAGGATAACTTGCTATTTTGTGCTCTTTGGGGCTTTGCAATAGCTTGATACATGATTCAGAATTAATTATGTGGTTAGGGGAGCACACGTGTGTATTTTTGTGTGTGAGAGAAAGAGAGGGAGAGAGAGAGAGCGCGCTTTAGGTGCAGTGTTTGTGTGTGTGTGTGTGTGTGCACATGCCTTCTCGGTACGTGAGATTCGTGAGATCCAGCTTCATAATACTGTGATACTTGTCAGCACAGTTTATGATGTGTGAGTGGGTGTTTGCTCTTGAAACACATGAAACGTGTATAAAAAATGTGTGTGTGTGTGCATACGGTAAGATCTGTGTGGGGGTGTTTTTAGCAGAGGTCTGGGCCACTGCTGCAGTTACACAACAGTGAAACTACTACCTTACAATGCATACATTTATCATGACTTCAATGCTGCCATTATTGAGATGTCATCTGCAGTCTGTCTAAGCACTGTTCTTGTAAGAAAACCTGATGATAGCTCGAGCACACAGAGCAACTTGTCCAGTGATGTTCCAGTGTTCCTGACCAATCCTGTTTTTGAACACTTTCCTTCTGATATTAGTCAACACATTTTATCTATAGAACTTCTATCATTTATAGGCAGCTAGTCACAATCATCAAATGAGAACATAATATCAACACATTTTATCTATAGAACTTCTGTCATTTATAGGTAGCTAGTCGTGATCATCAAATGAGAACATTAGAAACCTGTGATGTTATTGCCTGGCAACATTGCTTAAGAATTTGCCCCATGTATAACCTTCAGTCCACATCACAAATGTATGTCCTCTACGTGAGTCTGTTGGACTGCCTCAGCATGTCCCCACTGATGGAATATTCCATAAATACCACAGCATTTATTAATGATATATGTCATCATCCTTGCAGACATGGCACCGTGAAGAAGGCCCTTATTAGAAGAAGATGTGCTGTAGACATTTTGCCATTAGTATGCTACTATCAAGGAATGTGTTTGTGTCTGCTGTCTGTTTGTTGTGTGTTACCATAGTACATATGCATGTGCACATACTATACATATGTGGCTACACATAGGAAACATTCAGGTGGAGTGCACATACGCAATGAGGTGAACACGCACACACACATACACACACACACACACACACACACACACATGTAAAAAATAGCATATGAGGTTAGTGTGAGTATCAACATGATCACACTCAATCGGTTTAACCCACAGGTGCTCACACACACCTACACAGATGCTGTTGTGGTTGTTGTTGTTGTTGCTGTGTGTGTGTGTGTGTGAATACTACTGCCTCTGGGCTTCTTTGTCAGGACTGCGTGAGTGGCACTGTACTGTTACTGCACTGCCGAATGCACACACAGAGCTCCTCTTTAGTCACACCACTCCCTTTGGGACAATCCTGTGTGTGTGTGTGTGCGAAGAGGGAATAGATGATGTGAGAGTGAAAGAGAGACAGAGAGAGGAAGAGATGTTTTTATGTGGTTGTGAAATCTATGACATGTCTGAACATTTTGTGGTGTGTTGTGCCTGTGCGCCTGTTCTGCTGCTTCCAGGAAGCAGCCATACCTCAGGAAATTGTGTGTGTGTGTGTGTGTGTGTGTGTGCGTGTGTGTGTCCTCAAATTACCTTTTTGAATATGTGGTGCTCTGCCTGCAGCCTCCGCTTGCCTTACTGAACTTTGCATGTTCACTCACACACGGCACGACACGCACTAACTGAAAACAAATCTCTGTATTCCACTTTTACGTGTTAGCCACTAGAGGGCCTCTGCATTCAATAAAAGTCCTCAAAAGGCTAAAAGGAATGTTTTCGAATGCAAGTTGTACAGGTATGCATGTGGCAGAAAAAAAAATTAACATATTATATTTCTTGAGGATATGTGTGTGTTTATGAGTAATGTGTTATGTTGTGTGTGTGTGTGTAATGTGTAATATGTGATGTTGTGCATGTGTGTAAATTCATATTTCTGTGAGTGTGTGTGTATGTGTGTGTGTGTGTTTGTGTGTGTGTAAGGTCGAGCCTCTCTTAATCCCCTATTTTCCCTTCTTGTCATTGGTTGGCATAGAAACAGGTCCTCTGAAGTGATTTCCAGATCTAGTTAAATGATGAGCATTTGCCTTTGTGTGTACATCAGTAGATTCATGTGTAGTAGGCCAGTACTCTCAGAACACTGGGAGCCTGGATTTATATGTGTCCATATGTGGAAGTGGGATTCATGTGTTTGTCAGTTCATTTTATTGTTAGTTTTGTACAGTCTTGTCTTTTTTTCTCAGTTTTGTGTCGAACTTGTAAAATATGAGTCATTTCTATTAAAGCATCCCCACAGGCTTGGAAGACTATAGATGACTTTAAAGCATAAGTTTATGTTGCATAGCTGTGCCTTCATGTTGAATTTAGGAAGCTTCTGTCTCACAGTTGTAACACTAGATCATTAAATATAGGGTAGTCATTTCTGAAGAAGAAACATTCCATTCTCAAACAACATACCATCAGACTAGGGGTGTAAAGGTACTTGTATTGGTACTGAACCATTTAGGTATAGGACGCGTGTGGACCATGTTTCAAATTTGTTTTCCCACACATACATATGTTTACTGTGTGTTTTGTTAATTAACACTGAAAACATTTGACACATTTTCCAAAATACTATCCCTGCTTATGTTTTGAGCATCAGCAATATTGCCAGTGAATGTTAGGTTAGCAGTACTTACAGGTGTACTGTACCAAAAATGAACTAAACCGTGACTTGAGACTGAGGTATGTAAAAAATGTTTGTGTACTGTCAATTTCAATTTCAATTTTATATCACTTATAGAGCGCCAAAACATTGCACATGTCTTATGGCGCTTTACAGAGTGTTAGATAATCAGAGAAGGCCCATGAGTAATAGGGGCAAGGAAAAACTCCCTAGAATTGGAGATACATGTAGAAAGAAACCTCGAGCAGATCCATGACTCAAGGGCCTGACCCATCTGCCTAGGGTCAGTAGAGAACAGTAAGGTCTGTTTACATAAAAAATGAATAAGACACATACATTCACATAGAGAGAGAGAGTATAAGTATAAGTATATATGCTCTTTTGATCCCGTGAGGGAAATTTGGTCTCTGCATTTATCCCAATCAGTGAAACACACTCACACTAATCCCGGCGCAGTGAGCTGCCTGCAACAACAGCGGTGCTCGGGGAGCAGTGAGGGGTTAAGTGCCTTGCTCAAGGGCACTTTAGCCGTGCCTACTGGTTGGGGTTTGAACCAGCAACCCTCCGGTTATAAGTCCGAAGCACTAACCAGTAGGCCACGGCTGCCCCAAGAAGCTCACAATCAATTCAATTGTCTTGCCACGACCTGTGGAGCTTACAGACAACGAGAGAGAGCAGTGGAGAGAGAGAGATGGAGAGAGGATGCTCCTGGTAAAATCTAGTATCTCCTGCGGAAAGAAGCAGAAGGCCCTGTGGGTGTGGGCCTTACATATTAAGAAGTCTGTCATTATTAAGCCATTAAGCTAAAGCACTGGGTCTCCTTAGCAACAAGCTCTTTACTGACTGTGTGTCTGATCTGAATGAGTTGAGTATCTGAGTTGAGTATCTGAACAAATGAGTATCTGAGTTGAGTATCTGAACAAATGAGTATCAGAGTTGAGTATCTGAACAAATGAGTATCAGCATCTGAGCTGGGGTTCAGTCGTGGCAGATAGCAGCAGTGGCCTGATTAGAGTCTGAGAAGAACAGCAGTAAACTGAAACAGATGGAGAGATGCCACAGGCTCCCTCCAGAGCCTAGTTAGCTAAGTGTTTATTGGCCTTTTAGGTTGTGGTGGTCATCTTGTGGGAGTGTATGTGTGTGTGCGTGTGTGTGTGTGTGATTTTGGGATGAGGAAAGTGGTCATCCTAGAATGTGTGTTGGAATTTTAATTCACAGTTGTTTTGTTGGTAGAGACTGCTAGTAGCTCCACACTGTATTTGGTTTCTCAGAGAATGTGACAGTTGTGCCACTGATTAGTCTGCTGAAATATTTATTAAAGTTAAAGTTTTAATGATGTCTTTATGTCTTTAACAGAGTTGAATTAATATCCTAATGCAAAGATTATCTTACACAGGTAACACACACACACACACACACACACACACACCGACACACATACACAAACACACTGCAGCACTTGGTGAACATTCTCACCTACCCTCTGCTGTATTGCAGACTTGCAGGTGTCATCCTGTCGCCCCGTGTAGGGCTGTGCCCTCTCATGGGCATCGCTCCAAGCCAGACTCGGGCTGGCACCGTGCCCACATCCCGCCACTGCTCAGCTCCTTTGATGGCAGCCTGGCATCCGCAGGGGCCGTGTCAGGGAGTGCGCTCACTGCCCTACTTGGTTACGCTGCCAGGCTGCGGAGGCAGAGGAGCAACAGGTTTATGTCAAAGCTGCTGGAGTGTAGAAACAGGGCTTAGGGGTGCGGCACGGGGATGAGTGTGTGTGTGTGTGTGTGCATGTGTGTGTGTGTGTGTGTGTGTTTCAGAATAAATCTCTTAGCCAGGTCATGTGTTGGTGGATTCATTCTAAATGAGAGCATATTGCGGTAATACCGAGTTGGGACGCAGGACTTTCCAGGCACTCGTCAGTGTGTTTGAAGCCTATGCACACACACGCGCCATCATGCCCGGTGCCTACGCACACACACGCGCCATCATGCCCGGTTTCCGTTTCTGTACAGTGCAGGTGCTCTTCTCTCTCTCTCTGCACAGGTGTCTTACCGTTTCTTACTGTGTCTATAGTTTGCCACTGAGCGGCCTTTTGCTAGGGGGGGGAAACAGTACGTCTGTTCTAGGGGATGTTGCCCAATCACTAGGTTATTGTGTCAGTTGCGGCTACTGCTACCTCATGGTGTCACAGCTGTGTGTCCGGGCTGCGGTGGCCTAGCTGTGCCCATTGCACTGCAAAAAATAAAATCTAACCAAGTGTTATTAATCTTATATTACAGTCAAACAATCTATTTGGGATTGTTTTTAGGATGAGGAGACTTACCTAGCACTCTATCGAAAGATCATTTTGACTTAATTTAGGAAGACTTTGACTTATTTTAAGGAGTCGTATCAAGACACTGGCAGACAAATTTGCTTGTTTTCAGAATGAGACATGAGAAGGAGTCAAACTCTTCTGAAATTAAGTCAAATGATCGTACGTGAAAGCACTAGGTAAGTCTCTTTATACTGAAAACAGTATTGACTAGATTTTTTGATCTTGATATAAGATTAATAACACTTGGTTAGATTTTATTTGATAAGCAGTTTGTGCAGTGTGTGGAAATGCATCACAGCTCATCCTCACCACCAGTCTGAGTGTTCATTTAATAATCCAGGAGAAACAAAACCCTCTATACTAGAACAAATCTTCTACAAAGACATTTTATCTCTGCAGGTTTACTGTAACTAATCAATCTCCTATAGATTCCTTCCTGACTGACCAAAGCTAGCAGCCTGGATTGCAGGCGTTGCGGCGGTGTGAGGGTCTGTGCTGTCCTTGAGACTGACGGAGGAGAGATGTGTACGAGTGTGTGTGTTTTCATGCTGTGCCCACGTCTGTCCATTCACTGACAGGCATCACTTTATGTCGCCTTCCAAGGAGCCCCACTGACAGAAGTGTACAGAGCTGACATTTAAACTGGCTTTGAACATATCTCATTTTCTCTTCATCTCTCAGGCCTGAGAGATAGCTTGGGCGTGTGTCTGTCTGTCTGTCTGTCTGTGTGTGGGTGTGTTTCTGTGTGTGTCTGTGTGTGTCTGTGTGTGTGTGTGTGTGTGTGTGTGCTAGTGTTAATTTCGTCAGACGAGACGAGAGGAAATATGTTCGTCAACGACCTTTTTTTTTATGACTAAGACGAGACGATGACGAGACGGCAGTAATGTCCTGAAACACTGACTAAGACTATCTTAAGATGAATTATTGTTGACGAAAAAAGACGAGACTAAAATGTTTTGCATGAAATAAGAACTAAGATAAAATCTCTCTTCATTTTCGTCTACAAAATGAGAAGACAAATATCTAGCTGTTACGTTTTCAAAATATTCCGAACGAGTTCATACCCAACAGCTTTCCTGTAGGCTAGTCTACGTGCTGTTGCTGCAACACGAAACTACATGGAACAAGAACACTGGAGATTTCTGCCAGAGTTACCAACTAACTACCTAAGCTTTATGCCACAATGCTACATACCCAGAAGTTGAAGCTTCTCTCATACAAATTAACATCCACCAGAATGTCCATACGAAAATGTTCATCATGTAATGTCAACTATTTAACTAGTTAGACTGATGATGCAAAGTTTGCTAGCAAGTAAGCTAATATGGAAAGTTAAGCTAGCAAGTTAGCTATGGCTAAGATGGAGAGTCTGTTTGGGGAATGTGTTGTGTTTGAGCGCATATCGCCATCTAGCGGAGAGGGAGTAAAACATTAATACTTTGGTCTCGACAGTGTTTCTCAAACTTTTTTCAGTTTCAGGACCACTTAACTAACCCTAGCTAAAAAAAAAAAAAGATTAGACCTAGGCCTACTTCAACAGTAGCCTATAATTACAGTAGTCTACACTATAGGCCTACTCACTGAACCACCTTGCTTATTGTCTTTGCACTTTGCTTATTGTGTGGATTCATACTGTATGATTTAAACTGGCATATCTTACATAGACAGTGTTGCAGAACTGTTTTTACATACAAGTTGGTTCAATATTGCAAACAACTCATCTATATTATATTTTACCACGTCTGCTCACGGACCACTTGAGATAGCTTGCGGACCACCAGTGATTCCCGGACCACACTTTGAGAAACACTGGTCTACGAATATGACAGTGGTCCAGTCAAATCTTTTACTGTCTATGGTCAAATCCCAGCCGAGCTATAACTGTAGCTCGACTTACCTGTGCATGTAAAAATACTGACTGACAAAAAATCAGAATGAGTAATTATAACAGACGAGTAGCTCTGTGGACACACAATATTGTTGGAAAAGTGAGATGTGTGAAACACTATTTGACTGAAATGGTAATCAGAAATAATTTGTTATAAAAAAAGACTAAAATGTGTTGACTAAAACTGACTAAGACTAAGATACCTTTAGTTTTCTTTTGACTAAAACTAGACTAAAATGACGAGACTTTTAGTCGACTAAAACTTGACTAACAAAAATGATATTTGAATGACTAAATATGACAAAGACTAAAAAGGACATTTCGTCACAAGACTAAGACTAAGACTAAATTAAAAATAGGTGACAAAATTAACACTAGTTGTGTGCGCATATGAGTATGTGTATGTGATTTTGTGTGCGTGTGTGTGCTTTGCTTTGCTGTGCCATTGGTTTAGATCAATCAGTGACACATAACTACAGATGTCTGAAGTATGCAGCACAGCTGCAGACACATAGACTAAGATAAACTCACACACACACGCACGCACGCACGCACGCACACACACACACACACACACACACATGTGGCAGACCATTGGCCATGGGATGAAATCCAATAAATGTTCCATAATGGTGAACTCCACTATAACATCATTAAAATCAGCTTGTTATGATATCCTACAGGAAGTCTAACTTCTGTTCTTCCAGTTGTAGGTGCCTTTGTTTCTTCAGAACTTTGACTAGAGGTCATTTTGCCACTGGAACAGCTAAACACTTTTGCAGTAAATCATGTTAGACCCTTTGGTGCCAAGTGGACCCAACCTTAACCCACGCTAACAAGGTTCCAGCTTACACTGTAAGAAGGGTGGGGGGAAACGGAGGCTTTCTACTCCAACATTAGTTGTGAGTTTCGGGGGCTTGCACTGAGTCCTCTCCTATCAGTGTGTGGACAGATGCTGAGCGCTGGGCTCCTGTTCTGACCGAGGCTATTGGAGCGGTGGTGGCGTTCCGGTGTCCTGCTGGGCGGCTTCTCAGCGGCAGCACCAACACACGGGTCGGGTCTGGACGCACGCGGGGCCGGCCTGCCCCTATCAGCCGTGGCCCAGGCGGCAGCCAAACAGCGCTGATGCCGACGGGCTCGCCCCCTCGCCTTGGTCTCGCTATCGCTCGCCGTCTCTTTTGTTCTCTCGTCCTCTCTCTCGCGCTCCGTCTCGTCAGCCTTTTAACTTCTCGGGCGCGGGGAGATCACCCTGCACGCGGAGGCGCAATCTAACTGGGTCATCTGGCCCCATCCTGTGTGAGCAGAGGCATGGGGAAGACTTTTTAAGCCACTGTGTTTAAAAGGCAGCTCACTGGGACGCAGAACACCTCAGGGATGTTACACACACACACACATACACATAGAGATACATAGGGTGCTTGCCAGCACTCTCGATCTTTCGATCTGGCTCTGTCTTTCTCCCTCCCTCCCTCCCTCTTGCTCTCTGGTGTGTGTGTGTGTGTTGATTTTTGAGCTTTATTGAAAACAGTTCCAGGAATTGCTGTCAAAGCAATATCAAGGTTAACCAAGGCAGACTGGGCTGGGTAAGGGAGAGGGTAGGAGTACAGTGTACTTCTAAAAACTTCCCTTCTGCTCTAAATTACTCATGTAATTCATGTCTTATAACAAACCTTTCCACCAGCCAAATACACTCAGGGCCTTTCAATATACCGTAATCTCCCAACTATTAGCCGCGGCTTATACATTGATTTTGCAAAATTTCTTCAGCTATGAGGTTATTACACGGGGGCAGTGAGTATGGTATTAATGTGGTTTGCATATGGTTAATATTGCAATATGGTTGCATAAAACACTGTCCTGCGGTTTATGCACAATGCGGCTAATACACAGGAAATGACTGTAGAGCTCTGCAAGACCCCTTCCTATAGCTTTCTCTCTGCTGTTCTGACATGCCTGTCACTCTTGTTTTGGGATAAAAAAGAAAAGAGCAAGAAAAAAGGCTTCCAGCATAGTGTTAATTTTGTCACCTATTTTTAATTTAGTCTTAGTCTTAGTCTTGTGACGAAATGTCCTTTTTAGTCTTTGTCATATTTAGTCATTCAAATATCATTTTTGTTAGTCAAGTTTTAGTCAACTAAAAGTCTCGTCATTTTAGTCTTGTTTTAGTCAAAAGAAAACTAAAGCTATCTTAGTCTTTTTTTACAACAAATTATTTCATTCAGTCAGTATGTTTACATGCACAGGTAAGTCGAGCTACAGTTATAGCTCGGCTGGGATTTGACCATAGACAATAAAAGATTTGACTGGACCACTGTCATGATCTTAAGTAGACCAGTGTTTCACAAAGTGTGGTCGGGGAGCACTGGTGGTCCATAAAGCTATCCCAAGTGGTCCACGAGCAGGCGTGGTAAAATATAATATAGATGAGTTGTTTGCAATATTGAACCAACTTGTATGTAAATTCAATTTTCGTATGGACATTCTGGGGGATGTCAATTTGTATATGTATGAGAGAAGCTTCAACTTCTGGGTATGTAGCATTGTGGCATAAAGCCTAGGTTGTTAGCTTGCTAACTCTGGCAGAAATCTCTGGTGTTCTTGTTCCATGTAGTTTCGTACAGGGTTGCAGCAGAGAATGTCTAGTTGCAGCAACAGCACGTAGACTAGCCTACAGGAAAGCTGCTGCGCATGAACCATGAACTCATTCGGAATAAAAAACGTGAAAACGTAACAGCTATTCTGGCTTCTCATTTTTAGACGAAAATGAAGAGAGATTTTATCTTAGTTTTTTATTTCATGCAAAACATTTTAGTCTCGTCTTTTTCGTCAACAATAATGCATCTTAAGATAGTCTTAGTCAGTGTTTCAGGACATTAGTGCAGTCTTGTCATCGTCTCGTCTTAGTCATGGAAAAAAAGGTTGTTGATGAACATTTTTTCTCTAGTCTCGTCTGACGAAATTAACACTACTTCCAGCAGCATGGGTCATGTGTCAGACTGGGTGTGGGTCTGGGTGCTTACAGCCCTACTGGAGGAGTAATGAATAATTGTACTGCCTCATCTGTTGTGTTGGAGTGAAATATTGTGCGTCTGGGTGCTTTTGTTGCGCCATAAGAGTGTGATGTGTGTGAAGAAACACAAAAGAGGAGAGGTGAATGCTTCATCATAACGCTATTGTTCTGAAGGCCGGGACTCAATGATTTCAGTCGCTTTGTGTGTGTGTGTGTGTGTGCGTGTGTGTGTTTGTGTGTGTGTGAGAGAGAGAGAGAGAGAGAGAGAGAGACAGGGAGGTGTCATTGTTTAGAGAGTTTCTATCATGGTGTTGTGAGGTAGGCTGCTTTCATATATGTTGGAAGTTTTAAAATCCATCCTTCTTGTTCTCATACTCTATAAATAATGCACAAACATCAACTGTAAATGTATTTTAAACTATTTAAAAATATATAAAAAATATTTAATTTACAAAATGCTGTTGCTAAGCAACAGTGAACGCACCACAGAGACTCCTGTAGAAAGTTGCTTCCAGCCATTGAACTATTATGTACATGCCAGGCACAGTGGAATTGCATTTCTGTGCACTGAGACATTGTTGTGTTTATCTGTCATATTATTCATATCATATTCCTCCTGTCAGAGCCTTTAATGCTTTACAAAGATACCGTAAGATACCATTTTGATGGCATTATGGTCATGTACGGATGGATAAAACACATTCCAACTTACCACTCTTCTGCAATTCTCTATGTACTTTTGTGATCCAGTTGCTGTTGTAATGTAAATGGGTCACATTACTGTAAAGGGCCAGTGTTGGTGTATTGTAGTGGAATTGTAGAGAAAGCTGTTGCAGGGCTGTAGTGAGAGAGGGCTATAAGAGATCCAGCAGATGTATACGGTCTGTCACTCAACACCCAGCACAGGGAGGAAGAAGGGGCCAAGGGCACTGAAGGAGAACCACGGAGGGCACACCGGAACACGTGTCATAATTAGAGTCACCCAGCACAGCACAGAGTGCATAGGGCACTATAGGTCAGAGGAAGAGAGAGAGAGAGAGAGAGAGAGAGAGAGAGAGAGAGAGAGAGAGAGAGAGAGAGAGAGAGAGAGAGAGAGAGAGAGAGAGAGAGAGAGAGACTAGAGAGGAAGAGAGAGATCAGAGAGAGAGAGAGAGAGAGAGGGGAGAGAGAGAGAGAGAGAGAGAGAGAGAGGGGAGAGAGAGAGAGGGAGAGGGAGAGAGAGAGAGAGGGAGAGGGAGAGAGAGAGAGAGAGAGAGAGGTTTAGATGTCAGCTAGACAATGGATGGAGAAAAAAGAAAGAAGACACGTGCACACTGTTTTCATCTCAGATAAAGCAATTTGTGTGTGTGTTGGAGATGTGATTATGTGTGTGTGTGTGTGTGTGTGTGTGTGTGCGTGTGTGTGTGTGTGTGACAGAGCGAGAGAGACATACAGAGATCAAGAGGAAGAGGGAGACAGACAGAGAGAAAGAGAGAGAGAGAGAGAGAGAATGATAGAACACTGCGTGTGTCCTCTGAGACCCAGCATGGGCAGGAAGGGTGTAAACCAGCATGAGATGGGAGAGCCGGTGAGAGAGGGAGAGAGAGAGAGAGGGGGAACAAGGGAGTGAAGCAGGAACTGATAAACTAGGGAAGAGCCAGGAGGGGCCTGGAAACCAGGGAGGACCTTCCTCCCGGACCCTTGGAGAGAACCTTTTTCATTTCCTGTAGGAACCACCTTTGCCCAACTCATCCAACACCCAACATGCCACTAGTCCACTCTCATGACCACACACCTAGCACAGTTATTCAGCAGGACACTCAATAATTACTGAAGTTGTCAAAAAAGAATTTGACAAAAAAAAAAGAATTTGGCCAGTGTAGAAACACATTCATTACTCAAACGTCACTGAACTTTCCAGTATCCCTGTGTGATCAATTAGAGTTGAATGATTAATGAGGGAAAGTGTTATTGTGTTAGCTGTCCTGTGATGTGTGGCCTATTCACTGGGATGCTCCAGTGTTTCTCAAAACATTCAGGCACTCCGGGACGCCTATTCATAAATAGTGTATTTCATTCATTTATTTGGCCCTCTGGGTGCTTTTACACACACACACACACATACACACACACACACAGTCATACACAGATACACAAACATAGATTTTACAATAGTGTTAATTGCGTCAGACAAGACGAGAGGAAATATGTTCGTCAACGACCTTTTTTTCATGACTAAGACGAGACGATGACGAGACGGCAGTAATGTCCTGAAACACTGACTAAGACCAGCTTAAGATGCATTATTGTTGACGAAAAAAGATGAGACTAAAAGGTTTTGCATGAAATAAAAACTAAGAGAAAATCTCTCTTCATTTTCGTCTACAAAATGAGAAGACAGAATATCTAGCTCTTACGTTTTCAAAATATTCCGAATGAGTTCATACGCAACAGCTTTCCTGTAGGCTAGTCTACGTTCTGTTGCTGCAACCCTGTGGCTGCAACACGAAACTACATGGAACAAGAACACTGGAGATTTCTGCCAGAGTTAGCAAGCTAACTACCTAAGCTTTATGCCACAATGCTACATACCCAGAAGATGAAGCTTCTCTAATACAAATTAACATCCC
>NC_063210.1:4485140-4495140 GCF_017589495.1 Alosa alosa
ATGGCAGCATTTCATGTCTAAGTATGGTTCGTTCTTTGCATGGAAGAGCTTTAACCATTATTTTTGGATGGAGCACCACAATGATTTTCTTTACAGAAACAGGTCTGGTTTTAATTCTTCACAATTTCATGTTGAGGAGCCTTTTTTTTTTTTTGCATTATTTGCCCATACATGTTTTCACAGTGCCTTCTGCGAGACTCTGCCTCTTTGGGATGCACTTTTGATACTCATTCATGTTGCCAGTTAACCTAATTAGTTGTGAAATGCTCTTCCTTGTATTTTCATTAGCATTGCAAAACTTTTTTTTTTTTTTTTCGAGCCTTTTGTTGCCCCTGTCCCAAGATGTGTTAAAATTCAAAATTAGCTTATGTTTCCCCAAAATAGTCAGATTTCTCAGTTGATATGTTGATATGTGATATGTCGATGTCCTTTTTGCAAGTAAATATAGGTTCAGATTAGCAGATTATTGCATTCTGTTTTTTTTTTTTACATTTTACACAGCGTCCCAACTTGTCTGGAAACGGGGTTGTATTTTGTACTGGTCTACAGTAGTTACACTCTTTATAACTATTTCAGTACAGTTGGGGACTTGTGGGCGGCAGGCTATATGTTGATCAGTCATCCTCCAACTCAGCCCTGGAAAGGACAACTGACCAAGGCTAATGCCATGTGTCCTTTTACAAGTGGACATGGTGCTGCCGGGAATCTTCTCTGTCTCTGTTGGAAGTTGTCCCAAAGCAGACACCCACAGACGTGTTTATCAGGAGGACGTGCCAACTTAACGGCACATTGCACCTGCTGCCAGGCACTCCCACCAAACACCTTCCTCACAGCGTGCCACGCAGCCTGAGATAAAGGGTGCTCTTACTGAGGAGTACACTAAGCCTGTTAAAACAATACACTTGGTGTGCACTCCCTGGTTTGAGAAGGATCTTTGTGTTTGCCAGTCTTACTGTGTAGCAGGGGACAGTATGGGGTTCCTTAACTTTATTGTTAAGCAGGAGGAGGACCAGGAGAGTGTCAGGTAAGAGGCCTGCGTAGGAGAAAAAAAACACTCCAAACCCACCTGCAGTTATCTTTCAATAAATATAGCTCAGCCCTTCAAACACCCTCCTCTTTCTCTCTCTCTCACACACACATACTCAAACACACATACTCACACACTCACACACACACACACACACGTGATTCCACCCGGAGCCCTAAGTGCTTTCTGTGGAGCTCCCAGAAGTGTTTAGAGCGCGGCTCCCCCGCAGTAATGAAGGCAAGGGCAGGATGAGGGGGCTGATTATGGCGCCAAAGCGGAGTGTTCTCTCCCCTCAGACACAGAAAGCCAGCGGCACAGGCAACTCCATGTGAACGCCTGGACAACACGTGAACGCCTGGACACCACACCACACCAAACCGCACCACACCGCAACACACATCACGCACGCTGGAGCCGGAGGAGGAAAAGGCTTCAGGAGGAAGCTCAACAGCCAAGGAGAGTTAAAGGTCAACAAGCAGGGAGAGTAGGAAGGAAATGGATGAAGATGCAGGTGGAGATGGAGACAGAATGTAAAGCAATGAGTGAAAGGAATGAAAGAATTGGATAGAGGGAGAGAGAGCGATGAACCACAGTGAGATGGAGGTGTTGAGTATAAGAGTGAGTGAGTGGGAGGACCCTGGTGTGCGAGTGATTCTATGAGGCTGGGGGCTGTAAGGATTACTAATGTTAATGATGGTGACTCAGTGAAGATTTCAATCAGCCTCCCAGAGCAGGTGGCATTCATCATCAGGACTCTGTCCTGCTGAGACAGGTGTGTGTGTGCGTGTGTGTGTTAGTTTTTTTGTACCCATGAACTGAGACCAGAGGCATAGGCTACTAGGTTTACAATGCTGGTATCTAAGATTGTTTGTGTTCAATGAAATCTATTGTAAAATGTGAACACAAATAAAGGTATTAAAATGTGTGTGCTAGACATGAGAACACTTATTATGCTGTATTTACAGCCCTTCAGTCCAGTGTGTCAGCCTTGAAGTGACCTGAATTTATAATTAATGTGATGAGGACATAGCAGACAACATTCCTCACTGTCCTTTGCTTGGGTAGCATGGTCACAGATCCTTCTTCAGGTGTGTGCGTGTGTGTTTGTGTGTGTGTGTGTGTGTGTGCATGCATGCGCATAATGTATATGCAGATGTGTACTAAATGCATTCCTAATGAATGTACAGTGTGTGTGTTCTGAGTGTGTGTGTGTTGTGCTCTACTCTTGAAAACTCCCCCCAGCATATCGGACACTACCCGGCATTGCAGTCCCAAAACCTTGCTAGTGTGTTCACTGGGTGATTAGTGCAGCAGATGTGCAGTGAAGGGAGATAATGGAGGGGGACAAAATGCCAATAGGTTCTCAAGTCGGCCCTAACCCTGCTTACTTGTTTTGACAAGTCATGAAGTTACTGAATATTGACTTCAAAAAACACCTTGCTACAATGTGCTTTATACCCAGTTATCACGTACGTGTTTCTTTAAGATGCAATAGTTGAGGAAAACTTAACAGGTGCATTTGCTCTGTGGCTTACAGCTGAAATACAATGTTTCAAGGCGTCTGTGCTATTAAGCCTTTGTGATATGATATGGACCTGCAGTAAATCTCTGGAGTAATATTTTACCATATTTTTCAGATTGCAATAACATTGTTTTGATTTGATTGTGTGTGTGTCTGTTTGCGCACGCAAGTTCATGAGGCAGTATTTTGGTGCTTTAAACAATTCCGCAGAAATGACTTTGAGAGGCCGGTGGGGGTTTTTCAAGCTATCTAGCTGGCTCCAGCTGAGTGGGCAGTCATTTTCTTCTGCCCTTTATGACAAGGTCATTCCATGCTCAACTCAATGCCACTGGGTCTACCTGCCTCCTCTGCACACACGGGTTTTGGTTTGGCACCCACCCTGCCACCATCTCCCTCTGCAGCCCCTGCCCGAGTCCCACTGTTTGTGCTCCCAGCCATACTGACAGATGCTGGATGTGCGCTACTTAGACCTCCTTGCAGCAGTAAACAGCAAGAAATGCCATGGGACGACCAAAAAAACAAAACAAATGTTTTTAACTCCAGTTCCTTTCCACAAGAAGAGCAAGCCAGACGTCTTTTTCAACTGTAATGGGCTCTTGCAAGCTGGAAATTGCCACAAAACTCTGTTTTAAAGGGTATTGTATGTATTCAAGTTTCTTTTGTGAAGACGAGCCAGTTCCCTTTTAACTGCACCCACTAAAATGGAAATAATATCTTGTGGATTATATGCTTAGTATGTAAATGGCAGGTTGTGTAGAGTCCAGTGATTTCCCTGTAATTTAGGCTTTTCAGAGTCGGCTCGATGTTAAGAGGCCTGACACAAGAGACCGCAGTCAACGCCAGGCAACATCTCAGCTCTGAGAGAGAGAGAGAGAGAGATGGCAAAGCCACAAATAAGATACAATCACACCAACCCACACATGATGTGATCATCAAAACAAGGATCTGTGTGTTTGGATGTACAGTAAACTGAAAAGAATGGCCAATGTGCTCTGGAATAATTTACTTTTTGATGACTTTTGACCACAGTCTGTAAACGTGGAATTAGTAAGTACATTCAACAATTTGGTTGGATCTGATCTCTGTGCTATTTTATATACCAAATGCACTAATTGATCAATGAAAGGTTGTTTTTTGCAGTCTAGAAAGGTTATTTATCTAATTAGAAGCATTAAGGCTGTCTGAAAGCACACACACACACACACACACACACACACTCAGTCATAGAAACACTAATGCACAAAAGATGGAGTAGAAATGTAAAGGACAATAGGGATGAGGGATGGGTGATTTGATTTTGAAGGTGATGCCACTAGAGGTATCAGATGAAGTGTTATGTGAGTGGACTCACTGATTAATCCAATGAACGGAACCTTGCATTTTGCTGAAAAGGAAACACACACACACACACACACACAGACACACATACACACGTACATCTGGCTCAGAAGGAATGTCTCCTAAGTCACTCACTCTGCCCATTCTGATTCAGTGTCCTACATGCGCTCCACAGTCCTGCTTTACTCAGTGCTCTCTTCAGCTCTCCATTAGATCACCAGAGGACTCCTGTTTATGTGCCTTTATTCTCTCTCTCTCTCTGTGTGTGTGTGTGTGTGTGTGTGTGTGTGTGCACACTTGTGTGTACTAGTGTGCAGTGAGTAATGAGCTCATAAACCAGGCTGCTTCAGGCTTAGTTGCTGCTCACATCTGCTTTAAAATAAATACACACTCTCACACGTACACATTCTCAAGCTCAGAGTTTCTCACACACACACACACACACACACACAGAGTCTCACATATATAGCAGCCTTTCACACACTGGCTTAAAAGGAAATGAAGATGAATGTGTTCACAGGGTTTGGATCTGACTCGATGAGAATCATATCACGTAACACGTCCACTCTGTGACGTCTCACATGTGCAAATTCACAACACGGCTCTAGTAGTACTAACCCAGGCGGAGAGGAGACTCGTCCCCAAGCTGATATCCTATTCCTGTGAAGTGCGCTGGGCTCCTACACGTGAGTTGAGAAGCTCAGGGCGGCTCCCAACACCAGAACACATGCTAGTGTCGTGTGTAGAATTTGTGTACAGCTCATTGGGATTCCTTCTCAACCCTCCTCTTCTTCCCTCTCACTCCCCCTCTTCTCTCTGTCTCTCTCTGTCTCTCTCTCTCTCTCTGTCTGTCTATCTGTCTGTCTCTGTCTGTCTGTGGGTTGTGGAGTCAATGGCACGTCCCCCTGCAGTCAGAGCTTTGCCCATGCAGTAGGGTTCATAACAGGGCTGTCTCTCCTTTTCTTGGCCTGATATTTTAGTAGCAGTGCAGTTGCCAGGGGCACCTGTGACACCTTCATTACGTCCCCACAAATAGCCTGACGTCTCCTGATTTCAACTCACCACACCACACCACACCTCACCACACCGCATCACCACACCGCACCACACCTTATCACACCACACCACAGGTTCCATTCATTTTCACGTAAAGAAAAAAGCCACAAATCTAATCTATCCGCATCTACCATCCCTCCCCATCTGTCTAAAGATGCACTTCCCTAAGTCACTGCCACCAACTTCCCCAGCAGCCTCTCCAGTAAGAGTATCCCCTGCTCCTCCATCTCCACGCTCCACACCATTCTAACCCAGTCATGCAGCTGAGATACTTTAGTCCTAATGGCCACACCACTTCTTGCCTTATGTTCGCGTAGTGTTAATTTTGTCAGACAAGACGAGAGGAAATATGTTCGTCAACGACCTTTTTTTTCATGACTAAGACGAGACGATGACGAGACGGCAGTAAAGTCCTGAAACACTGACTAATACCATCTTAAGATGCATTATTGTTGACGAAAAAAGACGAGACTAAAATGTTTTGCATGAAATAAAAACTAAGATAAAATCTCTCTTCATTTTCGTCTACAAAATGAGAAGACAGAATATCTAGCTCTTACGTTTTCAAAATTTTCCGAATGAGTTCATACGCAACAGCTTTCCTGTACGCTAGTCTACGTGCTGTTGCTGCAACCCTGTAGCCTAGAAATCTAGATGCGCCCCTAGCGGCCGCAAATTACATTTGCTGCCAGGGCTAGTCTAGCAACTCTCCGTTGGCTTGTGAGCTCCATAAATCGAAACTTAATCAGGCCAATGAAATCGTGTATAGAGTCGTTAGGTAGGCTTAACATAATGATTGATGGCAGAGTTGCAACGGTTTGGCTTGAATTCCCTGCTACTTGAAAACAAATAAGATAGATGTTGCTGCCGGGGAACAGTGTGACACGAGTTAAGCTTTTATTAAGTAGGCAAACGTTTGAACTAGCCAACTAGCTCCGCTGGTGGGAAACGCATGGGACTCATTGCGCTGCCGCTGTCCTATTGCGTGCAGAGGGAATTTGAAAGACAACTGATTATCCCGCCCCTCGGACTGAGCACTGCGAACGGTGAGTGCCCAGACCCTACATTTTAATGTGGGTCTGGCTCGTCAGGCTAGCAACCCTGTGGCTGCAAGACGAAACTACATGGAACAAGAATACTGGAGATTTCTGCCAGAGTTAGCAAGCTAACTACCTAAGCTTCATGCCACAATGCTACATACCCAGAAGTTGAAGCTTCTCTCATACAAATTAACATCCCCCAGAATGTCCATACGAAAATGTTCATCGTGTAATGTCAACTATTTAACTAGTTAGACTGATGATGCAAAGTTTGCTAGCAAGTAAGCTGATATGGAAAGTTCGCTAGCAAGTTAGCTATGGCTAAGATGGAGAGTCTGTTTGGGGAATGTGTTGTGTTTTGGGCGCATATCGCCATCTAGCGAGGCGGAGTAAAACATTAATACTTTGGCCTATGACAGTGTTTCTCAAACTTTTTTCAGTTTCAGGACCACTTAACTAACCCTAGCTAAAATAAAACTTCAGCAGTAGCCTATAATTAGTCTACACAATAGGCCTACTCACTGAACCACCTTGCTTATTGTCTTTGCACTTTGCTTATTGTGTGGATTCATACTGTATGATTTAAACTGGCATATCTTACATAGACAGTGTTGCAGAACTGTTTTTACATACAAGTTGGTTCAATATTGCAAACAACATATCTATATTATATTTTACCACGTCTGCTCGCGGACCACTTGGGATAGCTTGCGGACCACCAGTGATCCCCGGACCACACTTTGAGAAACACAGGTCTACGAATATGACAGTGGTCCAGTCAAATCTTTTACTGTCTATGGTCAAATCCCAGCCGAGCTATAACTGTAGCTCGACTTACCTGTGCATGTAAACCATACTGACTGACAAAAAATCAGAATGAGTAATTATAACAGACAAGTAGCCCTGTGGACACACAATATTGTTGGAAAATTGAGATGTGTGAAGCACTATTTGACTCATGGTAATCAGAAATAATTTGTTAGAAAAAAAGACTAAAATGTGTTGACTAAAACTGACTAAGATACCTTTTAGTTTTCTTTTGACTAAAACTAGACTAAAATGACGAGACTTTTAGTCGACTAAAACTTGACTAACAGAAATGATATTTGAATGACTAAATATGACAAAGACTAAAAAGGACATTTCGTCACAAGACTAAAACTAAGACTAAATTAAAATAGGTGACAAAATTAACACTAGCGCGCGCCACAGCCTGGGTCAGATTTGGCTATTTTTATTTTCTAATAAGAGGAGATATGAAAAGGGGGATTTGGCTGCCAGCTTTGCCTCCCCCCTCCCCCTCCCCATCACAGTTGCTGCCTCTGGTCTTTAAATGGGCATGAGCTCCATGAGCTCCTGCTCTCAGCCCTCCCCACGGCCACGAGTCCCGAGTGCAGGCAGCAGCTGAGGAGGGGCGAGCCGAGCCGAGGCTCTGGGTAACAAATAAGACAGCAGAGCAACTTATAAGCTCCCGCTGTCTCGCCGCACGCCCCATGCCATCGATCCCGTGCCAATTAGCCACGCGGTGCCGTGCGTGCTTATTGTGTTTGTGTCGGCGGGTGGGGGTGGTGGGGTACTGGTTTTTGGGGGCGGGTGGTGTTTGCCTGAGAGGACATGGGGCTGATGATGATTTACTGGCCAACTCCCCAGTGGAGGATGCACAGAGCCACAAAATAAATTAATGTGATGCAGAAGAGAACAGGGTGGAAACGGAGCAATAATATCTGTGCAGGAAATGATCCCTCCCTCCCTCACTCTCTGCCATGACTCTCACTAAAACAAACTGAGCTGTCAGATGTGCGTATAGCTGTGCTAATGGTATGTGCAGATATGGATTACCGATGCTACCACTGCCAACAGAGGAAACTGTTCAGTGTTTACTATCATGGGTAAATTAGGGGCTTTAGTCATAGTAGAGGCGATAGACCTGCCATTATAATTACCCCTTGCCTGTTGTGTGCCTGTGCCTATGCACACTTTGAATACAATTATGAGGCTGTTATTTGCAGTCTGCTTGTTATGTATGTGTATGGGTAGCTACATTTGTCAATTTGGGACAATTTGACCTTTCCATTCATTTAGTGTGAGTATGACTCACATATGTACTATGAACACAAGGTAATTGGCCATATGTAATCATCCATACGACACACACACACACACACACACACACACACACGTTAAACAGTGAGCATGTATGGTGTCTGAGCCTCATCAGGCTGTCTGTTTGTTCCCTCCCTCCCTCATTCCCTCAGTCTCTGTTGTAACTTTGCCATTATGCTCCTGTCTCATGTCACACCAGGTGTTTAATGAAAAACAGAGATACAGAGATTGTGTGTTTGTGTGCATGAGAAAGCAAAACGTTTCAAGGGAAAGATTTAAATTGCGAATTTGATGTGGAAGGAAAACCAGTACTTGTTGAGGGAAGCTGCTTCTAAAGATGTTCCTCTTTGTTGACGCGTCCTTCACTATCAAACATTCCTCAAAGACTCAGACTTCCCAGCAGATGCTTCATGCATTCTTGTGTTTGTGTGTGAAATTAATGTTTGTGGCTGAAATTAGTGTGAGACCAAGTATGTATACTAGTGTGTATGTTTGCGTGCTTGTGTCATCCAAGAATCTCTCTTGTCACATCTAATTTAAACTGCCCACATTCTCCACACACTCACACTCACTCTGAAAGAGGTGAAAATGCTTTGGACGAAGGCTGTTTTTGTGGCGTTGAAGCTGCTGCTGTGAAAATAGAGGATGATTTCCTGCCTCTACGACAGCTGGTTTCTGTCCACCTCCATCAGCGCTGCTGCTCCGTCCTGTTTGCTCCGGGCCCGTCGCCTGTCCAGAGCAGAGCGCTGGACTGGGGCTGAGGTCTGATTGGCAGGGAGGAGGGGATTTCATCCTGGTCAAATCCGCCAGCTGATCCCACAGCTGTAGGGAATTCACTGTTTCCCTCCAGCCGGCTCACTGACACTGAGACACTCACACACACTGAGACACAGACACACACACACACACACAGACACGCGCAGACACACACACACACACACACACACACACACACACACACACACACACACACACACACACACACACACACACACACACACACACACACACACAGACACACACACACACACACACACAGACATACACATACAAGCATTTATAGTTTATGACACACATCAACACAGTCACATACATTTCTAATGTTTCACATTTGCTCACATTCGCACACACACACACACACACATACACACTCACCTCACACCCATATTAGACGTCCAGACATACCCTTAATCCTAGAGTTAGTCTTTGACAAAAACTCTGTATTGCCTGATAAAATGGATGACCTTTTACATACCAGTAGGTAGATTATCTGGTTAGGCCTGATATTAAGAGCTCATCTTTAAATCATACTCAAATAGATTATCTCAATGGGTGCTATGGTTTAAATAGCTGATAGTCCCAGACTAGAGGATGGCTATGGTAAAGAAGTGTGTGTGTGTATGTGGGTGGGGGGGGTGTAATGGGTGCCTCCTTATGATGGATAGTGGGGATGGTGTGGTGGTGGTGGTGATTCCGTTGCGGCAGAGTCCTGCCCTCTCATCAGGGCTGGACGGTCAGCTCTGAGTGTCTTTCAGAGGGACATTAATTATTGACTGGCCCCTTCATTACAGCTCATTCATTATTAATGAGGCATATAGCAAGGATTTTGGTGGTCTCTGCAGAAACAAGGTTCTAACCTGCACATACATACCTCCACACATCCACCCACACACATGCACCAATGCCATATACTATGCACAGAAGCATTACATGCACATATAAAATCAAAGCCCCCCCCTCCCCTACACACACACACACACACACTCTCTCTCTCTCTCCCTCCCTCCCTTTCTCTCTCTTTCACACACAAACTCTCTCTCTCTCTGTTTCCCTTTCACACACACACACACACACCTGTACTTAGTATTCCGGCACCAAACCTCAGTGACATGACAGCCCTCTGTTTCTAGCATA
>NC_063210.1:4500140-4505140 GCF_017589495.1 Alosa alosa
ATGCAACAGAAAGCAAACAGTGACACATATCAACCCTCTGCATGACTGTGCGCTGGATTTGGAGAGGAGTTGTGCCACAAGTGCAAACACACAGACCGTGGCAGTGAGTAGGCTAGCTTTTAAATTTATCCAGACAATCACAACATTAAAGAGGAACCAATGCTACAGCATTTGTGCATTTTGGGAAAAGTGAAAAGAAGTCTGCGACAACAGTGACAGCTGTTTTTCTAGAGGAATTCAGTCCCTGCTTTTGTCACTCAATTCTCTCCTGCCAACAACTGTGGATTTGTGTGTGCGTGTGTGCTTACCACACATGTAGCGGCTTGAAGCGCATTCTTATTGGTTGCTGTGGGAGCGCAGCATTAGAAGCCACGCCCAGCTTGTGAAGCGTGCGTCCTGCTTTGATCTCATCCGGTGGCGTTCTGTTGCAATGGACAGTCGCTAAGATCTGTAACTCTCAAGTTGTCAAGTTTATTTCTGTTATCTGAACAACCGACATTTAGCGAATACAATATCCCAGTTATACAATTAATTTACCCATCTTCACAGTGACTTCGTTGTTAATTTCTACTAAGCGAATTTCTAATTAGCCGGCCAGCTGATTCTACAATGGTTCTCAAAGCAGAAGATGGAGTCGGTGAGTTGGGTTTGGTTTACGTCACATGATATAGTTGATGGTCATTAATTCTCTGCCTCTGAAAAAGTATCGTTTCGTAGCCTGCGTGACGTGTGTACATTCTTTTCAACAGTGATCTGTGTAACACAAAGCAGTTTTAAAGCAACAGGTCGTCGCATGACTTATATATAGTATAAGTATACTCTTTTGATCACGTGAGGGAAATTTGGTCTCTGCATTTATCCCAATCCGTGAATTAGTGAAACACAGCACACAGTGTACACACAGTGAGGTGAAGCACACACTAATCCCGGCGCAGTGAGCTGCCTGCATCAACAGCGGCGCTCCGGGAGCAGTGAGGGGTTAGGTGCCTTGCTCAAGGGCACTTCAGCCGTGCCTACTGGTCGGGGTTCAAACCGGCAGCCCTCCGGTTACAGGTCCGAAGTGCTAACCAATAGGCCACGGCTGCCCTAAGTGCAGACACAACATACGTTTAGCCTAAGCTACTGTATAATCAGCTCTTCAGTTATGATCCATCCACTGTATGGCAGACGCGCATGTTGAAGCACTTGCAGTGAGCACATTAGTTTATAAGCCTGTAAAACATTAAGAGGGTCCCAGTGTAGGCTATTTTTTTGTTTCACTGATCACAAGTTGTCCATCTGTAAATGAGCTAATGTCATATTTCCGTTATAGGCTAGACTGCCATGTATTCAGAAATAGCTCTTTACACAGCACAAACAACTAGCTAGGTTTATCCATTGATTTGGTTACAGCATGACAAAACCCTTTCGTTGAAACATGATGATTATCACACCATGGTCATTTTTTTTGTTATTGTACTAGTAATACCACCTTTGTAACAGATCTTGGCAACAATACATTTAACTACATCTATATGTTCTATAAGTTCACCACAAGTGTTGTAAGTGTTGTAACCACATTAGGCTATGTTAAAGTGGGTCAGGCCAATTCTGTGTGTTGAGGCAGCAACCTTAAACACCTGTTACACTTTTACTTGTCTGCAAGTCTTGTAAAATGAAATGACAGAAGTTTCCCTCGTAATGCCCGCCTCAGCTTTGTAAACACACATGTCGCCTGTGCCACTGATGTCAGGGCTTTGAATGTAGTTCTGCAGTTCCACTGTTGTTTTGCATGAACCATTTCTTAATTAAACACAATTATAAATCTTTCAGTGGCTGGCTGAAGTTCATTATTGCCCAGTAGCAGTCCATAAGTGTGTGTGTGTGTGTGTGGGGTTGGGGCTGGGGAGTGAGGGTGGATGATAATCAGGCCCTTGTCAGCTACAGTATAAATGACTCTTTGACGAAGCCTCTGGCTGGCTAGATCTCGTGTGCCATTGTGGTGTTTGGCACGGGTTCCTTGGGCTGGCCTACAGTTACCCTGTTTGAGCCTATTGAGTCCTTGGCATGAAAGGGAGGCATTTGTGTGGCTTCGACACCCGCTTGCTCTTCATGATGCCTTTGCTGCCATGCTCCGTAGTGCATCTTCTAAGAGCATGGTGTAAACATCAGCCATTCCTGGTCAGGATGATGACTGGTGTTTGTTTGGGTTTAGTCTGATGAGGCCTAATCAACTCAATATTTAGAAAGTATGGAGAAGTCCCCACACTGGAGCTCCCTTGCAATGCACTTTTAATGAGATGCCCCAAAACGGTGACATTTCCAGCCTCATGATCTTCTTCAGACTTCAGTCTACTCATGTCAAGATGTACAGCAGTACCTTGCGGAATGATATGGGTTAAAAGAGGCAGTTCAAATCAGATCTCTAAAGACCACACAGATCATCTACGAGCTTGTCGTGGTCAAGTTTCTATATGTACCAGAGTATGCTACTGAACAGGGCACGGGGAAACCAGAATTACAGGAAGGAAATTTTTTTTTTGTAGTCATTGTTTTTTGTGCATACTGTCGGGTTTAACTTATAAACGGTTTCACAAGTTCCACCCGTTTTCATGATGTGTGGTTCTCAAGAATTGTCACAAGTTTCATCACTGCCTGACATGCTTGCAGTTTTTTGGCGTCACTAAATAAACTTGAATTTGAATTTGAGAAAACAGAAACGGGTTGACCTCCTGTGTCCCCCAGTGGAAGCTTACCATGTGTGGCGTTGAGATGGAGCCGCGTGGTGGGAGAGGGGGAAGAGTCTGGGAGGACAGGCCTCGACTTTTAAAAACACTACAGGGGCTGTTGAGCTGACAGGGCAAAAATGGAGGCTCTTTCCGCTTGTCCATGATGAGAGTTGTTGCTGCAGCTCATTGTCTGCGTGTGAAGGCTTAGGAGGCCAGCCAGACAGAGGGAGGGAGAGGAGAGAGGGATGAGGGTGGAGGAGAAGAGGTGGGGGGTTGGGTGTTGTCTTTTCCTGCTGGTGAGGCGAGAGGTTTTCCACTGTAAAAAAAGAGAAAGAAACGAAGCTCTCGCTTTCTCTCCTTTGTTCGTTCGAGCTCTTGTTTTCATGTTCTGTTTTTCTTCTCCGTGCTCTCTGCTTGGCATATAGTGCTCTCAGACACACACACACAGACACACGCACACACACACGCACACACACAGACACACGCACGCACACACACACACACACACACACACACACACAGACACACATTCTTTCACTCTTCTTTCTCTCTCTATCATTTCTGTTCTGTTGTCTTATGTGTCTGTCTATACCATCGTCCCACACCCGGGGACACACACCCTCAGTGAAACAGGATACAGGATGTGAGGCTTTGCGGTTGTTAACAGATGGGCCATTGAGCCAGGCCAGGGCCTGTCCAGTAGAGCAACAGGTGACCCAGCTCAGTCCTGCTAAACTTAGTGCCCAGCTGGCTGCATCATTCAGCACTCGGCTCACTAGACTCCTCAGTACTGATCCACAATGTGGTGGACTTTGAAGCTGCTGTTTTATAGGTCTCTTTTAGATTTGACCATGGCTCAGAACAGATGTTTATGGCCATGTCTTGATTTCAGACCTGGCATATGCACTGAATAGCATATGCACTGAAGCTCTGTGTGGCTCACCGGAGCCCTCTGGTGGTGGAACACACAATTTGCAGTACGGGCTTTAGGGTGTCACTGATTGTGTATTGTACACTGACTGTGTATTTAAGACTTAATTTAAGTCCGGTCCTGAAGGTGGATGTCAGTCTTTACTTTGTCTTTTTGTTTTTTTTCAACACATCCAAATTAATGATGCAAGCATGACCATTCATATTTAGTCTGTTCACAATTGACTTCTGGGTAGTAGTTTAAAGGATAATTCCAGTGTGATTTTGACCTAAAGTGTGTTGAAACATGATACCGAGTGTGAATGTATGGCTCATAGCTCACCTCGGCTTGTCCCCTGCACTCAGAAATCTGGCGCTAGTTAGCCAATGCTACCAACACAGTGTTTCGTTGTGGTGCCAACAGATGCCATCAGATTCCAAAAATAATTCCGTGAAAATGCATGGATTCCAGTTGCTGCTACGGAAGCAACTGAATCCATGCTGGGAAACACTGTGTTGGTAGCATTGGCTAACTAGCGCCAGTATTCTGAGTGCAGGGGACAAGCCGAGGTGAGCTATGAGACATACGTTCACACTCGGTATCATGTTTCAACACACTTTAGGTCAATATCACACCGGAATTCTCCTTTAAGTATGTAGATTAAGTATACTAAGGGAATAAGTACACTCAAAAGGTCTTAAAGTCCAATGTGTCTTTCACGGTCTTACTCCAGGTTACTATTTAAAGTGATTATAGAGAGGTGATAGAACACACTGCATTCTGCTGTGGCATCCTAGGCCAAAGTAGTAGATAGCTGATGGATTATCACAAATAGCCTCCTCATACACACACACACACACACACACACACACACACACACACACACACACACACACACACACACACACACACACACCTAGACTGAGGCGATTCACCTCTGGGTTAGATCATTATCCACTTTAGTGATGTCCGTCAGTCAATGTCTAAATGCATTTTCCAGCAGACTATATCACTTTCCGCTTGGCTCGGAGAGGTTGCGGAGGGCTTTCATTGGTAATTGATGGTGGTAATTAAGTAAGGCTCTCTAGTGCTTGAGCAAATGAGGGGTCATTTAATGCCCCTAATCAGATGGCGTCTCATCCTGCGACCATTTGGTGATAGCACTGCTGTTAATGGGCTGTTTGCACGACAGGCACAGGGTTGCTAAGAGCCAAAGAAATTAGTGTCTGGCTATGTATCATTTAGCCTGAATCACATTTATGTATTTTTGTCAGTCTGTGCACACACATATATGAGAACCATTTCCTGTCTGGGGGTCAGTCATAAAACTGTGTGTGTGTGTGTGTGTTACAGTTTGGGTGAAGGTAGGTTTCTGGAGGTGA
>NC_063210.1:4510140-4520140 GCF_017589495.1 Alosa alosa
GGAAGTGAGTTTTGGGACATAGTAGAGAGTTCACAAGGAGGACTGATGTTGTGGGTGTGCACTCTTATAGGGTGGGCAGTGAAGTGACGTTTTGGGTGGACAATGACGTGGGAATGCTGAGGAGTTGGGTATTTTAGCCTGTGTTCAATGGGGGTGGAAGATTCTAGAATATATTTTGGGCTTTTTGATTAGAGTGTGTTTAAATCTGGGTCTCCTCAGCTTGGAGTCGCTGCTCTGTCCTACTTGCGACAGTCCGCTCGCCGCCCTCAGGGGCTTGCGGGAGTTTTAATTTCTCTGATTTCTCCTGGTGATTCGGAGATGGGTGGGGGTGGTACAGGGAAAGGATGAGGCTCCTCCCACTCGCTTGCTCTGCAGTGAGGCCTCCAATCCGGCTTCTCCCTTGGTGGGGCGTGTCACGGAGCTGGGTCACATCCCAGAGGCCTCAGCCACTTCCAGCTCAGTGCACGTGGCGGGAATGCACCCATGTCCTGGGCTTAGCCTTATTTGTTTGCGCTGAAAAGGAAAGCCATTTCCTTGGCGGTGGGTGACATTTGGCGTGGCCGCTAAAGACATTACAGCAGACAGGGTAACCTCCTTTGGAAGCTGCCAGGCCAACCAGTTTATCACAGCTGAATCTAGGGGAGTAGGACTTAGTGCTCTGGTCCGATGGTGTTCAGGGCACGCTCCTGTGAAGCCCATGGCTGTCCTATATTGTGCCCGTACACCAAGGCTGCTGGCAGGAATTGAAATCAAATCTAAGCTTAACCTAACCTAATTTTATGATTTTTGATATTTATCACATTTACCACATAAGTAGGCCAGAGCTGGGATTTGAAGCCCCAGTTCCCTCTCCCCAAATGCCATCCGACTCAAAGATGTAGACTGGGGAAGTAAACCCCCAGGAGAATGGATGGTCAGAGCCTGGTTGGCGTTAAATGATTTAGCGTCCAGTTCAGTCTAGTCCAGTCAAGCGACATTTAAAGGGTTTCAGTTGCTAGTTCAGTCACTTAACGCTCCTAAGATCACACTCCCTCTGTTCTCACGGCGAACAAGCCTGAAATCTGTGGTCGCAGACAGACGGAGCATGGAGTGGTGTGTGGGGGAAAAAAAATGACCCAGCGCTTGACCGACAACGTTTGAGCCGGCCTAATCTCATCAAGCTCACAGAGAATATGCCTCTCTGCTGCGGAGGGCGTTTGAAGGGGAGAGCCAAGGCCCGGTCCAGGCATCTCCTCCTCTCGTCCATGGGACCGCTCGGTCATCAGGGGAGACTGCTGAGCTAATAGAAATGAGATTTGGGCCTGGCCAGTTCTTCCTTCAGAGAAGAGTGACGAGGCTGAGCAAGCACGTCAGCCAGTCACCTCTGCACGCTACGCCACCCTTTCCTCCGATATGACATGAGTCATCCGTCACTTTCCCCCGCTTCCTCATTGTTGGCTAGCCACATGCTAAACCCAAGCATTACCAATTCGGTGCAGTTGATGATGATTATGAGTTAAACGTGCTGTTTAGGTCAGCAGGCTGTCCAGCATAGTTTAGTGATGAGGCAGCGGCCGAGTCCTCCCCAGTCGGAGGCTCACACATGTGCACAGCACCCGTCTGCTGTGTGTCTGTCTCCTGATACCGAGGGTCACACAGCTGTGCGACTCTAGGGTGACTTCAGGCCACATGTGCCGTAAAGCCCACAAGTCCTTGGCCTTCTAGACACACCAAAACACTTATGGATTCTCTTAAAACTGTCCATGCAGTCCAGCTGTCCTCTGTGCAGGCTGTCGGGGGACACTCACGTCCCGCAGCGGCGCGGCTGCAGATCGGTGCAGGACACGCACGTTCCCAGTGTACTCCAGGCGTTGCTATTTTGGATCTTCCTCTGAGCAGTATCCCTCCTCCTCACTCTCCCGGTGGTAGGCTACTCAGGCTGTGGAAGATGGGAGGAGATGGTGGTGGTGGTGGTGGGGGTCAGTGAGAGTGCTGCTGGCCAGTGGAGGAGATGAGCGCCTCTGGAGTCCACTGCATCTGCAGCCTGGAGATAAAAGCCCAGGAGACGCCAGCAGCATCCACTCAGCGAGGACAATCAGATGTTAGCTGCCAACCACAGATGCAACATGGTCTTTTTGTCCATCTCACTCTCCATGCCTTCCTTTCTCTATGCCCCCCGCCCCCCCACATACACACACACACGTCTCTCCTAAGTGTTTAGGATATATTGTGCTGCTCTTTGAGATGTTTATTTGTTCAGGGGGTTCTCTACTCATCTGAGGTTTGACCTCTTTCAGAAGGATTATTATCAGTGGACTATCAGTGGATTATTGGTCCCAGGTTATTGATTGCTGCTCGGTTATTTATTATTTCAAAGTTCCGGTGTGAGATTGGAAAAGGAATAAGAGTCTCTCTGCTGAAATAGACTGGATTGTCTTGTATTGCAGCGATGGGTATTTGCAGCAGTAGAGGTTGTGGAGTACACTTCAGTCAGCAGTAAAAGCAGGTTGGCATGAGCAGGGCTTCTGTAAATGGGATGGATGTTGGCACTGCAGCTACTGCAGTGAGAAGGGGGAGGGGCACTTTGGAAGTATAAGTAAGTGTGTGTGTGTGTGTGTGTGTGTGCTTTGTGTATGTATTTTGGGGGGACTGCTCCGTGTCTGTCAGGCATTCTGGAACTTGAGGCGAGAACGCTGGAGCGGTGTGTTTCCATGGTGATGAAGGCAGGGGGGCACGCCACTTGCGGGTTGTGAGTTGTGTTGGAACGAAGATGGGGTGTTTCTCTCCCTCTCTCTCTGTCTGTCTTTGTGTGTGTGCGTGTGTGTGTGTGCGTGTGCGTGTGCGTGTGTGTGTGTGGGGAGGGGTGCAGAAGGGAGGGAGAGAGAGGAGGCTGTGTGCAGCTTGTCCTGCTGGTGATAGATGACTTCTCAGCACAGCAGCAGCGTTGGCGGCAGCAGACGCGAGCTTTCCTGCTCTTTTATCTCCCAAACACAATTACTTCCTGTTTTCCACCTATCACGGCCTCCGTGACTTCCACAAACACACCACTTTGGGCAGCTGTCTGCTGGTTAGACAAGTAATCTTGTAAGCACAACAGGCCTGTGTGTGTCCCAGGGCCTGTTCCGGCGTCTTCAGTGCAGGGCAGCATTGACACCAAGCCAGGAGGCCACATAACATAATGCATGCGTTGTTGTCAGTCTCAAACGTTTTGACATTGCTGTGCCTTTTATAATTGTGTTTGTTTTGACATTTAGACAGATAATGGGAGGTGACCTTTTACTTTTGTTGATGTTTTGTGGCTTTCATTTGTTTCTAAACGAATTCTCTGCATGCTTGATGCATAGCTACTCCAATTGTTTTCAATGGAGAACGCAGATGAGACCACAACAACAATTGTCCACGTACGTCAGAGTGGCTGGACTCAGACTGGACGACTTGACACTTCTTGTGTAAAAGTGAGGATTCCACTGGCAGGCAGTTGTTGTCATGGAAACCACTGCAAGCATCCTTTGATGCGCCCCCGATCGCATCGCCTAGGTTACTGTGGAATGTGCTATCGGGGTGCAGGAGGAATTGATTAGCCCTAAAAATCTGACCCAGCACCCATCTCCGTTTCAGTAGGCTCTCTTGAGAGACTCCCAGAGGTCAGGGTTGAGATGACCCCTCTGTGGGCCACCGTGGAGAGAGGGAAATGGGTTTCAGTGGGAGGGCAAAGGTCTTCAGTGGTTTGGGCTCAAGAGTGCAGAGCTTTAGGTCTGTGGAGAGAGTGGCCTGCTCATGGAGGCTGGGAGAGGTCACTGCGGTATTGTCCAAAGGGCAGCCATATATCTGCTGTCTAATACATTCACTCACACACACACACACACACACATTCTTATCATACAAAACAGGTGATGTGCATTGGTGCTATGGAGAGCACTGAGCTGATGGGGGTTGGGGGAGGTCACTGAGCTGTATTGTGTAAGACAGAGGAATGCATCAGTTGCTCCATACACATCCACACAGCTATAGTCCTTATGTAGAGTGGGGCTCTCCAGCTATTCCTGATGCGTGGTAGCCTTTTGTTTATCCGAGCGAGGGTGCATACTTTACCGCTGTGTTTGGACCAGTCTCTGAGCTGACTGCTTGGAGGTCGGGATGCACATGTTTGTGTCACGCAAGTCTGGTATGTCGGTCCAGTGAGATGGGCAGCCAGCCACTAATGCAATGGAAGTAATGCGGAGCACTGCGGTCACACTCTGTCGCAGGCTGCCTTACACACCCTCTCTGGCAGAACACCCCATGACCAGGGTTACTCACATTTCAACTGCTCCATGTCAACTGCCCACTGTCCAAGTCAAAACCACCCCTGGTCATTTCTGACCTGAGAACTACCTGTAGATGCATCCTCATGGAGGACTATGTGGGTCTTGGCCCCAGCATTTATTTAACCTTTATTTAACCAGATGAATGGTGGCCTGGCAAAAGGCAAAGCCTTTTGGGTGGTGTGTGTGTGTGTGTGTGTTTGTGTGTGTGTGTGTGTGTGTGTGTGTATATGTATGTATGGGGGGGGCTTAGAATAAAAATAAATAAAGAGTCCTGTTGTCCTGTTGGCAGCCAGAGGGGAGTCAGAGTCCCTGCTGGTCATCAGGCGCTCTCTGGCCGCGGCTGGACATCACTCTGTCTCTCACCCACCCTCCCCTCAGCGCAGCCACTTAAAGCCAACGACTGTGTCTGGCTGTGCGGCCGCGTGCAGGGCAGGCACGCAGCTCCGTTTTATTAGCACGGGCGCATAAGTGCTGAGCGGTATGGATCGGCCGCTGGCCTGGACATGCCAGGTGGTCGACAGGCCAGTTGTATGGCTGCTGAATCAGAGTGAGGGTCATTGCACTTAGTAAGGCCCTGTGCCATTGCAGGGAAAAAGAAAAAAGTAAAGGAGCGAGACTGAGAGGGGAAAAAAGGGAGAGAGAGAGAGAGAGAGAGAGAGAGAGAGATAGAGAGAGAAAGAGATAGAGAGAGAGAAAGAGATAGAGAGAGAGACTACACTGAGAAAAAGGAGGGAGGAATGGAGGGCATACAAAGTGGTGTTCCTGGGTGGGCTGAGGGCTTGTGTCAGAGGAGATTACATGTTTGTTTTACTTGTCTCTCTTGCCCTTAGTTTGCCATTTCTTCTCCTCCATCTCCTCTCTCTGTATCAGTCTCTCTCTCTCTCTCTTTTGTTACTGCGTCTGCCGCTCCGAGATAAATAATTGAGGAACTGAGAGAGACTCATGTTAATTCTGTGTAGGTTGTAGATGGAGCCTGAACTACTACATGACATGAATCAGATGCCGCTGGGTGTGTGTGTGTGTGTGTGTGTGTGTATCCTGCTCACTTTTGTCTCTCTCGTCTCTCTGTTTGTAGTGCCAGACGACCTCACTCCAGAGGAGAAGCAGGAATTGGAGAATATCCGACGCCGAAAACAGGAGCTCCTAGAGGACATACAGGTACAGATGTCTGCACACACACACACACACACACACACACACACACACACACACACACACAGATGGATGGTGTGTCTGGCTAGCGGGGCTTCCTGATATCCTATCATGCTCTTGTGGTTTGTCTTTCCTCTCTCCTTCTCTCATTCCTCTTCCTCATCATCCCCCTCACTGTGCTCTTCCTCATCATCACCCTCACTGTGCTCTTCCTCATCATCACCCTTACTGTGCTCTTCCTCATCATCACCCTTACTGTGCTCTTCTATCAATTCCTCCGCTCTCCTACTCGCTCTCCTCTCATCTCATCTCGCTACAGCTCTGTTGAATATCATCTTTGTCTTCTCTCCTCTCCTCCTCTCCTCTCCTCTCCTCCTCTCTCCTCCCTCCTCCTCCTCCTCCTCTCCTCTCCTCTCCTCTCCTCTCTTCTCTTCTCTTCTCTTCTCTCTTCTCTTCTCTCCTCCTCCTCCTCCCTCTCCTCCTCTCTCCTCCTCTCTCCTCCTCTCCTCCCTCTCCTCTCCTCTCCTCTCTTCTCTTCTCTTCTCTTCTCTTCTCTTCTCTTCTCTTCTCTCCTCTCCTCCTCCTCTCTCCTCCTCTCCTCTCCTCTCCTCTCCTCTCCTCCTCTCTCCTCTCCTCCTCTCTTCTCCTCTGTGTGTAGTGTATGCAGACTCTCTGGCTGACCTCGAGGTTCCCGCCTGCTGCTGCTGAAATATTAACAGCAGTCTGCTCTGCTCTCATCCTGATTGTGTCTGCCCCTCCGTCTCCCTCACTTGACCCTCATTCTGCCTCTCTCCAGTCCACCCTCGCCTCCTCTCCTCTCCTCCTCTCCTCCCCTCCTCTCCTCACCTCCTTTCCTCTCCTCCTCTCCTCTCCTCCTCTCCTCTCCTCCTCCTCTCATAAGGTGACCTCTCAGGCCAGAGGCTCCCAGGCTCCTCAGCGCAGGCCTGCAGGCAGAGGCTTGAGGACTGAGGGAAGCAGGCGGTCATTATCACTGCCAGTCCCATACCCCATCCCCACATCCAGTGAAAACCATTCAGAGGTTGAGAGCAGTCACCCCCTGGTCATTTAACTTGACATTTGTGGCTTCTAATTCCTGAGAGTAAATTTTTTTGTACTTCTGCTCTCACAAATCTCCTCCGTTTGTTTTATATTCCCCTGCAGTATGTATTCATGTGTTCTAGCGTTGTGTGTGAACTGGCCAGGTTCAGTGAGTGATTAAAACACCATTAAAAATCATTCAAAGGTTGCACAGATCCCAGATCAGCAGACTTGTCTGGATATGAGCAGGGCAGCAGCCGAGGAGATGCTGATGCCTTTCTGTGCTCATCTCCCTGAGAGCCCCAGCTCAGCTAGGACAGCTAGCTGGGTCTGTGTGCATCTGTCAGGTACAGTACAGTCTGTGAACATATCTGGACGTAGCTCACTGTTGCAGGCAGCGCAAGGATTTTGTGTGTGTGTGTATGTGTGTGTGAGTGTGTGCGTGCGTGCGTGCGTGTGTGTGTGTGTGTGTGTGTGTGTGTGTGTGTGTCTGTGTGATTACTCCTAAGGGCTGTTAAGGGGAGCATCCGTGGTAAAGCACAGCCTGGCCCCTATCTGGCCCATCTGAGGGGACCAGATGCCCAATAAATTATCCTAATTAATTTGTACAACCTCATGGCAGTGTCACAGTTCCCTGCCCAAACACACACACCTCCCTCCTGCACTGTACTGTACTCTGTGTGTGTGTGTGTGTGCGTGCGTGTGTGTGGAGGAGGGGTGAGGAGGTGTTCGCTTCACTGATTCGGTAGAACAAAAGAGGCTAGCTGTGTGAAGGCTGCTTCTAGGCTTGTGGGGGGGGATGGGAGAGAAAGAGAAGGAGAGCTACAGGAGGGGAAAAGAAGGCTGGGGAGAGAGAGGGATAGAGAGACACCCACAGAGAGGAAGAGAGAGAGGGCTTCTACTGGAGGAGGAAGGAGAGAGAGGGTGTGTGTATGTGTGTCCTCTAGAGCAGATGGGGGCCTCGACCTAAAGTCTGCGTCTGACTAAATTCAATTAGGCTGATTCATTTACGTAAGGGGACTGCGGATCATTGATCACGCCGGCCTCTGGACCGGTCCCCCCTCCCTCCCCCCCCTTCTCCCGGTTAATCACTTAATCAATCGAGTAAAAACGGGCCACTGCATTCCTGCTGCGCTCCTGCCATTCCAGCTTAATTACACCGCTGTGCTGCGCTGCGCTGCAAACTGCGCTGCAGTTTGGGCCCCTCTGTCCCTCTCCAGTGCTTATCAGGACCCACACATCCCAGATACTCTATCTCTGTCTGTCTCTATCTGTCCTATCCACACACACACACACACACACACACACACACACACACACACTCACACACACACTCTTCTCACCCTCTCTCAGATCTTCCCAACTCCTCCCTCTCTTTACTGTTCTCAATTAGTTGTGATGAAAGGTAGACAGAGAGAGAGAGAGAGAGAGAGAAAGAGAAAGAGTCAAAGTCAAACCACGCACATTGTGAAGATTTCTCTCCTTAGCCCTCCCCCCTCTCTCCCCACTGACATCAGAGAGACCTAGAACCCCCTCAGGATCAGCAGCAGCTTGTTCACGTTGACATTAATCAAAGGTCATTTGATTTCCAAATATCACATGGAAGCTCCTGATTAATGCTAATGGAGGGAGCTTTGTCTCAACCGTGCTGCTGTGTATGTATCAGTGTGTGTCTCTGGGGTACAATATGTTCCGTGTGTGTGTGTGTGTGTGTGTGTGTTGGTCGTGCTGGTCGTGCTGGTGAGACTCATGAACTGAGATCATGAGTCTTATGATGGATCCCAGAGGGAATCTGCTGCTGTGTGTGTGTATGTGTATGTATGGGTGTGCTCTATGAGACTGAAGGGAATCCAATAACTACCCTTCACCTCAAGCTCCCTGACCAATGTACCTGATGAAGAATTCCCCGTGGCAGAGAGCAATACACACACACACACACACACACACACACACACACACACACACACAAAATCCTTGCGCTGCCTGCAACAGTGAGCTACGTCCAGATATGTTCACAGACTGTACTGTACCTGACAGATGCACACAGACCCATCTCACAAATTCTCTCATCTTCCATAACCAGAACAGCATCACACACTGACGAGCCACATCACTTCCCTAAATCCTCCTGTGACTCATGCATTGTCCACCCCTTCAGGATCTCCGTCCTGTTGGGTCAGATGTTGAGTTGATCCAGCCTGACAGCCAGCATTGCTTAGATGAGACACATGACAGTAGCCAGGCCATTAGATCTTAGCTCTGTCCACTCTGGTGTGGGTGGCAACGTGTCGGTAGGCTGTCTGTTGGCCAGTTAGCGTGCCCGCTCATTAGCCAGAGTAAATCAGCTGGTGTATTGATGGGACCCCACGCCGCTGGGCGCCTAATGATGGGTCAGCAGGCCTGATGGACGCTCTGAGGTAGGTGGGCTATCTCCTCAGCAGGACCAGCTGACTAAGGAAAACCCAAGAGACGAGCAAGGGAAAGCAGCACAGCTGTCATCATTATCTTGTGTGTCTGTGTGTGTGTGTGTGTGTGTGTGTGTGTGTGTGTGTGTGTGTGTGTGTGTTTTATGTGTTTGCGTGTATTTTGTTTATTTCAGACAGAGTAGATATTTACTGTATGTCAAGTAAAGTATGCACACAGACACACACGGGCGTACAAAGACACTCGGAATTCTGTATGCTGTGATTTTTTCTTCTCTCATTGAGTGTTCTAATTGATTCGGATGGCAAAGTTCCATGGTTACATAAACAGGCATTCCTTCTGTCATGCGAAATTAAATTATGAAGAGAGATGGATGAGAAGCAGTGTACAACTGGACACTGCCACATTCACATGAATACACACACACACACACACGCTAGACTGCAAGCACTGTGGTGTGCTACTGTTTCAATCTCTCTCTTTCTCTCTCTCTCTCTTTCTCTCTCTCTCTCTCTCTCTCTCTGACACACTCACACGCACACACACCCACACACCACTGTGTGGCCATATGTGGCCTAATAAGGTACATTATGTCTGCCTGATGGAGACAAAGAGTTACAATCTCCTCAGACCTCATGGAACCTGTCTCCATAGAGACAGACAGGTGTGGTTTGTGTGTTCGTGTGTGTGTGTGTGTGTGTGTGTGCCAGTGTGTGTATTTGCATTTGACATGAGGTGAGGTGAGGTGATGTCAGCCTGTATGCTGTACTCCTTGTCCTTTAGTCAGACTTTAATGGGCATCAATGAATCACTGTGTACCAAGGCCCCAATAGAAGCTCCTGATCACCTAGCAACGGGCTAATAGCCATGGGAGATGTGCACCTGTGCTGTTCTCAAACAGCCCACTCACCTGAACCAGCCTCCCCATACTGGCCTTATCTGGACACTTTACAGGCCAACACTTAAGCCAAGAGCACTACAGTCTAGAATTTTCCATGATGGAGGGAATTTCCCTTTACCGAGCACATGTGCAGTATGTGAGACTAGCAGTATCCTAAGTGTTAGAGATTGTTTATTTTCCTCCCGAGGGTGTAATTATG
>NC_063210.1:4525140-4597640 GCF_017589495.1 Alosa alosa
CTGACATCTCCTTATGTAAATTTCCTGTAGGTTGGGTCGGGCACTTCTGGTGGTACGTTCAGCTGATCTCACTACTCTCTTCAGAGCTTTACGGTCTAGCTCAGTGCTATTTCCATACCAAGCTGTTAAACTCCAGAACTAAAGCCTGAATCCTTTAGATACTTATTGACTTTTGCTACAACAGACACTGTTTCTCTTTCGCTCACACTGCTCAGCCATATTCACATCCTCTCTCATCACATGAGCCCATTTTGCTGACATATCGGCTCTCCAGTAATACGTCCACCTACGTGCTGACCTAAACATTCTCCACCAGAGCATCCCACACAACGGAGAGTACTCAACCTTGTCAATTTAACGATGTAGTTAGCATTTGAAGGTGTGTGTGTGTCTGTCTGTCTGTGTGTGTGTGTGTGTGTGTGTGTGTGTATGCGTGTAGGCAGGTGGGTGGTGAGTGGCTGTGCCTGTGAGATGAAAGGAGATTGAAAGACTCTGTTTGGACAAATGGAATAGACCTGAGGGCTCTTTGAAACTGAATCAGATTTGTTCTGACCCCCCAGGAAAAACATGCAGCGGAATAAACAGGTGGCCATGGGCCGCAAGAAATTCAACATGGACCCCAAGAAGGTAAGGGCATATACAGTAGTGGGAGCAGTAGATAAGGGCTCAGGTTGTTATGGATGTGTGAGTGAATGAACTTCTTTGTGTGTGTTGAGTGCTTGATTGTGTGTGTTCTCTCTCTATCTGTGTTTGTGTTTGTGTGTGCACCTCCTCGTTCCTCCTCTCTCTCTTTCTCTATTGCCGCTTGGCTTCTCACTCTTTTTCTCTCTCTTTCCCCTGACTTGTGTACCTCAGGGGATCCAGTTCCTGATAGAGAATGACCTTCTCAAGAACACATGTGAGGACATCGCCCAGTTCCTCTACAAGGGAGAGGGACTCAACAAGACTGCCATCGGCGACTACTTGGGGGAGAGGTGAGAAATCTCCTGGCTCTCCGCCCCTTCACTCTCCATCTCGTCTGTCAGTGTCCGGCTCTCCTGATGTGCCGCTGCACAGGGTGGAAAGGGTTAAATGTAATTAAAACCTCAGACAGCTTGTTTTGCTGTTTGTTATTGCAGAGCAGTTCAATCCATTGATCAGTCTCACACCCAGATATCTACTGAATGGCAGTTAATGGAATGGGGTGGGTGGGGGGGAGTCACACAGGAAATAACTATGTGCGTGTGTGCATGGGACTGTGGCAGGCAGACACAGGAGGAAGTCACTGTTGTGTCCAACAGTGGTCATACTCATGAAGCCGCACTGGTCCAGTCATGTGTCTCCAAATAGATACAGTGACGCAGACACAAGCACTCCAAGTGTTTTTACACGATTAGGGCTTATTGTGACTTCAGCGCTCCGTGCTGTCGTCAGCTCGTTCGCCACCGATTTGCTCACAGCGACTGAGTAACCCCAAGAAGTGCGTTACCACGGTGACTTCATCGGTTTTGACATCACCGCAGGGACATCTCACCTGTGACCTCAGAGCTGAGAATTGCACGACGGCCCCACCCCGCTCCCTCCTCCGCTGCTGTCATAATCTGATCTGGAGTCAGCGGCCTCGGCCTCACATGCTCCTTGGCTGAGACACACACACACAGATAGATCAGCCTGGACACAGCCCAGCCAGCAGGCTCTATATCACGGCCTGTAAAAAGACATTGCTAGCCAAGCCCTCGATCTCCACCTCTAATCTGTATGGCATGATAATAAGCCGGTTGATGTAGGCCTGCATGTATTTTTTTTCACATGCACTCTCACAGTGACTTAGGGATGTAGTGTTTTAGGGTGTCCAGGGATGATGGTGGGGAAGAGTGTTATCTGCACTGGGCCCATCTGCTCTCTCCAGTGTAGCAACAGAGGCTGGCTGGATGGATACTGAGATAGTCAGTGTGAGCACTCGAGGAATGTGTGTGTCTGTGTGTGTGTGTGTGTGTGTGTGTGTGTGTGAGAGACTGTGTCTCTGTCACACTGTTCTTCAACAGTTCACAGCTCAGCTGGAGGCTAGTGACAAGTCAATTGCTTAACCCAGTGGAGATTTCTCTCTCCATCCCTCCTTCCCTCCCCTCTCTCTCTCTCTCTCTCTTGCCACATCTCTGTCTCTCTCTTTCCATCCCCCTGACTTCTTCACACTCAACTTCCTCTCTGCAACTTGGAGCAGTCATTAACAGTTACATAGTGTGTGAGAATGCACGTGTGTGTGTGTGTGTGTGATTGTGCGTGCAATTGCATGCACAGTGTGTGCGTGTGTGTGTGTGTCAGTAGGGGGGGAGCTCCTTTTAAATGGATGACTTCCAAAGTGGGTTAATGCATTCCCAGCCCATCAGTATTATCGACTTGCCCCATTTTCTCACTGCTAGCTTCTCAAACCTCACTGACAGAATAGAGCACACACACACACACACACACACACACACACACACACACACACACACACACACACACACACACACACACACACAGTGATGAGTGTTCTCCGCACATCACCTTCCTCCTGCGGGAGGGTGCACCGATGGCATCCCCACATCAGTGCAATTACTGCATACTCTCAGTGCTGCGCGATGCTAATGGTGGATAAATGGATAAACTATCAGCCACTTTAGTGGCGTTTAACTCCGTCACTCAGCCACAATGCACACACAGGTCCTGACTAATGGAGTCCGAATGGCCAGTCCCACGAGGATAGGGGAATGCTGCGTCCACAGCAGTCACTGATGACAACAACTCTCAGGTTAATGCCAGGGGTCAGAGGGGTTGATGAACTCTGCCATAGCAGGACAGTCATCCACAAATGTACTGCATTTCCTCGAGTATTGGTGTTCGATAGAGTATTGTTCAGTTGTGTGGTGAATGTGTGGGTAAGGTGTTAAGGGTGTCTCTGACATGATGGATCTCTCCCCACCCTTCTCTCACCCATTAGAGATGACTTCAACATCCAGGTTCTGCATGCATTCGTGGAGCTGCATGAATTCACAGATCTCAACCTAGTGCAAGCTCTCAGGTAAGACATACACACACACACACACACACACACACACACACACACACACACACACACACACACACACACACACACACACACACACACACACACACACACACACACACATGTACATGTAAATAGTTTAGCTATACGGTCATTTTTGCAGCATGCCTAGACACATTGTGAAATGGGAACACTCTTTGACATGTCCATCATGTCACCTGATCAGGGTTTATTACTCACTTCAGTGATGCCAGTATCAGAGTTGGTAGACACCCAGGAGGGTAAAGAAAGATGCAAGTGGAGTGTTGCACTTGTGTGTTATCATGGTGAATCCCCTGGTGTGTAATTTAGCGAGTGGAGTTAGCCACTAACTGATGATCAGTGTGTGGAGGCCTGTGGAGATGACACAAGTGAATTAACTTGGGTGGTTTGGCCTTGTGTCATTGGCTTGTTGTTTACTTTGCAGGCAGTTCCTGTGGAGTTTTCGGCTGCCTGGCGAGGCACAGAAGATCGACCGCATGATGGAGGCGTTTGCCCAGCGCTACTGTCAGTGCAACCCGGGAGTCTTCCAGAGCACAGGTGTGTGTGTGTGTGTGTGTGTGTGTGTGTGTGTGTGTGTGTGTGTGTGTGTGTGTGTGTGTGTGTGTGTGTGTGTGTGTGTGTGCATGTAAATAATGAGAGTGCTAAGATATTGAGTGTTTGAGCTAATGTAGATGTGGTGCTCCCCCCTGATTAAAGTGCTGGAGTCAGTAGTTCTATGAGTCCATAGACAGACACACACACACACACACACACACACTCTCTCTCTCTCTCTCTCTCTCTCTCTCTCTCTCTGTCTATGAGTCCATAGACAGACACACACACACACTCTCTCTCTCTCTCTCTGTCTCTCTCTCTCTCTCTTTTCTCTCTCTCACACAAATCTTCCCACTGAACATCACTTACCTTGTTTATCCTCTCTGCTTTATCTCTCACTTCATCACTTCTGTCTTGCACCGGCACAATTACTGTACTCGACCAGACACACACGCACACACACACACCACTGGCCCTGTTGCCGTCTCTATTGTCTGTTAGCAGCTCACTCAATATACTCTTATGTCGCATGTATAATTCACCAGCCCATTAGTGTCTGTCTGTCCAGCTGTAGTCTGTGAGAGATTGTGTGTGTGTGTGTGTGTGTGTGTGTGTGTGTGGGGGAGGGAGGTATCTGAGTGCATCCATGTTTAGCAGACATTAGGTAAATTAGGTAAATGCCCACATGCACCTCATGACAACCTCATTCGGCTAGAGTGAGTGAGGTCAGCATGAAGTGGCCATTGGAGCCACAGTATTCTGGTCTCGGTGCGTCATGAAGCCGCTAATATGTGTGTGTGTGTGTGTGTGTGTGTGTGTGTGTGTGTGTGCGTGCGTGTCTGTGCGTACTCCAGATACCTGCTACGTGCTGTCGTTTGCCATCATCATGTTGAACACCAGCCTGCACAACCCCAACGTGAAAGACAAGCCGGGTGTGGAGCGCTTCATCAGTATGAACCGAGGCATCAACGACGGAGGAGACCTGCCCGAGGAGCTGCTCCGAGTCAGTCACACACACACACACAAAGACACAGATAAACAGACAGACAGACAAGCATGCAGACAGAAAGAAGGAAAGAAAGAAAGAAAGAAAGAAAGAAAGAAAGAAAGAAACACACACACATAGTGTTTGTTACTAAAACACACTAACTGATATAATATTGACTTGCATTTACTTTCAGAACCTGTATGAGAGCATCAAGAATGAACCATTTAAAATCCCTGAAGATGATGGCAATGATCTCACACACACCTTTTTCAATCCAGACCGTGAGGGTTGGCTTCTTAAATTAGGTGAGTAAACTTCTGTGTGTGTGTGTGTGTGTGTGTGTGAGTGAGAGAGAGAGAGGGATGGATGGAGAATGAGATTGAAGCAGGCCATGTCTATCTCTCAGAGAGATGAGCATCATTTGCTAGTTTTGTATTGAAATGTCGTATTTGTTCTTGAGAATGTAATCAGTCGGAAAACAACCACTGAACTCAATCTCTGCTCCTGGCATGAGAAGTCCTGGCCCATGTGTTTGAGTGTGACATCCCACTGGTCATCAGTGGTGCAGGGTGTGTGTGTGTGTGTGTGTGTGTGTGTGTGTGTGTGTGTTTGTGTCCAGATAATCAGGAGGGCAGCATGATGGGTCCATGTTAATCTCAGCCAGCACAATTCTGTCATGTCCCAACACACAAACACATTTACCCTCATACACTCACTCACACACACACACAGACACACAGACACACACACACACACACACACACACACACACACACACACACATGTGTGTGTACTGATAAATACACACAAATCTCCAATTGCAAAGCTTGATCAGCAGAGAAGCCTGCTTGTTGGGTTTGTGACAAATTTCAGAATCTCCATTTTTGGCCCCAGATCCATATTCAGATTCCAAAGCCTTTAGCATTAGGAAGAGATGGACCTTGAACAGAAACTGTTTTGGAGAGAGCAGTTGGATCAGTGTAAGCCAGACCCTTATTGTCCCTCACATGGCAAACGATCCTCACCAGGACAGATCTCCCTAGTCATCCTACAGGCAGCAAGCACAAGGCTTGTTCATGGTCCAGCCAAGGTGCTGAGGTAAGATGGTTACAGTGTTAGCACTCCCCCTACTGGCAAATGGAAGAACATGCAGGGTAGCATTTGATTTGTAACACCCTTCTAATTCCTTGTTGTCGCAATGAACATGGGTATGATTTCCTTATGATTTCAGAAAGTTTCATTTTGTTTTCCTTCTTTTCTTCCTCATTTGTTTGTTTGTTTGTTTTCCCATGTTGTCTCTCTTCAGGAGGTATGTACTCTTCCCATATTTGTTCATCTCAGCTCTGCTTCCGGGTGCTTCTCTATGCTCCGCCCTGCTCCCCGTGTGTCTGGGCTGCGTTTCGCTCTGTGCCCACTCCGTTTGCCTTTAACCATCATTTCATTTTGAGAAAGAATGAAATTGGTTTGGGTTTGGGTTTCTCTTTAATTTCAATTTTTTATGTTACTTCATGACCTCTTTTGACCTTTTGGTAGTATGATGGTTCATGTGGCACTTTTCTGTAGTGTCTGTGATTGTGTGTGGTGCGAGAGAGAGTGAGTGAGTGAGTGAATGTGTGAGTGAGTGAATGTGTGTGTGTGTGTGAGTGACTGAATGTGTGTGTGTGTGTGTGTTTCAGCTCTTGGTGTGTCTGCCGTCATGTCAGTCCTGTCTGCCTGTGTTTGGGGAACTACAGCGTAGCCCTTAGAGCTGTCTCCACACAACTAGTGTGAAACTGAGACAAACTGCAAAGGGCTAGACGGTGTAAGAACCAGACATTTGTGTGCTGCGCTGCATTTTGTAACTAGCCAGCAGGAGTCAAGAAAGCTTTGCTGAACTGCAGTGGAGTTATGAGAACGAACAAGAGAGAAAAAGAGAGAGTCAAAAGGAGAAGTCACGACTCCACTTAAGTGCAGCAAAGCATGTCTCCCTCAGAAGAGTCAGGTCTCCATCTTCAGCGGACTCCACTCTCTCCTGACTACTCACTGAGACCCTGCTGTGGGTGAGGGCTGTAGTTGACCTCCTGACTCCAGTCTGCTGTTCGTGCCTTTTAACTGATGCTCTGTATCTGTGACCATAAGTCTACGGGCTTCAGTTTATTGGCATTGTTGACCCCTCTGAGTCATATGTATTAATATTCTATATCTACTGTCCTCCAACCAAGTCTAGTGCCATATAAAACAACCACTAACTCTTCCCCATGTTTATTGCTGTGCATATATGCCAGTCTCTCCCTGCTTGAGCCCTGTGCAATGATCCCCTCAGCTACTAGACAAGGATAAGGTCTATTTCACCTCTCAGCTTGAGCTGCAGGCACTGTGTGTAGAGTGTGCTTTTGGTGTAGACATGCTAATGCTGTATTTTCATGGCTTTGAGGTGTGTGCATATTAATGTTGATGTGTACTGTATGAGTTTGTGTGAGAGAAAATGAGAGATTAAAAAAAAAAAACATCAGAGGTGCTGTATGCATGGGGGGTTTCCAGTGTTTGTCCGACATCTCTGTCTGTTTTCCTGTCTGTCTCCCTATGCTTCCTTTGTTCTGTGAGCCCAGGCTGTCAGCTTGCCTGACCAGTAACAAGCAATAACATTAGCCTCATTCAAGGCCAGCTGGCAGTTAACCTCTATGAGCAACAAGTACGAGCAGGCTGGGGGAATCTTTTGGTGTGTGTGTGTGTGTGTGTGTATCTCTGACTAGCAGTCTCCCGGGTGCCTTCCAACATGGTGTGTGCATTCCTGTCTGAACCATCATCGTCAGCTTCTGTGTTAGAAAGCTCGGCCATCGCTCTTGCTCCAAACCTTCATCCTGCCAACATCTCGCCGTCTCCAGCGACTCATTGCCTCTCCCGCTGCCCCCCCCCAACACCCCCTCATCACGACCGTGGCCTCTGCTGACATGTAGTTGTGTTTCACAGGTGGCCGTGTAAAGACTTGGAAGAGGAGATGGTTCATCCTGACCGATAACTGCCTCTATTACTTTGAGTACACCACTGTGAGTAGATAATAGGATCCAGTTCAATGACATAGCTGTGTGTCCTATTAATGGACATTATGAGTGTGTAGGTGATATTGTGTGTTATTCACCCATATCCTGTGCTGCTGTGATTTGTATCAGGATAAGGAGCCTCGAGGCATCATTCCCCTGGAGAACCTCAGCATCAGAGAGGTGGATGACTCCAAGAAGCCAGTAAGTCCTATTCATTTAGTGTTTCATATATCTTTGTCAGTTATAATTGCATCGTGAGGCAGATCAATCATATTGCACAATCTAACTTTCCCTCTCCATTGTTGTTCCTGTTTCCATCTCAACAGAATTGCTTTGAGCTGTTCATCCCAGACAATAAAGACCAGGTGATCAAGGCGTGCAAGACCGAGGCAGACGGACGTGTAGTGGAGGGCAATCACACCTTCTACCGCATCTCAGCCCCCACCACTGAGGAGAAGGACGAGTGGATCAACAGTATCAAGTCAGTCACTCTTATAAATGAGAGCAAATCATTAATTTCCATAGAAATGTCAATATCAGCAAAAAAGCGATTCATTAAAAAGTGTGATTTGTATTAAAACCATTAGATTCTAGATGATTTACATTAACACACTCTCTGTCAGGTAATTGTGGAAGAATATTATTCTTGTCATTTGTAATGTTAAATTAGACTCTAACTCTAATAAACACCATTTGTGTCCTGTGCAGAGCTGCAATCAGTAGGGACCCTTTCTATGAGATGCTGGCAGCGCGGAAGAAGAAGGTGTCCTCTATGAAGAGGCAGTAGGACTCCTGTGTAGATGACCGCAGCTTCTTATACACTGGGCACTGGACCTTATAACTTGGGGCTTGGGTGAGGGAGGAGGCGGGAAGGGTGCAGAGGACTGGGTGTGGTGGCGTGTCTGACCGTGTGCAGATGGAACAGAGGGCATGCTGGGAGCTGGCTCAGGATCTTCTGTATCTTTTCCACCCATCAGCACTCTCTCCAGGACGTTGCCTTGCTTTCTCGCTCAACGTCCGACGACGAGAGGAAGGCTGGAAAGAGCTTCTTCTCTGATAGAACATTCAAATGAACACACACGCACACACACACACACACACACACACGCACACACACACACACACACACAAAACCATCTCAACTCAGCGGGTCTGACTGAATGTGGCATCCTGTTTAAGATTTTGTAAAACTTGCCACAGATGTGGGAAAAAAACTCCTGTGCTTTAATAGACGAAGGAAGGATATGTGCACCTATTTTTACACCACAATTCTTTGTCAGGGGAGGACTTCTCACTTAGTTGTTCTCAAAAGTAGAGAGTAGTCACATTAATTAATAAGCTCTTTGGTTAACATTTTTCTTGTTGTCCTTTTGCCCAAGTCATGCAACTTCTGTAAGGCTGTGTAGATATTCTTCATATTCACTCTCATGTTAAACAGCTGGGCTATGACTGTTATGTGGTGTGATGTTTTGTGTTGTAGTAAGTTGTAAAAAAAAGAATGAAAATGTCATCTCTGCCAAAGTTTTTTTTACACATTGCTTTTTTTTTTATCCATGTTCACTTTTTAAGTATGCTTTTTGTGAAATATGCCCATTTCCCCTTTTGCCACAGCAATCACACATCTCACACATCTCATCTTAATTCCAGGCTCGAATGAGCATAACAACACAACCTATGATCTGCTGCAAACAGGTGAAGACTGAGCAGAACCCCCCCCTCCCCACCCACGTACTGTACTGTGTCTGCAAGGTGGCTCTGCTGTGGGTGTGAAGGATGCTGTATACTTAAACTGTAAATTCTTTGCGGCTTGTCTGTAGGCAGGCCACACACACAAACACAGAATATAGCTGTGATCCCTACAAGTGCAGCTGTTATGTGCTTTGTGCTACCCTTGATGACACATCTGACTCGTTTCCTCTTTTTCTTCCCAATATAACTCACTGAGATACTGTTACTGTTCATACTGCAGAAAGGATCGATTGTCATTTGGTAAAACCTCAATTTTCAAGATGAATGACAGTAGCGTACATGCTCCCAGTTTCTAACCTACTACTAATATGCTTCCATCATTTGAATGAGTTCTTATTTGGTTGTATTTCTGTTTGCAGTCCTCTTGTTTCCAGAGTGGCATTAGAGTGAAAGCCATGAACATGAGCTTTTTTTGTTTGTTTTATAAGCCATATGTGAGTTTCTATCTTATTTAAATATGCTGGTAATTTAGAAAACAAAACTATCAAATTTAAGTAGTTTATTTATCAAAGTGATGTATATACTTAAATGTATAGGTTAATCTTTTATTTTAAAATATGTTTGTGTGATCATTTATGAAGTTGGGTGCCAGTTTTATTTGTTTTGTTAACATACAGTAGCTTTTTTCACCAATGTCACATAGCCTACCCATGCGCTGATAAACAATAAATAACATGGTAAGTGCTTTGAAATGATCTTCATATGTTCCTTTCAGTGATCTATTTAGGTATTGAATTAATCAGTAAAACAAATGCAAAACACATTAGACATTAAAAGGCCATTATTGTAAACCCAACTCGTAAGAAGCTGCTGTAGGACTAATGCATGTAATACAAAGTCCCTCTAGTTTCTTCATGTATGTTTATCATTGACTATAAGGGTGGTTATGTAGCCTAAATTTGTCTGTAGTGTTTATTCAACAGGAAATAATTGCAACTTACCCTACTCTTACAGTTTCTGCCAATTTACTGACTGCAAATATTATTTCACATTTTCTATTACATATTTACATTTTCTATCAAATTGTTACACCCATAGACTGTATACTGGTTGATGCTAGAAAGTATCCAAACAGAAGTGGAAACTGGAGAATTCTAGAATTCTAGCTACAAAACATTCTGGGCTCGAGGAGAAACATGTTTGAAAATCTTCAGTTACAAAGGAAAGGTTGACTGTTAGAAGTTAACTGTTAGCCGATAGCTTTTATTATGATAGAAAGCTATTTTATTTTATTTCCTCACTGTTATTTACGTTACAGTTGGTAGGGAATTAATGCCATGTTGGCGAATACTTTTTAAAGGGCATACTCTTTTTAAGCCCACAGGCTCAAAATATTTAAATAGAATATAGATAGCTTCTAGGTGGCTAACATTAACATTAGCTAACGTTACCTTAAATGTTGACTTAACGCTAACGCTAATTTCAGTTTGTTAATGATTTCACTATTTGATAGCCAAATGTTAATTTAGCTCAAAGTTGTGTGTGCAAATAAGTTCACACAATAATGGAGGTAGATCAACGAGTTGGTTTTTTCCAACATAATACACTAAAGATCTTAAAACTGAAGCCTGACAAATGGCAAAAGTTCATCAGTGCAGAGGAGAATCTAACTGCAATGGTCAATTTCTTAGAAAAAAACGACGTGGAGGAACTTGTGATATCTCTCAATGCAGCTTCGCAGCTTATGGTTAATCTCGGATTTCCTCAGACAATTAAAAACAAGGCAGTTTATTTCGTTAAGCATGACAGTGTAAAAATAACCAAAGATAACATAAAACAAATATTAATTGGAGATGTAGCCAATTCGCCAGTGGAAGCCACAATTGGAGTAATGGAGGAGGTAAGTTAAAACCACACTTGTTCTAATCTTCAAATTGATTCGCTGAAATAAGTGTTACAGTGTACACAGTCACAGCCACAGTTTGTTGAATTCAGGTTGACGTTATGGCTTGACTGGTTGTAGTAACTAAGCTAAATGTACATTCAAATGTAAATGTACTATGGCATAGCTGCCAACTCTCACGCATTGGCCGTGAGACACACGCATTTGATTAGTTTCACACACTCACACGCCACACCCATGATTTCTCACGCTGAAGTGTCAACCCGGTCGGTCAGATGCCTGAAAAATGAGTTTAGCCTATAGATCTACCTGTTGAGCCACGGTTATGCTTTCAGAGACGGTGAGAGGGTTCAAGAGCACCCCCTGTCTGTGGAATTTTCTAAATTTTCTCTCATTTGCGATGCTACTTCAAAAGCCATCCCAGGCGCATTCCCCCGGCTTCAGGTAGGCCTATGCTTTGAGTATTTTTCACGCTGAAGTGTCAACGTGGTAGGTCAAATACCTGGAAGATGAGGTTCAACTAAGCTAAACCTATACATGATATCACACATCATGTGAACGAGCGGAATCTAAGCTTTTCAATGATATTAGCGCCAAGTTGCTGTGATAAATGGTTCGCGAGAAAATTATCATTGAACCGACGTGCAATTTAGGCTAATCATATTTGCATTTTGCACACAGTTGACACCCATTACTCTCGGTTGTAATATCTCACTAACCCTTCACACAACATGTGGCAAACCTAATATCACAATAAACAGCAATCCGTACCGAATACGAGGATATAAAGCATGCCTCTGTTTTTGAAATTGCAACACATTTCTACATAGCCTCATTGGGGCTTAAATTATAATGTATTCTAATGTAAACTATTTGTCAGTAGGCCTACATACATTTTTGTAAATTGCTCAGTAGATTATCCCACTATCATGGTTCTTATATTGTCAGGTTCCAACCAATCCCACTTACACAGATAAATGAATATATTTAGATTGCCATGCTTTCTAGTGACATTAAGGCAAAAATATAAAGAAAATCAAATAAGGAGACACAAATATTGATATAAAGCCTGACATAAGCCATATGCAAACATTCACATCATGCAGATATGGGTACATCCTGAAAAAGGAATAGCCTGTAGGCTATGGCCATTACAATGACCAATATATTATCTTAAATGAACTAGCTGAAAAACACAGGTTTCCACTTCTGCATAATTTCATGGAGTGCTGAACATTTCTGAACTGTGAAATGGACCATATGTTTTTGTGGTTGTGAACTTATTGCAATATCACCATAACTATTCCACCTGTGTATGCATGGTTATAAGTGCAAAATAGCTTAGGCTACAGCACAAATATTTCCATAAAAATAAGCAAGTCTGACCTCTGAATTTATTTTTAAAAGTGCACCAGATTGATGCATTTAAAAGTTAAAATATACAAACATTTCTTAAATTCTTACAAAACACCCACCCACTTTTTAAAATTGTTAGTTTGGACCCCCCACTATTGCCGTCGCGTAAATACCAGTGCTGTTTGTAACGCCAAATAAATAATAACCTATAGGTTTATGTAAAACTCCCCATTAACAGCATCACGTCACTAACCACAGCTAGACTGCACAATGGTAGGCCTTCAAAAGCATGACATTTTCGCTTTAGTTTGATATTTAATTTACTTTATCCGCTTTCATGCGTTCATTGAACGTCCAGAGTGCTGTAATGGAAACCTTATTAGCGTAGCCAAGTAGCCTATATATTGAGTTATTTTTAAATTATGCATGATTTACTTTTATTAATTTCGTAGGCTGGCTTTATTTTGTTATATAGAAGTATCTAAATAACCTGGTAAAATGTTCCAGAATTCAGGAAATTGCATCTAGTCCAAAATTTCTGGGGAGGACCCCCCATACCCCCCACTGAAATGTCCCACCCACTTTCAGAATGCCTCCATTGCCCATGGTCCTAGCATTAGGCTAGATCCCTTTGATACCAATGTTAATTTAACTCTGGGACCCTGGTCCCTACACCTGAGAAACAATGTACTTTTTTTTTACTGTACGGTATAATGCTGAACGAGCCAAACAAAAATTTCCAGCAACAAAATTTTGGTTGGCCCCACCAAATCTCACTCCAAGGTTTTTTGAAAAGTTGGCAGCCCTGCTATGGCCATTGGATAGTCAGTAAACTGTCTGTGGGTGGACATGGAAAAGGAAGGAGTCCTAAATGCATGTTATCCAGTAGCACATTTTGAATATCATGACTGAGATCTGTCCTCTGTGTACAGGTTGTTTACCCTCTACATACTAATAGAGACAACATCAGGTGTTGGCCCAAGGTTGTGTCTGAAGATGTAACACGTCATGCACACAAGCTGAAAAATGAAGTATTTGTGGTGGGAGGACAGATCAAAGGAAGAACATTTCTACCATTGCCAGAAAATTGTGACGGATATTCCCAGTGAGGCAAACCCACACATTAGTATTGTCCTTTGATATGGAGGTTGTTCAAACCCAGAATTTTAGTTACACCCTTCCCCTTTCCAGGTATTCTTCAACGGTGGATAGCAGGATAATGCAAACATTTGAGACAGTGATAATAGACTGGACCCATCAAGTATCAGATGTACTAAATAAAGATTCTGCCCAGCCAATATTAGATAGGTTCAATCCTCTTCCCAAGGTGGAATTTGATTTCTGGAACAACAGGTTGAAGAATCTTGAATGTATACACCAACAGGTAAAATGAAATAGACTAATATACTAGGCTACTAAGGGGAAAAGTTGAATCTATGAAGAAACATGGTAACTGTACATCTTTCTTCCCAAGCTAATGGATCCTAGAGTATGCACAATGGCAAAAATAGTAGAAAGTGTGGGAAGCATGTACTGGCCTGCTCTGAACAAAATCTACATAGATGTCCAGGAGGGTAAAAGTTTTGCTTTAGATTTGTATTTTCTGTGTTTCACCACATGTTTTATGTTTGTACAGTATTAATGATACATCTCTTTATCACAGGCCTGAAAGAAGCTCGGGACATTGTTATGTACCTGAAACCTCTACAAAAAATACTAGATGAAATTGAGCAGTTGGATTATCCATTGGTAAATTGTAGAATCAGAAGTTCAAATGTTTTATTTTTTTACATGACAGTGATCTCCTACTGAGCAATATTGGACTGTGTGGTTTTTTTAGCTTCCCCCTTACATTGAATCTGTGATGCACACAGTGTGTCTAATATGGGCAAATTCACAGCACTATAGCCGTCCAGCCAGAGTCATCGTCATCTTACAGGAAATCTGCAACCTCTTCATTGATATGGTATGGGTATTTCATGTTTAAGACATTAATAGCATATTTCAGTTATTGTACATTTAACATATTTTTGTCTTTGAAAAAGTAAATAATAATATTAGGGCTGTCAAAATAACTGATTAATTTAGAAAAAATGACTGATTAAAAAAATTAGTGCAGATTAATCGATTCCGTATGACCTTTGACCCCGAGCCGTTCTAGTCAGTAAAAATTAGACTGTAAAATGAAGGAGAGAGAAGAAAACGTGCTGCTTGGATCATTGATTGGAACATTTACTTTTAAAAAACGGCCTGATGGTGTATCTGGTGTTGAAAATAAAGTCCTCTGCAATGTCTGCAGCAAGGAATTTGCATATCACCGGAGTTCCTCAACTCTATAGTCGCACATCAATGCAAAGAAATAAGTGTTGACATTGAGGGAAGTATTAATTTATTTTCATTGTGTCCCCTAGGTTATATCTGTGGCCTGAAATGCCTTGTATGTAAAAAAAAAACTTCTTCCCGAAGCACTTTATTTTGAATTTATTTGAATTTGAAGCACTTGCATATTAGGTCATATCATAGATTATTATGGCAATGATTTGAACAGTGAAAATAATAATAAAAGAGTTTTTGAACTTTAATGTCACTAATGCTGATTATTCAATGATTCATTTGAATTTAAATATTTAAAATACTTTCACAGCAAAAATTATATATGCGATTAATTTAGATTAATTAATCACAGAGTATGTAATTAATTAGATTATTTTTTTTAATTGATTGACAGCCCTAAATAATATTAATACTAAACCAACACCTGTATTGTTGCAGACCAGAAATTATTTGGGTCCTGAGGAGGTGATGAAAGGCTTGCAAGGAGAAATAGATGAAGTACTAGAGACTATCAGAACAAGTATAGTCGTTTTGGTAACCCTCAGAGAGAGCTATGACAAGTGCAGGATTAAAATGGACAAATACTTCACAGTAGTGAGTACTATTTTTCTTGTGCTTAAGAACTTCCAAGAGTTTCTAATGTAATAATGGTGGGACACACAACTAGTCTCCAAATCCAAATAATTATTATATTGATCTGCCTGGCAATCAAGTCATGCATACAGGACAGTTTCAAAATGGCCAACCTCCTTTAGTGACATTTTAAAGGTGAAATGGTTCCTAAACATGTTTGTTGGTGCTGTTTTTGTATCTCATAACCAATAGGAACGGACAGCTAAACATTGGGAATTTCCATCATACCTTGTCTTCACACGACTTGATGCATTTTTACAGCGCTTGAAGACTATCGAGGTATTCTTACAGTCTCTGTTTAACTGCACCTTTTGTGAAGAAGAGATTCTGTTGAAATGATTTCTGATCTCTGAATCGTTTACACTGCCTTTTAGGATGTGTATGTTATCTCAACTGAACTTCTGAAACTTGAAAAAGTTGACATTCAAGGCGTAAGAGGATGTGCAATGGGAAACCTGGTCTTCGGGATTTATGAGGAATTTCTTGAGCTTGTGAAAATATTTGCAGAATGCAAATATGATGCAATTGACAGTGATGACAAGGTATATCTGACAATGTTGGCTATATGATGTACTTGTTACAGCTGTCTTCACAGTTATTAAGACAATGACCTCATTGTGATTCTTGCAGATGTTTGACGAGGACTATAAAGATTTCCAAGAACGAATTGTGGACATAGAGAGACGTCTGGGAACTATACTGTGCCAGGCTTTTGATGACTGCTCATGCACCGAGTCTGCTGTGAAGGTCAGTGACTCTACTGCAGATATATAAAAGACATTGTTAAATTATAACAACTATACCAATATGTCAGTAAGCCTTGTGGCAATGTTTGCTGATAATACACAACATTTACACTCTCCCCTTCTAGCTCTTTGACATGTTTGGGTTCATTTTGAGAGGCCTCATATTCAGTCACAAATTGCCTCCAAGTACAAAGAGCTGGTGGACATGTTCAGCTCTGAGCTGGATATCACCAAGCTGGTGTTTGATGCACAGATGTCTGCAGCAGAGATGTACAAAGGCATCCCTCCGATCTCAAAGAACATGCCTCATATTGCAGGACAATTAAAGTGGGCTCAAGAGTTGCGAGACAGAATACAGACTCCAATGACAAGCTTCAAAGCAATCTCTCATTCGTATGTGCCATATAAAAATCCTAAAATCTGTTATGTTATGGAAATCTGTATCTGTTATGTCTGTGTTACCATTAAGTATGTTATGAAATGTATGATGCAGTGTCTTGAAGTGAAGTACATATATAATTTATGTTGTGTCACGTATGTTGAGCAATACTGTAAGTTAGGTGACTCAGTGCCTGGAGCCTTCCTTTGGGGACAATAAAGTATACCTTAGCCTTAAACTTAATTCCAAGAATACTTACATACCTGGAAAGAGTACTATGATAAGTGAGAGTATGTATCTATATTTTCTTGTATTATGTTAGCTTTACACATGTCTTTCTGTATCAAGATGCATGAACACTGATGAAGCCAGGCTTGTTTTCCAAAAATATGATGAGATGATGAAGCTTCTTAATGACTATTGCACACGGGTGTACACAAACTGGACCTCCCAAGTTGATGTAGACTGTAGGTTCAATCTAGACCAGCCCCTCCTTTTACGAGACAAGGAGAAAAATGTTCTCAGTGTTAATTTCAACAGACAGGTAAATGCATTTCTATTTTCATTCAGGTGTACCATGTTGTATGTGTATAGCAAGATGTTACATCTCTACATCATTGCATCTTGTGCTCAAAGCTCGTTGCAGTATTACGGGAGGTGAAATACCTCACTATCCAAGGACAGGATAGCATCCCACCCAGTGCAGCTGATGTTTTTGCAAAACATGAAATCTTCAGGAAGTATGTTAGCAACCTGGATCTCATTGTCTTCTGGTACAATGAGGTAAGACATATAATAGTACTTTGCCATTTGCCGTTGATACCACACCGTTCAGATTCTTTCAAGTCAATTCTCTCAAGCTTACTTGGAAATATAATATAGTTTGGAAAGAAGCAGATAACCTATTGTTAAATTACTTCTTCCATAGGTTAGAGCTACAGTGCTACCGGTGGAGTTTCCTCTTATAGAGAAGGAACTGAATAGCATTGATGAGCAGCTCTCACAGGCTGAAACTACGCTGTGCTGGAATAGTAATGGTGGGCATAGCAACATACTGTACTGTACTGGCACACCACATGTAATCCTAAAGCAGCTAATTAGCTGTCATACCCCTATTGAGCCTATTTCCATTCCCACCCACTATGGTTACAATTTTGGTTGTCATGCTGTCTTAGAGCACGATTGAGGGGTGAATAGATTTAATTCAGCAATGCTATTTTCTCTACAGGTGTGTGGGAGTATATTCAGAGAATGAGAGACACCTTGAAAGATTTCCAAACAAGGATCAGTATGGCGAAAGCTAATGTCAATACGATGCTTTTGATTATGGATGTAAGTATCTGGTCGAAGACTAATAAATCCATTCAGAAAAATAAAAACTTACTTGCGAGGAAATTTTATTTACATAACTAAATCCTCAATCACAACTACTAAGAGGGAAATCCTTGAACTTTTCTGTTATTGTTTTCTTTGTTTTAGGACTGGTCACATTCTCCTGTCTTTGAGAGGAAGGACAATAAAAAAGAATCACTGCTCGATCTGGATGGCCGGCAAACTACATTAAAGAAAAAGTACAAGGCCGTCCAAGAATCTGGAGTTAGGCTGCATGCACTGACAGAGGTATTGTTCAGTTGTACATTGTATGTTTGATTGGAAGGCGAGCATGCTAGCAAGCAAGCTATAAACCCAAGGGTTCTATCTAGCATCTCCTACTAGTATGTCTCTTAAGGCGTCAAGAGTTAGGTTTAGCCTACCTAATGTACATACTGCACAACTATTGTACTAGCTGGCTACTGCTACATATGCATGGCTAATGCTGCTCATGTTGGACCTCAAAATCTAAATTGCCTGTATTACTCCTGAAACAGGAAAATAAGAAGCTGTTTGGAGCAGATGAGAACTCACAATCTTGGAAAGAATACATAGACTATATTGATAATATGGTCTTACGTGGATTTTTCAAGGCTGTCCATGTATCACTGGAATTCCTTTCTGATAATATGCACGCTGAGGTAAGAATTCCACTCAATACAATCTTTTGTAATATTCTTATATGTTGATTCTGGTATCAGTATGCCATTTCCTAACTGAATGACTCTGTTTTGTAGTTTTGTAAATATCCTTTATTTGAAGTACGTTTTGAACTTGACGATGACGACACGTATTTCCACCCATCTCTTGGTTATGGTGCGGCTAATGGTTTCTGTGATGTGGTGGAGAGCCTGATTGAAGATGTCTATGGATGTGCTCAACTTGTTTCACGTGTGTCCCTGACTAATACAATGACATACCAAGTGAGTAGAAAAAGATATCTGCAAGCCAGACAGTCACACTTTAAAATATGTATAAAGCTCAGTCACAGATAACAAACATTGTTACTATTTAGGAACCATTAGTTGCTAGAGTCTCTGAAGAGCCTCACATACTGTCTGTGCATGACCCATAACGCAAGCACAATGACAAGTACATTTGGCATTACATTTCCCTGTATTCCTCTGCTGCTAAGGGCAGTGCTACCTGTGACATCCCTTCCATTCTGATGTAGTCTAATGTTGGGTCACTTATGACATGCCCTCCCTAGATTGAGCTGGAGGAATTGGCTGAGCTAAATGACTTACGTGAGGAGATTATGAACCAGGTTCTTGCAGTCATGAAAGAGGCCCAGGACTACCGCGAAGGCCTCTACAAGTACGCATATTTATGGCAGGACAACCAAGAGGAGTTCATGGAACAGTTCCTGCTGTATGGTAAAGTGCTCACCCAAGAAGACATCGAGGCTCAAGGAGATGAGGCTGTCCCCACCAACCCCCCTACGCTCAAGGAGTTCAAGGGGGAGGTAGGGGTCTCTGAAAAAGAAAAAAGAACAGTTAGATGATAGAAGCTTACTTCATTTATGACAATAGTATCTTGATGCATCCCTGTTTTTCTTGTATTAACTGTAGATTGACAACTATGAAAACTTGTACAAGGAAGTGAGCACACTTGAGAACTCTAGATTGTTGCAACGATGGCTTCAGATTGACATCAGGCCTTTCAAGCATATTATCTTTAACATAATCAAGAGATGGAGTCTGATGTTCAAGCAGTACCTCATTGACCGAGTTACCAATAGGTAATGTTGATCACAAACTATGATTTAAGCACTTTATACTATGAAATATTATGTATGGGAGTATAACCTTACCTGGTGTGTGTCTTAGTCTGAAGGACCTAGACTTGTTCATCAAGGACAGGAAGTGTGGCCTCTCTAAGACAGTGGAGGAGGGAGACTATGAAGGCCTGGTAGGGGTCATGGGGCACCTGATGAAGGTGAAAGACCGGCAGGCAGCCACGGATACTATGTTTGGCCCTCTGAAGGAGACCATTGAGTTCCTGAAGGAGTATGGAGAGGAGCTGCCAGATGAAGTCCATGCTCAATTGCAGGCAAGTAGACACACATGACCGCATTGCTTTTGTCTGTTGAGTTAATCGTTTTCATCTTAAATTGTCTGTCGAATGAATAATTTCTTTGTTTGCTTAACAAACTTGCTCTGTTTATTTTTCCCCCGCAGGACCTCCCAGAGCACTGGAACAATGTGAAGAAGTCTGCTCTACAGGTCAAGCAGAATGTTGCTCCTCTACAAGCACATGAAGTAAACATCATTCGCAGGAAGTGTCAGCAGTTTGAGGTCTGTAGTTTGAGAAAAGAATAACAGTTTGGTGCAGATTGAACATCAGTGCTGTGGAATGAAACATTTCACTTGTGCCCACAGATTAAGCAACATGAGTTCCGGGAGAAATTCCGACAGCAGCCTTTCTTCCTCTTCTCCTATGAAGAGCCACATGCAGCACTGGATGAGGTAATACTGCAGGGCTCAGCTGTGGGCTTAAAGGCATTTATCTCCAGGCCCAAATATTTATCCAACCAGCCAAATCTTTACAACAGAACCGCGACGTTGAAAAGGGACTTGAGAGTTTTGTTTACGTTAGAGTTAGCACATTCTATCTATTGTTCACAGAGAGGTTGGGTAAAGTTGACAGTAAATAGAACACTAGTGGTTAAATGAGCTCCAATCATTAACCATCTTAAAGTTAACAATTGTATATTCTGTAATCAAGCATTGTGACATGATGATATGTATCCTATAGTTAGTTACAGAGGAAAGAAGGCTTAATTTGTTCTGAATGAGCATAGCCACAAACAGTTTGCAGTTCTGACTGAAATTATATTTCTTAAAGAAGCACAGTCAGCTTTGGCACTATGACACTATCAAAATAACAGTGTACCATGTGAGACCATAGAAGAGTACCCACTGTGGGTCTTTCTAATTAGGACTGTTCAAAACATGTTTATGCTCTTTTTCAGACTGAGGCGGCCATTGTGGCTTTAGAAACGGAGATGAAGGCCTTGTCTCAATCCGCCAGCTTGTTTGAAGTTAATGTCCCTGATTACAAACAGCTCAAGGCTTGCCGGAAAGACATAATCTTACAGAAGGAATTGTGGGATATGATCTTATTGGTAGGGAATTTCTGATTCATTTGCACATCTTTGTTAAAACTAATGAGATGTTACAAATACCGTAGAAAGATGGAATCATGACATGATCATGTTATCCCCAGGTGAAAGGAAACATGGATGACTGGAAGACTACTCTGTGGAAGGACATCAATGTGGACGACATGGACATGGAAACCAAAAAGTATGCCAAAGACATCAAAGGCCTGGACAAAGAGATGAGGGCCTGGGATGCCTTCAGTGGGCTGGACAGCATGGTCAAGAACATGCTGACGTCTCTGCGCGCAATTGGAGATCTGCAGAATCCAGCTATCAGAGATCGCCACTGGCTTCAACTCATGATGGCCACCAAGGTGTTGCATAATACAAAATCAGATTAAAACCATCACACATCTGAAGCGATAGTTTAAGGTTTCCGAATCTGGTATTTTCTATGCTGTGTTTACTTCAGATGGATCTATTTTAAATGTGTATAGTCATTTTACCACAAGTTGATATGATTATTTTCTGATGTGTCCTTGTTGTTATGGCTTTCAGGTGAAGTTTGAAATGTCAGAGAAGACTACCTTTGAAGATTTACTCCAGCTCAACCTTCATGAGTTTGAGGATGAAGTGCGTGGCATTGTGGACAAAGCTGTCAAAGAGTCCACTATGGAAAAGGTGAGTTAATCCACCCTTCCAACTAGAGGTGGGAGGCAAAAGAGTATGAAGGATCCTTTCCACCCTTACTTCCCACTAGTCTGAGACCACCATAGTGAGCTTTAAAACATGTTCCGTAACGTTTTCTGCTTGTTGTCTTGTTTGATTGCCTGTGTAGATGCTGCTGGAGCTGGATAAGACGTGGAGCACCATGGCGTTTGAGCACGAGCCCCACGGCCGCACGGGCACCATGCTGCTCAAGCCCAACGAAGAGCTGGTGGAGACGCTGGAGGACAACCAGGTGCAGCTGCAGACGCTCATGACCTCCAAGTACATCGCCCACTTCCTGGAGAAAGTGTCCGGCTGGCAGCAGAAGCTCTCCACCGCCGACGCCGTCATCTCCATCTGGTTCCAAGTGCAGCGCACCTGGACCCACCTGGAGAGCATCTTCATCGGCTCAGATGACATTCGTAAACAGCTGCCTGAGGACTCCAAGCGCTTTGAACGCATTGACTTGGACTTCAAGGTAATTACACAACTGATTTGAATTTGGGTTATAATACAGATTTGAGTTTGTGGTTAACAGCATCATTTCCATCATTACTTTTACCTAAGGACATCATGGCAGAAGCTGTCAAGACAACAAATGTAGTGCAATCCACAAACAGAAAGGGTCTTCTAGAGAAGCTGGAGGACTTAGAGAAAGGGTATTTATCACAATACTTTGCTCTCATTTGAATTTGATGTATTTGTTGATAAAATATCAAAAATCTTGTATATTTCCATCATCAGACTGGCAATGTGCGAGAAAGCTCTAGCTGAATATTTGGAAACCAAAAGGCTGGCTTTTCCAAGGTTCTACTTTGTATCATCTGCTGATCTTCTGGACATTTTGTCAAATGGCAACGACCCAGTTGAGGTAAAGAGTAAAAAAGTCTAAGAAAAGACCACTAAATGTATAGTGTGATTAAAATACATTTTGAATGTTACTCTTGTAATGTTTTTGTTGCTTTTAGGTCAGCAAACACTTGTCCAAGCTCTTTGATAGTCTGGCCAATTTGAAGTTCCACAAGGATGACGAAGGCAACCCAATCAAGGAAGCCATGGGAATGTATAGTCAAGACAATGAATACGTTGACTTCGACAAGGACTGTGACTGCTCCGGCCAGGTAAACAGCACAAATCTGTGTGTGTGTGTGTGTGTGTGTGTGTGTGTGTGTGTGTGTGTGTGTGTGTGAAGTTTCAACATGCACTTCTTTTTTTTGCTGTCCAGGTGGAGATGTGGCTGAACCGTGTCTTAGATCGCATGGTGGAGACATTGCGGGCACAGTTTGGGGAAGCAGTGCAGACGTATGAGGAGAAGGCCAGAGAACAGTGGCTGTTTGACTACCCTGCTCAGGTTCTGGACAGTGTTAAATCAATACAGGCTTAAACTCTCTGCCTGGCTTTAACAGACAAGTAGAACAGATAGACTTAACATTAACATAATAGCACACTTAAAACTAACACACTTATTCTCAATATACTGTATGTATTTGCTTCCATGTAGTTTCATGAAGTAATCTGATTGGTTGTTTTTTAACATTACATGTTTGTGCATAGGTTGCATTAGCCACCACTCAGATCTGGTGGACCACCGAGGTAGGGATTGCCTTTGCCAGACAGGAGGAAGGCTATGAGAATGCAATCAAAGATTATTTCAAAAAACAGGTTGGTCCCCTCACTTGCGTGGTTTTGCAGTGGGGCTCTTTTGGGAAGTACATAGTGTATATTGACTGTGTCTGGTTTCCCACAGATCAGCCAGTTGAATAACCTCATCACCTTGCTTATCGGAGAACTGAGTCGGGGCGATCGTCAAAAGATCATGACCATTTGTACAATTGATGTCCACGCTCGTGATGTGGTGGGGAAGCTGATCGCTTCCAAGGCATGTGTCTTTTAAATTCAGTTCCACTGTAGAGACAGCTCAGTGTATCCCCATGCAGCCAGTCACTGGTCCCAGGCCATTTAACGTTTGATCCTAAAATGTAGAGAGCGATTCAGTGAGTCAGGGTATTTATTTGCTCATGATGAACTGAATAATTGCAAAAAGGTAGATGACTAGATAACAAGCTTAGCTTTCAACTAGGCTCAGTAGCAGCTATTAAATTCCAAATATGCAACACATGTGTAACCCTGTCTTCCTCTCCCTCCCTCAGATTGACAACGTTCAGGCCTTCATGTGGCAGTCCCAGCTGCGGCACCGCTGGGATGACGAGAAGAAGCACGTCTTTGCCAATATCTGCGATGCACAATTCCGGTACTCTTATGAGTACTTGGGCAACACTCCACGTCTGGTCATCACACCTCTGACAGACAGGTACAGTGTCACCTGTGCACAAGGGAAATCAATGCCGTGTGTCCCATTTATGAATGACTTTGCATTGTTCTGGAGGAGTTTCATGCACCATGAGTGGTAAGGAGGGGAAAGTGAGAGTGGGACTGTGTGGTGTGTTACAGGTGTTACATCACTCTGACTCAGTCCTTGCACCTTATCATGGGCGGAGCCCCAGCTGGTCCTGCTGGAACTGGCAAAACTGAGACCACCAAAGATCTGGGACGAGCCCTCGGCATCATGGTCTATGTGTTCAATTGTTCTGAACAGATGGACTACAAGGTAACATATGCCAGTGTCCAAGCTGATAAAAGCAGTAATGTCAGTCCACTGTTGGTGCTTAACATGGCATCTTTGGGAACCTAAACTTCTAGAACAGTGTTTATGAGAGTGCTTGCTGACCTGACATTTTCTGTCCAGTCCTGTGGAAACATCTACAAGGGCCTGGCTCAGACTGGAGCGTGGGGCTGCTTTGATGAGTTCAACCGAATCTCCGTTGAAGTGTTGTCTGTGATCGCAGTGCAGGTACATCCATTGTTCACTGATTGCAGCACAAATCCACTGTTTATTTTAGACCAGATAGTAAGGATGTGCCATCTGTCTATGATGGTCTGATTTCAGGTGAAGTGTGTCCAGGATGGTATTCGAGATAAGAAGAAGGTCATAAATTTCCTGGGGGAGCACATTAAACTGATCCCAACCGTCGGAGCCTTCATCACCATGAACCCTGGCTATGCTGGGAGAGCTGAGCTGCCAGAGAACTTAAAAGCCTTGTTCAGGTAAAGGGACGTGCCAGAGATACTCCAGAATGGAGGCATGTAGGTTGTGCTGGTACCCCAAAACAGCCTGCTGACTGACATACAGCCATGAATAACAAACAATAGGCTGATGTACAGCCATGATATGATTTTGTGTGTGTGTGTGTGTGTGTGTGTGTAACTAGGCCTTGTGCTATGGTGGTGCCTGATTTCGAGCTGATTTGCGAGATCATGTTGGTGGCAGAGGGTTTCCTAAATGCCAGAATTCTAGCCCGCAAATTCATCACTCTGTACAGTCTGTGCAAAGAGCTGCTCTCCAAACAGGTACAGTACTCTGAACGCCTATCCACTCAGCAACAGCATCTCAACCTGTTGCACACTTGCAGAACACATTGTATGGAATCTATGCTTTTTCTCATATTCAAATTCACCCAAATCTTTGACTGAATGTGTGTGTGTGTGTGTGTGTGTGTGTGTGTGTGTGTGTGTCCACTGGCAGGATCACTATGATTGGGGACTGCGTGCTATAAAATCTGTGCTGGTAGTTGCTGGCTCTTTGAAGAGAGGAGACCCAGGCAGGCCCGAGGACCAGGTGCTCATGAGAGCCCTCAGGGACTTCAACATCCCCAAGATCGTGATGGACGACATGCCCGTGTTTATGGGGCTCATCGGGGACCTGTTCCCTGCTCTGGATGTGCCAAGGAAAAGGGACCTGGACTTTGAGGGGGTCAGAATACAAAGATTGCTTACCCCTCTTTTTTAGCTGGCTATGCTGTGCTATGGGCTTTGTGCACTAGCTTACTTGAAGTTGGCAAACTAGTTTCCGGTTCGTTGACATCGCTGCCAACAACCACCTGAAGAGGAGTGCTTCAGTTGTACCAAAACGTGTGCTCACCGAAAATCCTTCCCTCCTTATTTTGTGCAGCCACTGCACGTAGGCTGGCGTTTTCATGAAAACGTGGAAGCTATGATCGCTTTTATAACGACTTGAAACCGAGCAGAGCAGCACACAGCAGTGCTCCTTAGAGGAATTGTTTTTCTTACGTTTTGGTACAACTAAAGCACTCATCTTCAGGTGCTTGTTGACAGCTATGTCAACAAATAGGAAACTGGTTTGCCGACTTCAAGTAAGCTAGTGCACAGAGCCCATTAAGTTGACCATTTCCAATAGTTACTAGATGCTCTGTCCACTAAGATTGAGGAAGACTCTCCTGAAGATCCAGACATGATCTTGTGTCTTTGTACGCACTGAGAAAGAGCAGTTGCACTGACAGTATGCATGTTTGCTTATGCCTCCAGTTGGTGAAGAAGTCAGTGCTGGACCTGAAGCTCCAAGCGGAGGACAGCTTTGTTCTGAAGGTGGTGCAGCTGGAGGAGCTGCTGGCCGTCCGGCACTCAGTGTTCATCATCGGCAATGCCGGAACTGGCAAGAGCAAGGTCTTTGTACCATGTTCTTATTGGCTATTATTTATACATATTTAAACATCTAACACAATTGATGTGATTGGAATTGCACAATATTCATGTTTCTCTCAACAAAACAAATCTTTTTCTAAATATAATATGCCAGTGGATGCTTCAAAAAGTATTGAAAAAGACATACAGTAATCTTGATACTTTTGGTGACATTGACAGTGATTCTTTCTCTCAGGTTCTTCGCTCACTGAATAAGACTTACCAGAATATGAAGAAAAAGGCTGTCATTGTAGATCTGGATCCTAAGGCCGTGACCTGTGATGAACTCTTTGGGATCATCAATCCTGCCACCAGAGAGTGGAAAGACGGTGGGTTGATGGGCAGGTTGCTACTTCAGAACTCTGTAACGTTATTGTTAGATCACATATTACTGCTGACCGCTGTGCAGTGATATTCAGCGCTGTTTCACAAACAGGTCTGTTTTCATGTGTCATGAGGGACTTGGCCAACATTGCTCACGATGGACCCAAGTGGATTGTTTTGGATGGTGACATTGACCCCATGTGGATTGAATCCCTGAACACTGTCATGGATGATAACAAGGTTTGTTGAGTTTCTGAGTGGGGAGTTAAATCAGCTGTTTTAGGACATAGTGAACTTCATAATTATTGTTGTGTGCTGTGCTTAGGTGCTGACACTGGCCAGTAATGAGCGTATCCCATTGAACCCTACCATGCGACTGGTATTTGAGATCAAGGATCTGCGCACTGCCACACCTGCCACTGTGTCTCGAGCTGGGATCCTCTTCATCAACCCTGCTGACCTGGGATGGAACCCGTGAGCCTCCTTCTACATGTGTCCACACACACACACACACCTAATATGAGCTTTCAAATCATCAAAAGTTATTTAGAAAATGTGAACTGCCTCTTCTGTACCTATACTTAGTGAGGAAATTAGCAAAACATTTGGGCAGTCAAAAAATTGATATTGCTTATCTGTTATGCAATTCATTTTTGGGGGAAAAAACCCTTTTGTTTTACTCAGAGTGGTGACCAGCTGGATAGAGACACGGGAGGTCCAGTCGGAGAAGGCCAACCTCTCCATCCTGTTTGACAAATACCTGCCCGCCTGCCTGGAGAAGCTCCGATTCGGCTTCAAGAAGATCACCCCCATCCCTGAGGTCACCATGGTGCAGAATGTCCTCTACTTCATGGAGTGCCTGCTGACCCCAGAGAACACGCCTCCCGACTCCTCAAAGGAGCTCTATGAGCTCTACTTTGTCTTTGCCTGTGTGTGGGCGTTTGGAGCGGCCATGTTCCAGGACCAGGTCTGACATCAGACACCCAGACAACAAACACCTAGTTCCCTTTGCTTTTAGAATTTTGACTATGATAATGCATTGTAGGCTCAGTGTGTTTTAAATCATCTTTTATGTATTTTTGTGAAGGAGAGAATACCTGTTGTGCTCCAAGTTTGTCTTCCTCCTCCAGCTCACTGACTACCGAGTGGAGTTTAGCAAATGGTGGGTGAATGAGTTCAAGACCATTAAGTTCCCCTCCAGTGGAACAGTCTTTGACTACTACATCGACAGGGAATCTAAGAAGTTTGCCCCCTGGACAGACAAAGTGCCCGTCTTCCAGCTGGACCCCGACCTTCCTCTTCAGGTCACCATGTGGATCCTGCATCGTGTTTCTCTGATTAATGTAACAAATGAATATGTTTAAGAGTAATATATGTGTGATCTGCTCCTCCTTACAGGCCTCTTTGGTGCACACGTCCGAGACGATCCGCATCCGCTTCTTCATGGACATGCTGATGGACCACAAGCGGCCCGTCATGCTGGTGGGCAACGCTGGCAGCGGTAAGTCTGTGCTGATGGGAGACAAGCTGCGCAGCCTGAGCACTGACCAGTATGTGGTGCAGTCTGTCCCGTTCAACTTCTACACCACCTCCAGCATGCTGCAAGGTACACACACACCCAAGGCTGTTAGCATTGAATTTGAATTTTTGCACATAGAATGTTGTGTGTATACTTATTATAGCAAATCAAATGAAAAAGTAATGTTTTCCTGGTCCTAAGCAATCTTGGAGAAGCCACTTGAGAAGAAAGCAGGCCGAAACTATGGTCCACCTGGCAACAAAAAACTCATATATTTCATTGATGATATGAATATGCCTGAGGTGGACAAGTACTTCACAGTGGCTCCACACACATTTATCCGCCAGCATATGGACCATGGACACTGGTACCCAGCTGCACACTGATACTCACACACAGAAATTCATAGTTGAAGCATCCCTACTAGCTAAGTTTGGGGTTTCTGGTGGCTGACCTGGTGGTAAACCCTGTTATTGTTCTTCCTGTCTTAAGGTATGACAGACATAAGTTAACGCTGAAGGACATCCACAACTGCCAGTATGTGGCCTGCATGAACCCCACGGCAGGCAGCTTCACAATTGACCCAAGACTCCAGGTCTGCACCTATGTTTTTAAAGCCTTTGTGTATTCCAAATAATAAGACAATTGTAGGGTCATTAGTGTTGTTATTCAGTCTTTCTATGTATTATGTAAAGCCGTTTTAACCTATAGACCTTATATCAGGGTTCCCACGGGTCATGGAATTTCTGGAATATCATGGAATTTTGGAAAGTATTCCAGACATGGAAAGTCAGGGAATTATATAATTTTTGGGGCAAAGTCATGGAATATCAGGGAATTTTGTTGTAGCAGTTTAAAATGTATTTGCCAAAATACATTAATACAAATATATTTGGTTATATTTTGGTTATTAGGTTTACTACTTTCTTGAGTAGTTGAGGTTAGCTCAACTTTGTTTATTCAATGCCCATTTAGTCATCTCCCGAGTCTTGAACGCTACGCGGCTGCTCTGAAATGGTCGGTATATTGTACCGGAAAGTCAGGGAAAAGTCATGAATGTCACAATTGACTTACAGTGGGAACTCTGTTATGTGTGTCTTATATGGTGTGTTTTCGGTTTTCTGTCTCAGAGGCACTTTGCTGTGTTTGCTGTGAGCTTCCCTGGACAGGATGCTCTCTACAGTATCTACAACGCCATTTTCTCCCAGCACCTGGACATGTGCGGCTTCCCCCCAGCGCTCAAGAAGTTCGGCCCGACCCTTGTCACAGCAGCTCTGGGTGAGAACAGTTTGATTGAATCCATCAGATTTGTTTCATAACACCGTAGATCAACCTGATTATCTCAATCCATTTGATCATCTTTCTGTCCAACAGTATTCCACAAGGACATATCCGTAACATTCCTACCAACTGCTGTAAAGTTCCATTATGTGTTCAACCTAAGAGACCTCTCCAACATCTTCCAGGTAAGCACTTTCTTTAAGGCGGTAATATATAGACCCAAAGTGTTTGATATCACCTGTCTACTTGACTTTAGTGAGTTGACAACTCTGCCAGACCTGTTGAGTGTGACTCTGGTTGTGGTTTGGTGTAGGGTCTGCTGTTCTGCAGTCCAGGATGTGCAAAGACCCCACCTGAGCTGGTTCGCATCTGGCTGCATGAGTGTTACCGTGTCTATGGAGATAAACTGACGGAAGAGAAGGACATGGAGCTGTTTGAGAAAGTCCAAGAGAGGACGCGCAAAAAGTGCTTTGAGGTGCCGTTTGCCCGTCATGAAACCATTCAGAGAATCATCAGCAATTTGCAATGAGAGAAAAAATTAAATAAATAAGTAATTGTTAGAAAATAATGCAAAATAATGTGCCCTTTTTGTTTTTAGGATATCAGTGCAAGTTATCTTTTTGAGAAGCCCAACATTTACTGCCATTTTGCAAAAGGAATCGGAGATTCCAAATATTACCCAGTTGAGAACTGGGGTTCATTAAACAAGCTGTTAGGGGAAGGCCTAGATAGCTACAATGAAGTGAATGCAGTCATGAATCTGGCAAGTATTTCCCTGATTCTGTAATGTTTATCCACACATATTCAAATTAGAATATTATAAATCAAGAACAGTCATTATTTTCTGGTAATAGTGCAAAAAGTAGCGATTGTAAAAGTATAGTGGCTTACTTGTGTAGTTTCTGTGCTCTTGTTGTGTGTAATCCTTATGTTTGGTATCAGGTCCTGTTTGAGGACGCCATGTCCCACATCTGCCGAATCAACCGTATTCTGGAGAGTCCGCGGGGCAACGCTCTGCTGGTGGGGGTGGGAGGCAGCGGGAAGCAGTCCCTTTCACGCCTCGCAGCCAGCATCAGCAACCTGGAGGTGTTCCAGATCACCCTGAGAAAGGGCTATGGCATCCCAGACCTGAAGGTGTCCCACACTGGAAACTTACACGGTTCTGTTTATTCTTGTTGAAATCAATTACAGTTAAGAATGGTTTTGCCACAGTAGAGAGAGATCTAAATTATGGTAGACAAGTTTGCCTTGTATCCAGAAGTAGATTTTCAATATTCAAGCAGTTGTACATTTCAAGTATTTTGCAGTTGGGTAATCTTGTGATAATATTTATATATGATTTAGATCTTTGTATTGATTGTGTGTCCGCCTCAGCTGGACCTCAATGCCCAGTATATGAAGGCCGGCGTGAAGAATATCGGCACCGTGTTCCTGATGACTGACTCCCAGGTGGCTGAGGAGGAGTTTCTGGTGCTCATCAACGACCTGCTGGCCTCAGGCGAGATCCCGGGCCTGTTCCAGGATGATGAGGTGGAGAAGATCATTGGGGCCATGCGTAACGAAGTGAAGAACGTCGGCATTCCCGACACCAGGGAGAACTGCTGGAAGTTCTTCATTGACCGAGTTAGAAAGCAGCTGAAGGTGAGATCATTTCATGTGCAACCATACATTACATAATAAAATATGATAATACTTTGCTCTAAAGAGACAAAGATTGTTTATTAATTAATTAGTGTTTTTTACTTGAGTACATGATTTTACTCTATGAAATTAATAGGCATATAAGCAAATACAATAGTATTTATCTATTTATTTATCTACAAGCACATGAAAAATACAGAAAATAAAGAGAAGCTAGTATTCTCACAGATGTTGACATTCCTTATGCCCTTGCATTTCATCTCCAGCATTAATAATAATAGCATGTGGTGGACTTTTCTTCTGTCTCTTTGTCTCTCTCTCTCTCTCTCTCAGGTGATTCTGTGCTTCTCTCCAGTGGGCTCCACTCTGAGGGTGCGTGCCAGGAAATTCCCTTCTGTGGTCAACTGCACCTCCATCGACTGGTTCCAGGAGTGGCCAGAGGAGGCACTAGTGTCTGTCAGTGCTCGCTTCCTCTCAGAGACAGAAGGCATTATGGTGAGCCTATCTACTTCAGTAGCCCTCCAAACAACATGTACAAATCAATCTGATTTACTAAATGAATGATCTGAAACATGTTCCCTTTATTTATTTGTTGTTTCTGTTCTGTAGATCTGCTTGTGTACTTTTGTTCATTTGTTTATATGGAGAGTGAAGTATGTTTCCCATTGTTACAGCCGGAGATTAAGGAGTCCCTCAGCCAGTTCATGGCTTACGTTCATAAAACAGCGAACGAAATGTCCAAGTCCTACCTGTCGTCTGACCGCCGCTACAACTACACCACCCCCAAGACCTTCCTGGAGCAAATCAAGTTATATCAGCACCTGCTCAGCATCAAGAGGTCTGAACTGCTCTCCAAGATGGAGCGCCTTGAGAACGGTTTGACCAAACTGCAGACTACATCTGCACAGGTAGGTATACACAGATCAGTATGATGTGAATCACAGCATAACGCTAGAACAGTCAGTTATTGAAGTTCATGATATAGCACTGAAAATACTGTACTACTCATTACAATATCTGCACTACTATGTATGTCAATCAATATTTGTCAATATCTAATGTTATCGCCAGGGTAGGAATTTCACGGCGGCCACGACGGCCATGGCCGTCGTTGCCCCTTGCGTTGGCCGTGAAGCCCCTTTGAAAATCATAGGTTTACAGGCCACGGTGGCCTTGGTTCTTTCAATATTCTGCTTTGCGTCCTACTAATAGCGATTTTTATTTAGCCTGTGGCCTGTCAAAATAATCTTAGCATTCACAGCGCAAATTAATTTAGTCTTTTACGCAGTGGAGAAAGTGACAGCGCAAGAAAGAAAGTGCGTCCAAATTCACCCATTCTTCTCAGTTGAACTACTCACAAAGTAGCCTATTCATCACACAGACATCACAAGTATCACATGAAAGAGTTTTTTCTCAGCTTTTAAACGATGTTAGCCGATAATTGCTGTGTTGAACGGTTCGCGAGAAAAGTAAATAATATAATTCAATTTAATCATACATTCTACTGAAGGTTTTGCGTCCATGATCTCCCTACCCATTCATCGCGGTGGAATACTTCACGAACCCGTCTTTTAACACGACAAACCATATATCAGAATAAACAGCAGACCTTACCGAACACAAAGGTGTAAAGCAGTCCCCTGTACAGTTAGCCGTTCCAGAATAATCCAGTTTTGAATTTGCAGTAAATTTCGACATGCATGGATGTCTCCAAATTTGGGCTTTAAGTTTTACAATGTGTTTAAATTGTTCCACATGATTTCATAACGGGCCAAATACAAAATAAATGTTACAAATATCGCCTAGATATTGGTAAATCAGAGGACAGCTGACTAAGAGTTTGTGAAAGTAGCCTTAATGATCACAAAATGCTAAGCATGCATCTAGGCTATTTGATTTTCTTAAAGCTGAGCTGTGCTTAAATTTAAATTGTTCAATACATGATTTCATAGCAGGCCAAATATAAAATATATGTTATTTATAGCCTAGATATCTGTAATTATTAGATGATCAGATGATTTACAGTTCTATGTAATATGTCATGTTTCATGTTTTTGTAATGTTTCATACAGTGATGCAGGTCTACTGCAGTGAATAGGCTAAATACAACTTTGATAATTTTTATAGCCTACTACTGTATAGTTAACTTTGGCCTTGGTGCCCAGACATGTGGCCTTTGTGCCCCCCACCAAATATGCCCAACTGAAGGCAAAGTGGCCTTGCCCCCAGAATGGTGAAATTCCAAGCCTGGTTATCACACCACAATATCTGTTACTTCTCCGAACCCTCATCTAGATTCTATACCATAATTTTACTAAAATCAACACAAATTTGTTTTTAACTGTTTTTAAGTCTTTCCTTTGGTTCAGTGAAAGATATTTTGTTTATTATTATTATTTAAATGCAGTAAATCAATCAGATTTGAAACAGCTCTTGAACCTTGATCACCATAATAAACCATGCGAGTAGACCCATGCTGGGGCCCTGTGCGCTCTGGTGACAGGTGGATGACCTGAAAGCCAAGCTGGCAGTGCAGGAGGTGGAACTGAAGCAGAAGAACGAAGATGCTGACAAGCTGATCAAGGTGGTAGGCGTGGAGACGGAGAAGGTCTCCAAAGAGGCAGCCATTGCAAATGAGGAGGAGTTGAAAGTGCAGGTCATTGCTAAGGTAAGCATGCTCCTAAACATGACTTCTCTCACAAAAGATAAATGATGTAAAGTACTTTGTGTATTGTTGTTGTTAAGGCCACTATATGAATTCATGAATTAGCATTACATTGAATTGGTTTGATGAATCTAAATATCTGAGTGGGAATGTTTCACATTGTCACTGCCAGTGTGTGGTAGGTCTCCAGTGGTGTGTTTGTGTGTGTAGAATGTCGGGGAAAAGCAGAAGTCTTGTGAGGAGGACCTGGCTAAAGCTGAGCCTGCCTTACTGGCTGCACAGGAGGCCTTGAACACCCTCAACAAGGTTAGAGTCAATCTGTGTCTACTTAGGCAGGGTTCACACTGTCCAGCGGCAAGCGGCAGATTTTCTATTGTTTGCTATGGTTAGGCAGCGGAACAGCTGGAGCGGCAGCATAACGCTAGCCTTGAACATGCTGAGCACTGAACTTGGTTCAAACCAAGTGAGCGTTGAACTTGGTTCAAATTTCAGTGTAACATGAGCGTTTTCAATTGTCCGTTTAGACAATAGAACGTAGACCGTTTGTGCAACCTAGGAAGGAGACAGAACTTCTTATGGTCTGAGCTTACCGCTTTGTTATTTCTAGTGTGATCGCCGCTAACATGTGGGTATACACACAAAATATTATATCAACCAGCATTAAATGACTGTATCTGTGTAGCATTATCAACCAGCATTAAATATGTATCTGTGACAGAACAACCTGACAGAGCTGAAGTCATTTGGCTCTCCGCCTGAGGCCGTGGTGAACGTCATGGGTGCCGTTATGATTCTCCTTGCCCCGGGCGGCAAGGTTCCCAAGGACAAGAGCTGGAAAGCTGCTAAGAATATGATGGCCAAAGTGGACGCCTTCCTGGAGTTGTTGATCAACTACAAGAAAGAGAACATTCCAGAGACCTGTATAAAGGCTTTCCAGTGAGTCTGCGTGTCAGTGCATCGCTTTCCAAAGATCTGCAAACAGCATTATGCATTTAAATGTAATCAGTCCTCTGGGCTACAGATTCGATTCTTGTTTTGATTGCTCTCTCTCTCTCTTGCTCTCTCTCCCTCCCTCTGTTCACTTAGGCCTTTTAAAAATGACCCTACATTTGAGCCAGACTTCATCAGGTCCAAGTCCATTGCGGCTGCAGGCCTGTGCTCTTGGTCCATCAACATTGTGAAATTCTATGAGGTCTATTGCGACGTGGAGCCCAAGAGACAAGCTCTGGCCCAGGCCAACGCTGAGCTGGCCGCTGCCCAGGATAAGCTGTCCGTCATCAAGGCGAAAATAGCGGTGAGCAGCAGGGAGGGCATCCCTCTCAGGACTTAACCCACATAAGAGCTCCAGTGTCACAAATCAGACCCGTCTTTCAAATTGGGAACTTTGAAGGAGGCAGGGATGGGGGACCAATGTGAATGCTCCCAAAGTCACACCAAGGGGGCAGATGTGTTGCAACTCTTTGTGCCTTTTGCCATATGCAATGATCGTCACTCTCCTTCAGAAAAGATTAAAGACATCACTTCGGAGTCTGATTTGGTATGCAGCTGCAAAATTATTGTTTGTTTGTGTTATCCTGAAAAGGGCCTTTGAATTTACTTGTAGCAATTTGATAGTGGGTGCTGCCTAAATGAGAAATTGATGGGATGGCTCCCTTTACATTTTACATAAGATCACAATTTATTATTCACATATGACATTAATGTAATGAGTGTGATCTTCCCTTTATACTTAGCAGAATACAAAACACATACTCTGTGGTGTGACCCATTTGAATTTGACCCACTTGAATTTGTTTAGTTAACAAAATGTAGTGAAATCCAATCACAGTGCCAGACCACCTCTGACTGTTCCAGGCATTTGCTAACCACAACATATGCTGTTCATTTATAACAGATCAGATTTCCAAATAAAGATTCATGATTGTTTTTGCAAAAACTCCTTTCTGTTGCTGACAATCAAAATCTTTTTGTTTTTTTCTCTAGCAATTAAATGCCAACTTGGCCAAGCTAACAGCAGCTTTTGAAAAAGCAACATCAGACAAGCTGAAGTGTCAACAGGAAGCTGATGCAACCAATCAAACCATCTCCCTCGCCAATAGGTAGCCTGCAATCTCAGATATAATTTGAAAAACTTCTCAGATATTCATCAAGTCAACTATATTCATGTTTTTGTGTGTTTGTTTAACACTGAAAGGTTAGTTGGTGGTCTGGCCTCTGAGAAGGTCCGTTGGTCTGAGTCCGTATCTGAGTTTAAGATTCAGGAGAAGACACTGAGTGGGGATGTTATGCTCATCACAGCATTCGTCTCTTATGTGGGATATTTTACCAAGATGTATCGCACAGATCTCATGGACAAGTACTGGCTGCCCTACCTCAATGAGCTAAAGGTATCTCAGAAAGACAGTGCTTACCACATTTGTATCTCTGACACAACAGTGAACTGATAACCGATTTTAGTTTGTACTGGGAACAATGTGTGGACAAATTCCAGTATCCTGGTTTGCTAAGCTCCATCAGCAAATTACTATTACTACTACTGCTATTAATATTACTAATTACTGTTATTACTAAACTCATCTTGCTAAGTTGACCTCTTCTCCAGGTGCCCCTCCCCATCACAGAGGGCCTTGACCCTCTCACGTTGCTGACAGACGATGCTGACATCGCAGCCTGGAGCAACCAGGGCCTGCCGAGCGACCGCATGTCCATCGAAAACGCCACCATTCTGTGCAACACGCAGCGCTGGCCCCTCATCGTGGACGCACAGCTCCAGGGCATCAAGTGGATCAAGAACAAGTATGGAGATAACCTGAAAATTATCAGGCTTGGCCAGAAAGGGTGAGATCTACCATCTCCATTCTCCTTCATCATGCAATATTTCACCTCTCTCATACTAGTTCTGTTACTGATGAAACATAATGGCACCGTAAAATAAGAGTAAACAGCTTTGTTTTGTATCGAAAGGCAACATACCATTACCATTGCATCACCATTCGTAAAGACTAAAGTTGCCTTCACACTGGGTCCGTTTAACTGGACCGTACCCAAGTGTGATTACTCCCTCCTAGCCCTGACCCAGCTGGTCTCTGGTCTCTTACATTTTTGTTTGCGGACCAGGGTCCATTTATGTCATAAACACTAGCTTCTACTCAGTTTCTACTGTTTTTGGAACAGATAGCACCCAGGTTTGGTAGACTGCGTTCACATTAGCTTAAATCACCGAACCCTCGGTCCAAAAAAAAACTCGGGTCCGGAACAAACAGTCTAGTGTGAATGAGCCCTGATTCACAATAACTGTACCTTCCTTCCTTCCTGTATCCCTCCCTTGTGTGTTTTCTGCAGTTATTTGGATTTTATAGAGACTGCTGTGTCTAATGGAGACACATTGTTGATTGAGAACATTGGCGAGTCTGTGGAGCCAGTGTTGGACCCGCTGCTTGGTAGAAACACAATCAAGAAAGGAAAGTAGGTGGCACCAGTACCGATACGCATATTCACATACTATCACATCTATTTCAGTGGACACATAATAACACCTCCTGAATCTTTGCAGATACATTCGCGTTGGTGACAAGGAGGTGGAATACCATCCCAACTTCCGTCTCATTCTACACACCAAGTACTTTAACCCGCACTACAAACCAGAGATGCAGGCGCAGTGCACTCTGATCAACTTCCTGGTGACACGTGACGGACTGGAGGATCAGTTGCTGGCCGCTGTAGTGGCCAAAGAGAGGCCCGACCTGGAGAAGCTCAAGGTAAACTACAGTAACTTACATGTAAAGATTTGTTTGGAAACACCTTGTATAGGTTACAATTTTTTGGGGGGGTGGTCCTAAAAGGGGGTTTTGAATTCCCCACTGTAGCCCCTCCTGTTAAAGCGCGCCACATATAGACATAAACATGAGTGCGCAAACACGTTCTGTCACTTAGTTGCTGCACACATCAGTGCGGAAATTTTCGACAGACAAACATTCCGTTAACAATGGATTTTATTGAGCACCTCGACACAAAAAGAACTGAATCGCAATCTACAAGGAGGTGGCAAAAGGGTTCGGCAGTCGGGCGCAGAGTTGGACAATGGAATCTAATGTAATTAAACGTTGAAAGTGGACTGCACAATAAGGACCTGAGGTAAATGTGTTTTCCAGGCAGAGTTAACCACTCAGCAGAACACCTTTAAGATTGTCCTGAAGCAGTTGGAGGACTCGCTGTTGGCCCGTCTGTCCGCCGCCTCTGGAAACTTCTTAGGAGACACAGCTCTGGTGGAGAACCTGGAGACCACCAAGCGCACAGCCACAGAGATCGAGGAGAAGGTCAGACACTAATGTGCAATGCTGTTCCTCCCTGACTATAAACAACTCATCTTTTGATAGTAGTTTCAGTGCTTTCAGTGCTTAAGAACATTCAGGATATTCTGTTTATAACAGGTTCATCAATACATGCCTTTTCTTATCATTTCATGTTATCCAAAGTTGTACATCAAAAGGTTGGCATTAAATTCAGTGGCTGTAATCAGGCTGTGAAAAGGACTGTAACAGTTGTATGAAAGTCTGTCCTTTCTCTTCCTTTTTGCCTGTTAGGTGCGAGAGGCTAAGATCACTGAAATTAAGATCAATGAGGCAAGAGAGAATTACAGGCCAGCCTCCATTAGAGCTGCACTGCTCTACTTCATCCTCAATGACCTCAACAAGATCAATCCAATTTACCAGTTTTCCCTCAAGGTACGTGCTGGGATGGCTGACTGTAAACGGAGTCACTGTTGTCTCACTTTATCCCCAATGAATTAATTGTGACTGGTTCTCGCAACCATAAAAGGGATGGAACACCAGGAATATCTGATCAGAGTAGTGACTATTGACTAATAATCTACTTTATACTTTACCAGCGGTCTTTGTTTGTCTCTGTGTGTGTGTGTGTGTGTGTGTGTGTGTGCGCAGGCTTTCAGTGTGGTGTTTGATGTGGCCATCACACGTACTGAGCCAGCTGAGGAGGTGAAGCAGAGGGTTAACAACCTGATTGATGAAATCACCTACTCAGTGTTCATGTACACCAACCGCTCACTGTTTGAGAAAGACAAGCTCACATTCATCGCTCAGACTGCCTTCCAGGTATACCTGTGACTCGTATGGTCATTATGTGATCAACATACAGTATGTAGAAAACCACATACATCATTTTGTACTTTTGTACTCATTGTTGTCAGAATGCCAATGGCTGTTGTGTCATATCAATAGATTCTGGTAATGAAAAAGGAGATTAATCCTGTGGAGCTGGACTTCCTGCTAAGGTTCCCCTTCAAGGCAGGACTGAACTCTCCTGTGGACTTTTTGTCCAACCAGGCCTGGGGTGGCATCAAGGTGTGTGAAGTGTTTTTAGATCTTCAACGACTAGACTAGTTTTGAGAGTTCAGATGTGACCCCAGCTGTTGATTTCCTCAGGCCTTAGCTGAGATGGACGAGTTCAAGAATCTGGACCGAGACATCGAGGGCTCTGCCAAGCGCTGGAAGAAGTTTGTGGAATCTGAGGCTCCTGAAAAGGACAAGTTCCCTCAGGAGTGGAAGAACAAGACAGGACTGCAGAAACTGTGCATGATGAGATGCCTCCGGACAGATAGGATGTCCTACGCCGTCCAGTAAATGACCACCACATTCACAGATTTGCATTCTTCTATTAGGTATACATTCTTTGTTTTTGTTGAGGATACAGTACATGTGTGCTTTACACCCCACAGAAACTTTGTTGAGGAGAAGCTGGGCACCAAGTATGTGGAGGGCCGCAGTGTGGAGTTTGCCTTGTCCTACCAGGAGAGCAGCAACTCAACCCCCATCTTCTTCATCCTCTCTCCTGGAGTAGACCCACTGAAGGACGTGGAGGCACTGGGTGAGTCTGCAGACTAAGACCCGTGCACAGCTTACATGTAGGCTTTGAGTACACTGTGGTCCACATCAGACTCATCTGGTTTAGTTACATCATACACTGAGATAATGTTACACTGTTTGTTCCGTGCAGGTAAGAAGTTGGGCTTCACCTTTGACAATGGAAAGTTCCACAATGTGTCTCTGGGTCAGGGTCAGGAGGTCGTGGCAGAGGCTGCACTGGACAAGGCTGCTGTAGAGGGACACTGGGTCATTTTGCAGGTGTCTGAATAATGTCAAGTCTAAATGTATCATACCTAAAAAACAGGAGTGGATGTCCTTTAAAGCAAGTGTGTGTGTGTGTGTGTGTGTGTGTGTGTGTGTGTGTGTGTGTGTGTGTTGTGTGTGTTTGTGTGTGTGTGTGTGTGTGACCTCAGAACATCCACCTGGTGGCTAAGTGGCTGAGCAGCCTGGACAAACGCGTGGAGCATCACAGCTTGGCCAGTCACAAGGACTACCGCGTGTACATGAGCGGTGAGCCGGCCCCCACGCCCGATGGCCACATCATCCCACAGGGCCTGCTGGAGAATGCCATCAAGATCACCAACGAGCCGCCCACCGGCATGTTCGCCAACCTGCACAAAGCCCTCTACCTCTTTGACCAGGTGAGCTCTTTTATGGGCCACAGTCTTTAAGATCAAGTCCACAGACATCATAACAAAATCACCTTTCAGAGAAACCTGTTGTGTACAGGGTAGACTCTAGTGTACAGTCTTCCCTCCCATGTTCATCTGGATGGGTATGGCTGAGGACACTGCTGCCTGACTGGTGTGGTTGTTTGCTGCTCTCTGCAGAACACTCTGGAGATGTGCTCCAAAGAGTCGGAGTTCAAGGTCATCCTCTTCACTCTGTGCTACTTCCACGCCGTGGTGGCTGAGAGGCGGAAGTTTGGTGCGCAGGGCTGGAACAGGTCCTACCCCTTCAACAACGGTGACCTCACCATCTCCATCAATGTGCTCTACAACTACCTGGAGGCCAACAATAAGGTGCAACGTTCATATTCAGTAGTACATAACAACTAATACAGGCCATGTCAAGAGGTGTTCATAAGTAAATCTTCTGTTGTTTATCAACTCTTATCACAGGCTAATCACAGAGAATGTAAAGTTCCAAGAAATGTCACCACAATACAGAAAAAAACATAGCATAAAAACTGAAGTGATTGATTCCTGTGCTGGGCAGGTGCCCTGGGATGACCTGCGCTACCTGTTTGGAGAGATCATGTACGGAGGCCACATCACAGACGACTGGGACAGGAAGCTGTGCAAGACCTACCTGGAGGAGTACGTGAAGGCCGAGATGCTGGAGGGAGAAGTGTATCTGGCACCAGGCTTCCCTGTGCCACCCAACTCGGACTACAAGGTCAGATGTCCACTCGCACACCATGAGCAGTGCGCCCTAGATCAGTGGCTCACAACGAGCAGAGTTATGTTTAGAAAAAGGAAATAAATGTTTCCCCGATCAACAAATGCTTGCTAATTTGGTGTTGCCAAACATAAAGCCATACAATTAGATGGTGGTGGTACGACGTGCCCTCATTCAATGTTTCTAAGCGTCTGTGTGAGAAAAACTGAAACCACTCAAGCTGCACAAGAAACGTTGGTAGGCTAAGAAATAACAATATTTAATACAATGAAGTAGATTCCTAAAACTGTCCATAAAAACAGCAGAGACTGGATAATTCACTGCATAGCATTGAGTATATTCTCATGGGGGAGAGTGTGAGTGGGCCCTAAGACCCCAAAGTCTCAAAGCAGTTTCTTAATCCTGCCTAAAACTTTTTTGAAATAAAGAAACTTTTTGAAGGTTAAGAAAATAGTGTTCATGTACTGTGTGTCTCAGGGATACCACATGTACATTGATGAGATTCTGCCAGCGGAGAGCCCCTACCTGTACGGCCTGCACCCCAACGCCGAGATCGGCTTCCTCACCATCACCTCTGAGAAGCTCTTCCGCACCATCTTAGAGCTGCAGCCCAAAGACTCCAGTGCTGCAGGGGCCGGGGGAGTGTCACGAGAGGAGAAGGTAACCGCCTGCCCACCCCTAACCTGCAACACAGATCCTGGATCATTCATCCTAAATGTGCTAGAAACAGTGGAAATACAAGCACCATAAAACAGAAAACCAGTACTGACATTCTTGAATTCCAGGCTGTAGGCGTTTGAAGATGTGTAGGACAAACAGCTTAATTTGTTGCACTACATTCACAACATACTCATTTCTCCTTCAGGTGAAGGCCATTTTGGATGAGATCCTGGAGAAGCTGCCTGATAGTTTTAACATGGTGGAGATCGTGGCCAAAGCAGAGGAGAAGACTCCCTTCATCATCGTGGTGCTCCAGGAGTGCGAGAGGATGAACTTCCTGACTATGGAAATCTCCCGCTCTCTCAAGGAGCTCAATCTGGGTCTTAAGGTCTGCATGCAGCACATTCTTGCCTCATTAGCAGCAAAGCCTCATTGGCAACAAAGGTCCAGAGTCAGACAGCTCACAAGAGGTCATTCAAATAATGCAAAGCTCATGGTGCACCTCACATCTAATCAGATCAATCAATTGGCTGATATAGCAACCTGCAAACTTGCAGATTGAAGATCACAACGGTCATAAATCCCAGCACCCTTCACACATAGGGTATTGCCTTACTTGGAGGTAAATGAATGGAAAATACAATACTAAAAAGTATAGAATTAGTAAGAGATCAACAAAACAGTCTCCATCATCAAGCCAACTAAAGTGTCACACATTATTCCAAATTAAATTTGCCACGTAGGATTTCTTGATGCCTCTTTCATACCTCATCATTTTGAAGCCAGACGTTTTTGTGTAATAAGTGTGTTTCTTTGTCAGGGTGAGCTGACCATCACCACAGACATGGAGGAGCTGGGGAATGCCCTGTTCTTGGACACGGTGCCAGAGTCCTGGACCAAGCGGGCGTACCCATCATTGCATGGCCTGGGAGGCTGGTACGCAGATCTGCTCATACGGATCAAGGTAAGAACAGAACTCAAGACCATGCCAGGTCAGTCTCCTTTCACATAACCTAATGTTAATGCTTTTGGGTCATTCTATGACACGGGTGCCTTTTCCACTATAAAGTTGTCAACATTTTCATCAAAAAATATTTTCAGTGGCGACTGGCTGGGGCACCAGCACCGTACGCCGGCGACCCGGGTTCGATTCCCGCCCCGTGGTCCTTTCCGGATCCCACCCCGACTCTCTCCCACTCACTTCCTGTCAGTCTCCACTATCCTATCTGAGTAAAGGCATAAAAAGCCCAAAAAATATACTTAAAAAAAAAAAAAAAAGTAATTTTCAGTTAAAGACATGTTCACCTTCACCCTACATGTTTCTTCCCCAATGAAATATAATGGATTGAAATGTAATAATTGTGACGGGGTGGTACATTTCATGATAAAATGGCTCTAGTTATCCAATAACGGTCAAGTACCGATACATGCCTTCAATATAGAAATGTAATTTGGTTAGCAGTGATAGTGTTAAAACTGTAATGAAAAATAGTTATTTTTGTCTAATTTGCATGACCGGGTGGTTGGATTAAAGGCACACTATGCAAGATTTTCACTTTTATGAAGCCAATTTGATGGTAAACAAACTTGTAATAGGCGAATCGTTCACCTAGCATAGCTATACAGCATAGAGATAGACGTATATAGCAAGTCCCTACCGAGAAAACCAGCCATGCAACTTCCATGAGTGGTGCCCCGCCAAAACATTACCTTGTCAGTAGATATAGTTCTTTGGAGAGTTTTTGCCTGTTGTTTATCCTTCACTTCCACAACAAAAGCATTTGCATTGTGTACAGGGGGGATAAGTCGCGAGAAGTTTGCTATTTACAACAGCAGAGTGACATAAATACATTGCGACTCTAGAGGGAGCTCTAAACTCACCAAAAATACCTAAAGCTGCATAGTGTACCTTTAAGCTTGACAGGCACCCTCATAGTAATGAAAAAAACAACAGATAAACAATGTAAAATAATGTCAAATTGTTCGGCTTAGTTTCTTAGGTGCTCTACAGGCAGACATAATTAAAAAATTGTCTTTGTGATTTCATTTCAAGTAACAGGTGGTGCAAGGGGGATGCATTCAGATAGGATAGTGAAGTGTGACAGAAAGTGAGTGGGAGAGAGAGATGGGGTGGGATCAGGAAATGACCACAGGTCGGATTGTAAACTTGGTCTCCGTGTGCTATTGGACCCTAACATGTTACGGACACTGTAGCCAGTTACACCACAGCGCCCCCCAACCCAAAGTATCTTTCAGACCCAACACCGGTCTCTGTCCTCAGGAGCTGGAGGCGTGGACAACAGACTTTGCCATGCCCCCAGTTGTGTGGCTGGCCGGCTTCTTCAACCCGCAGTCCTTCCTGACGGCCATCATGCAGACCATGGCCCGCAAGAACGAGTGGCCGCTCGACAAGATGTGTCTGGCCGTGGAGGTGACCAAGAAAAACCGCGAGGACATGACCACTCCGCCAAGAGAGGGAGCCTACGTCCACGGCTTGTACATGGAGGGTAGGTTGCAGATTCAACTCAAATCAACAGCAATGTAATTTAAGACCCTGCTGAAAAACCATAAGATCACACAGCTGTTCAACTACATGTTGCTAACCTGTAACCAAGAGTTCCTATTGAGGAGATCGGTATTTAGAGACATTTTTCTACCAAAGACGGCACTCTTTACAAACAACACATTAGCATTACTTGAAAAAACATTTTAGTGAATGAGCTTATAATAAATTATTAATGAATTGTACATCACACAACCAAAAGCGTCATCAAACAATCCTTTAATATTATTTTTAAAAACCATTGATCCACTGAATCAAAATGTGTTGTGTTATTTTGATAAAGATAACACACAACCACACTTACTCTGTGTGTGTGTAATTTGCGCACACACAGATTCTGTTTTGGCCTCTCAGCCAAACCAACAGTTTCCAGCATAGGCAGCAGGAACTCCAAGGCTCCAACTGGACTTGTTGTCCATCTGCTATTTCACATCAAACCTTTTTTGTCTCCTCTCTCTCCCCCACAGTAGAAGTCATAAATATTCACTTGCCCACTCACAGGGCAAACAGTTAATATTTTCCAGAATAGACGGTCACATTTATGATAAAACAAAAACACTATTGTAACTTCAGAGAGACACAGAAGAGGTAATCTCATGCTGCGTGGTTACTAGCATAAGACTCAACGTATGGAAAAACCAACAGAGCTGAGAGTCATGTAGAGTTAGACTGTGCAGATGAGAACTGGAGTGTAACAGAGGTGTGTGGGGAGGAGCTCAAACAGGGCTGAACCACCACACTCTTGTCCAATGGTACATGTCTGCCATGCCCCCCACCCAGTCAGAGTAAGCATGTATATGTGGGTGTGTGGTGTTGTTGTTGTTGCTGTTTGTCCAGGTGCTCGCTGGGACACCCAGACGGGTGTGATCTGCGACGCGCGTCTGAAGGAGCTGAGCCCGGCCATGCCTGTCCTCTTCATCAAGGCCATCCCTGTGGACCGGCAGGAAACCAAGAACGTCTACGAGTGCCCGGTCTACAAGACGCGCATCCGTGGCCCCACCTACATCTGGACCTTCAACCTGAAAACCAAAGACAAGCCGGCTAAGTGGGTGCTGGCGGCCGTCTGTCTGTTACTCAGCATTTGAGCAGCCCAGAGAAGGCCAGCGATGAGGCGCCCTCTGCTGTTAAGCAATAAAATCACACTATAGCCAATGAGCTGATTTGTCCTGTGCACTTTATGGATTTCGAAGTTTACCATTTTTGGATTATTAGAAATCATCTAAAGGAAGCACTATAGCTTTGTCCAGTCAGAATCCGAGAAAATGGTAAAACAAATAATTATAAAAAATAACACCATATCACCTCAACTGTCAAGCTAAATCAGACCAGCATGACCAGCATGACCATTAGATCTAATCAGATTTTGTTGTTGAGTGGCGTGGCGGCGTTTCTTGATCGGTGTTCCCAGCTTGCTACTAGCAATTTGCTTTGGCTGGCCAAAGGAGGACTAAAATAAGTTTATTAAGCATTTTTGTAACAAGTCAACTTCAGTCAGTGTTCACAGCAGTCTTGGCTAGCTAACGTTAGCTGCTAGTAAAAAACAGACTGGAAACAATAGACAGCACTGACAGTTAGCTTAGTATGCTAGTAAACCGCAGGGAATGGGATTCCTGCTAGCTAGATTAGTATGCTAAGTTAAACGAAAATATGAATGATCGAATCATATTTATTATAAAACAAAATGTTTATATTTATGTTTGTAAGCAGTTTCTATTATAAGCAATTTTAGAAATTACCCCAAATTCCCATTCATTTTCATTGTTTTCTTTAATTCTGTGATTCGGTTTCCAACACAGAATATTCCCAAAATCCCCCAATTTCCCATGGAAAGTTTCCAGAAAGTTTCTAGAATTTTACCGGAAATGTTCCACCCCTTTGCAGCCCTAATTCTACATGTAATGTGACATTTGAATGACTATACATATAAATATACATTATTAAAAGTTTCATCATAAGGAAAAAATAATCACAGCATAAATACATGTATATTTAATTGGATTTTCCATTGTTTGGCCTAGTTTGTAGAGATGAGACAACACAGGTTGGCAGAAAGCACCAAAACTACTTAATGGTTTGACTATAAATACACTTGTCTGGCAAACAGAGAGTGAGAGAATAAAAAAAACAACAGTAAGAACAACCACAAAAAAAGAACGGAAAAAACATTTCAAACATTTCCTGCTCAGCTACATTTTTCTTCCCATCTCCCTCATAACACTTCCCGAAAGCCTACTATGAACTCAATTCCTCACACCACTTTAGGCGGTTGAAATATTAGTTTGGATCTCCAATTGCACAACTACAATTACAAACATGCCTACATTCACAAAGAGTAAAGATTGTTCCCCCCAGGGATTACAGGGTGTGTGCTCTACCTGCACAAAAAAGCAGGTACAGTATCTATCAACATTATGACAAGTGAAGAGGAACTGGCTCTTACAAATAACAAAAAAACTATGAATTCCAGTTAGTCCAATTCAGTAGGCAACACATACAACCTGTGCCTCATTATAAGATACATTTCTCATGCGTACAAACTGCACATCATGGAAACTTTTATTTGCTGCACGTACACACCCCCTTCTAGGGGAAAGATGACCGTTCGGATGGAATGGAAACCTATGGGGCTGCATCGAAATGGGGAGCGAAAAGGGCTTGTACTTACTAAATATTTAAACAAACGTGAATAAAAGGCACAAAAGAAGGTTGGTGTGAGAGTTTGTGGGATTAAGGTGCCATTCCTATTTTCCCATTCCATTCCTATTTTTTGCTCCTTCCAGTTCACTAACAGGAGTGTCATGAATGTAGTGCAGAATGAATGGAGGTCTATGGAGCTGTACCCCTCAAATCCACTTTTCTCTGGATATAATTTTTTGCCCAGAAATTTGAATGTTGCATGCGAAAGAGGGTGCAGAGAAAATACAGACCGCTGAGTATTATATTTTTTGAGTGACTTATTTGTTCTAAAAAGCCTTTCAAAAGTGTCAATGGCGTCATTCATTAGCAGAAAGCTAGTGTGTTGTGGGCAACAATGACCTAACCTGTAAGAAATCGAAAGGACGTAAGTACTCGTTCATTCAACTTTTGACCTATAATCCATATTGAGCTTGCAGAAACCACAATCAAATCTTCGATTTTTCAACGACAACCAGGTGAAAGAGACCCATTTAGCCGTCTAGCTCCATAGACCCCCATTGTTTTTGCACTTATTCGTGATGGCCCCTAGCGGAACTACAACAGATTGCAGGTACAATGGAGTTAATAGGGAGTGATCCGGCTCTCCGTAAACGGGCTCTGCTAGTAGCTAGCCTCTGTGATGGTATTTCAGACTTTGGTTGCTACTTTTCACAACTACCATCATCATTATCATCTAGTTTCCAAGGTGTGTGCACAGGTAGATAGATAGATAGATAGATGGATATATAGATAGATACTTTAGTCATCCCGAGGGGAATTTTAATAATTTAAACAGTTTAGTTAGCTGGCTAGCTAGTTAGCAGCTGGCTGAGTTTGTGTCATTTCCTGAAGTGGAAAGAGATTTTGTTCAGGCCTTAATAGATATCCTTTGTTTGAAAATAAATAATTTCTATTCTTTCCTTTTAATTCCATGTGTTGCAACTCTCGCTGGTAACTTTGTTGACTTATCCAGCAAACTATTAAAAATTCACGACTGTAACAAAACAATGCAACTCTCGCTTGCCCTCGAACTAGTCCATCTTCCTGTTTCCGCTTTGTCGCGCTCGTCTGAAAAATAAATGAGTGGTGCGCTACCTGGGTTAAATCAGAGCCCGTCTACGGAGAGCCTGGCCACTCCGTATTAAGTCCCATTGTACCGAATTTTGGTTGCAGTACCACCAGATTTCCACTGGGGGCGATCGCCATGAGTGCAGAATGAATGGGAGTCAATGGAGCTAGACGGCTAAATTTGTCTCTTTCACCTGATTGTCGTTGACAAATCTCAGATTTTATTGTAGTTTGTATAACTTCAACATGGGTTATAGGTCAAAAGTTGAATGAACGACTACTTATGTCCTTTTGATTTCTTACAGTTTGGGTCGTTGTTGCCCATAACACGCTAGCATTGTGCTAATGAGTGACGTCTTTGACACGTTTGAAAGGCTTTTTAGAACAATTAAGTGACTTTAAAAAATATAATACTCCACCAAGTGTATTTTCTTTGCCTACCCTTTCGAATAGAATATTCAAATTACTTGAAAAAAAAATATATCCCGAGAAAAGTGGATTTTGAGGGGTACAGCTCCATAGACCTCCATGCATTCTGCACTCGTGGACGAGTGCCCTCATGTGGAACCACAGAAGGAACTGCAACCAGTTCAGAAACCGGAAGTTTTCTGAAAGTGGTAGTTCTCCCCTTATTAGACATTCTCTGGTTAAATCCTGGTGCGCCAGCAAGATCTACGTCATTTTGACGTCATGTTGTCGCGCTACCGGTCGGGTGCGTCGAGTATGTAGAAGACCTAAGTAGACCAACTCTTGTATCACAGAGGTCATGTAACTGTAATAGTTCCATTATAGAACACTGCCCTGGTTAACTTGGCACAAAGATTTTTTTGAGTAAGCACATACCTAATACTTTATCAAAAACATTTCACTTTACCTGGGGCCAGTGTTTCAGTTATGACTCTACAAATTCCCATTTAATCCCCTCACCAAACATCCACTAATGAGCAAATGTTGACTCAGCTGTGGAGACCACTTAGTTTGTTATCTGAAATATGAAACCCTACCTGCAAGAATAACATAAAGGTGTGAACGGTTAACAGCTGGCGGCGTCTACAAGGCAAAAGCTCCCGGCTCCCGCTGGGCCTGGAGGTCAGCTGAGGGAGTGTCTGTGGGTATGTGGGGGAGCTGCGCTGTCTGGGACAGGGCAGCCACTGTGGGGAGCGCAGGCCTCCTGCTGTGGTCAGCACTGCTGACTAGGCCTGCTGCTGATGCATGCTGGGACCAGCGTAATGAGTCGGCGCATTTCAGCACCGGCCACAGTCTGGTTTTACTGTTTTCCTGAACCCTCCACACTTATAGCGTGCGTGTTTCTGTGTCTGTGTGTCTGTTGGATGGAGAGGTGTGTGTGTGTGTGTGAGGAGCTATGCCTGTACAAACAGGATGATGCGTCAGATTTCGGAGAAATGACGAGGTTCGAGCTCAGTGAGTGACGCACCTGACATGGACAGAGGGATGCTTGGGCCCATGAGCTTGCTCTTAGAAGAAGTTCTTGATGAGAGGGGTGACCAGCTTCACCCACAGCTTCACGTAGCGATCGGGCTGCTTAAAGGTGTTACCCGACACCTCGCTGGATTGCTTGTACAACATCTCCTGCTCCTGCAAATACAAAGCACAATGGAAAAACACATTCCTTCAGAAACGATGAGAATCTATGCTATGCTGGCCACCTCAGTGCTGCCTGAATGAGAGGTAAGGCATGTACCAACAATAGACTAGAAAATAGTACCATGCTGCCATTACAAACACTGACTGATTCTGTACACTAGCAGATCAAAGCCAGACATACCAGTAAGCTCGTTCACTTGGTGACTGTCAAACAGAACAAAGCAGCCTCAGTGTGAGGTGACTAGGCACTTCTCGCCAAGAGCCCCATGTATGATGCATCCAGCATGTGAAGGTAATAACTTAAACAATGAAGAACAGATTAAAAAAAAGACAAAAGCGCAAAGTCATCCATGACTGGTAACCTGCCAAGTGATGATCGGCAGTGACCAAAGTGTAGACTATTTCCCGAAGCAAGTCCATGAATCTTGATTACAGTTTACGAACGGGTAATATAAACGGGGTCTGGAAATTAAAATCACAGTTTATCAGTTAATTATTGTACAGTTGTGCTTGTCTGCTCAACCTACCTGCTGAAGTTGTGCCTGGAGTTCCTCGTTCTCGGTCACGATGGCAATTTGCGCCTCAAGGTCCCGGTGCACGGAGCGGTAGCCAAAGTTTGGTGAGCCGATAAGAGTGAGGCAGGGCCGGTCACTGCCGTCCAGGTAATACCAAAGCCCTGGCAAGGCAAGACACAAGCAATGACTCACTGAGGGCAAGCCCAGGGATGACGGGGGAAGGCCTGTTTGATTACTGTGAAAAGGAAGGATTGTTGGATTACTGTGACCTCTGCAGAATCATTTAATTGAAGAAATCTGTGAAATTACACAGCACCACTGTTTTTTCACTGACAAAAGTATTGGCACCCCTTTAGAAATGTTTTTAAGCAAAATACACACAATTTTAGAGTTCTTTTGAGAAAACAAACAATCCAGGACCATTTCAATTTGTTTCCACAAATTCAACGCAAAATATCACCAAAATGCTGCGGGAAGCGAATACTTTCAAACTGACACGGTCAAAAGTCTTGGCATCCTTCACAAAAAGTGTCTTTTGCACTAATAAAAGCAAACTTTTCATCATTAAAATCCAGTGCTAAGGTTATGGGTAGTCAGACATGTTGCAGTTGTGGTAGCATTCCTGAGAAATATCAGTCCATTTCTCAAATATCAGTCCAGTTTACTCACTTTACATTTCTATCGGTCTCTATGGACAGTAAGATGTTTTCTCCAAGGATTTCCAAATATTTAAATGACTCTCCCTACCCCTTTATATGATTATCAGTGCCAGAGGAAGCAAAATAGGCCAAGAGTATCACCTAGTTATTGCCATGCATCAGTTTAGACAGGGTACACTTTTCAGTGTATGCTTCATTGTTCCTCATCCAAACATACTGCTATTCTATAAGAAGAACAAAACAGAATACTGAACCAAAACCATAGAATTAACTGCCAAACCTATTGTCCAGGGCTCCAGACTAACTTTTTGCACTGGTTGCACTACTTGGAGATGTTCCAAGTAGCCTGGGAGATTTTTATGTGATTTTGCAATGATGATTGCAATAATCATTTGACAGCCCCACAATGCAATTTACTTTTTAATTTTAGCATTTTTACATTTTCAATAAGAACATCACTATGGTTAATGCAGTGACGAAATGGTAGGTCTATTATTATAGGCTACTGCAATGACTTGCCATGCTCGATCTAAATGTGTCCATTCAATTCACCGTACACAATGACCACAGGTATACATGCAGGGAATATTCGGGCTTTAAATGTAGCAGCGATATTCGGTTTGCGCCAAATACCGGATTAAATTGATTGATGCCATCAGAATGAGTTTACACAACTTCAGCGCCAAAACGAATATTGCTGTTGAAAACGGGTTACTCCCTGCATGTAACTGCGGTCAATGACGCCTCCTTTTCGGGCGATATCTGTATCTCTGTCGTTCGGGAAGGCCTTGTATGCATTGTTCGCAATTTTAAGACGTCTTTTCATCTGCAATGACTCCTATAAATTTGGCGCAAGTGGCATTCCTGTACGTCGGGTTTACGTTCAAACTATTTTTCTGGTGAATAATTATTTCGGACTGAACTTGGTAAAGGGAAGTTTCACTAGGCCTATCGTAGGCCTCTCTCTCTCTCTCTCTCTCTCTCTCTCTCTCTCTCTGCAGCACACGCATTTTCAAATTTACACACAGGCACTGGGCCACGGCCAATCAGAGGGGAGGTCCCGCCCTTCACTATCTGTGATTTGTTTAAACCACGATATTGGCCAAATATGTGTCTGTTATTGAACCAAAGGTAGAGTTTCAATGCGGACACTTTTTCCTCTCTCGAATAGCTGGTCGCACAGGTGCGACCTCCGATTTTTTTTAGTCGCACTTTTGAAAAATTAGGTCGCATATGCGACCAAATTGGTCGCACTCTGGAGCCCTGTTGTCACTCATTTATATAGTTTTATATATATGAAAATAAAATTGAACTTAAAGGAGAATTCTGGCATTTTTTTCACATAGATCTTTTTCTCTAGGTCACCGAGTGCTGTCGGTACAGAAACGAAACAAAATCGGTTTTACCTAGCTCAAGTTGCTGCAGCCAACAGCTAGAGCTGCGAGGCAGCTACAGTGCTACACTTTGAGGGCATGTTCATGAGCCCTCCAGACCAGAGTGCAGGAATTCTCCTTTAAGGACATAATGTATAAAACTGAGCTACAGCGCCTAAGGCTCCACATCTTTAACCACGTCACCTCACACTCAGCCACTTTCCTTGAAAAGAGGGAAAAACCATGGGGCAAGATCTCACACGTCCCAGTGGGATCACACATACAGTAGAGCTTTGAGTGCAGTGCAAGGGGGAGGTCCTTGAGGAGAAGGACAGTGAGCGTTTCCCTGGACACACACAAAGGGCTTTGTTAGCCGACACCACTCTGGGTTCCAGCACCATGAGTGGGCACTGAGCTCCGCCTCAGCCTGCCCACTGGCCCTCCTGGCACGGGCAGATTAGCCTCCCATGGCCCCCGCAAAGCCCCATTCAGCGCTTACTGGAACAGCTGAATTACCAGGCCAAACCTGACATACCATGTTAACAACAAAGCGGGAGTGGGAGCACTTGATGGGGCTGTGCTTCGGAACAGTTTGGCCTGAGGCAGGACGTTTCAGGATCACAGAGGCCCAATCCGGTTTATCTTGCTATTAAGTGGAGCTAGTAGTACAAACAAGGAATTTGGTTCCAGGCACTCGAGCAGTCCAATGTGGCCGTGTGCTGGACAGACAGTCTTGAGTTCATGTACTGGGCTGTTTGATCACCTCCATGAACTAATGAAAAATTCAGGAAGTGTGTTGGTGCGTGCTTCGGCAATGAATTAATGAGATTTGGCAAGAGCTGTGCGTGTGTGTGTGTTTGAGTACACACTTCCCTGTTCAAAATCAGCAGTGCCCTCCGGATGGCCCATGGCTGTATGCTCTTCTTGAAACAGCCGTTCAGATATCAGGTAAAGGTAAGTGAAGGAGGCGACCTGGGAAAGCACCCAGCGCGTCACCTGAGCCAGCCTGGAGCCGGCGGAGTGCTGCACTGGCCTAGTTTACCATAAGCGGCCATTATAGACAAACACTGATGATGACTCATGCGCTTTGTTGTCTTATTCTCTTTTCCATTTCATCCTCCTTTCTCCACCTCTCCCTCAGGCGCCCTTTCTTTCTCTCTCTCTCTCTCGCTTACTTTTCTCTCTCTCTCTCTCTCTCTCTCTCTCTCTCTCTCTCTCTCTCTCTCTCGTGGGTCAGTGTCAGAGGCGCTCTAATGCTCATTGATTGAGTGCACGCTGGGCAGACTCTACCTCTGCTGTCTGTCTCCCTCCCTCCCTCTTTCTCTCTCCCCTGGCTGCTCCTGGCTTTACTAGAAATGACGGCATGACAAGCCCTTATCTAATAAGTACCGCATCTCGACAAGAGCGTGGAATTCAATTCTGTGTACCCCGTCCGTGTGTGTGTGTGTGTGTGTGTGTGTGTGTGTGAGTGAGTGAGTGAGTGAGTGTGAGTGAGTGAGTGAGAGAGAGAAAGAGAGAGAGAGTGTGCAGTGTGTGTGTGTGCATTCGTGTTCATCTGTAGTCTCACTGTTTGCTCCGTTCAGGGTCAAAGCTGCCATTGTCCAACCGACTCTTTGCTTAAGCATATTACTCAGGTCACTTCCCTGACTACAATGAAATACATTTCCCAGCCGTGCTTTTAATTACAAAAGGCCTCAGAATAGCCTATGAGAGCCAGACTCGCTGGACCCCAGCTGGCCTCCGGCTGGCCTCTGGCTGGGGTCTGGGGCTGATGTTTTGGGAAGTGTGATCCCATTACTGATGCGGCAGTGGCCGCGAACTGAGCACAGGCCCCAGGAATGTAACCGAGGCATATTTCTGGTCTGCAGAGAAAACATCACGAGTGAGTGTGTGACTGCGCTGACCTTCGGCCAGAGGAGGGAGAGAGTGACTCAAAGACGCTCCATCGGGACACGAGTGAGGCGAGGCGGGCGGGCAAGCGAGCGGGCAGCCACGCTTACCGGCAGGCCTGAGATTCACCAGCCCCCCCCACCTCTCCACACACACACACACACACACGGAACGCTCCTTTCCCAGAACTGTCCGCAGACAGGGGAGAGGTTGAAAATCTACTTAGATGCCGCCGCGCTTGGTCAAACAGAACCTTTGTGATGTGGCCAGGTAAACATTGGCATTGCGAACGCCGGCCGCTTTAAGATTCCAAATCCCAGAGTGCAGGGATGCCCTCTCTCCGCACGGACTGGGCTCAGCCTGGAAAACAACCGGCCTCATTGTTTACATTCAAGTCCTGCAAAAACAATAACGGAAAACGAGAGCCGGACTTTAGGCCAGGAAACGAGCTCATTCCTCCAGTCCGGCCCAACACTAACAAAGTGGGACGGGTTAGGCGGCGTGGCGGTGGAGAGGTCAGCAGCAGGTCGGGGGGGGGTTAGTGAAGTAGGAGTCACTTGGGGGGTGACTCACCCTTGGCGTGGAAGGTCCAGTTGGCCCGGTGATACTCGTGCAGGTGCACTCGGCTCTCCTGGCCCAGGGCGCAGACCTTGCTGTAGAACTGGTGCGCCAGGTGGATGTAGGCGGCCGGGATGGCGCCGGCCACGCCCTTGGCGCCGAAGAAGCCGTTGACCTCGGGCGCCGCCATGAGGATGCGGTAGTCGGCACCAGCGCCCAGCACCAGCCGCATGTACGCGCGCGTCAGGTTGAAGTAGCCCGACGTCAGGTAGACCGTGGAGTCGCCGCCGGCCTCGGTCAGGAGCCGCCGCGTCACCTGCTCGTCCAGGTGGATGCCTAGCGGCTTCATCTGCACCAGCGGGAACACCCAGGTGTCCGAGGAAGAGGACTGGTCAGCGGAGCCCGGGGCTTCCGCCTCGGCCTCGGCCTCCTCCTCCGGCGAATGCTCGGCCTCCAGCAGCCGCTGGCGGATGCATGCCGTGTTGACCACCTCCATGATGCGCTGCTGCGCCGACGCAGAGAAGTCTTTCCGATTACCTGTGGGACAGAGGACCAGGTGATCAACGCTGATGTATAGTACAAGTATAAAGTATATATACTCTTTTGATCCCGTGAGGGAAATTTAGTCTCTGCATTTAATCCCAATCCGTGAATTAGTGAAACACACACAGTGAACACAGTGAGGTGACCCGGAGCAGTGAGCTGCCTGCTAGCGGCGCTCGGGGAGCAGCGAGGGGTTAGGTGCCTTGCTCAAGGCAACCCTCCGCTAGTAGGCCACGACTGCCCTTCAACACCAATTACACACGCCTTACAAAGCCATCATATATAACGCCTTGTCTTTGACATTTTCTTTGCCATGAATTCTTCATTTTAGAAAAATGCTAATGTGGGAATAGGGCCACCAGTCAGGAGTGGATTTGCAGCCTGACGTCAGAGCAACGTCTGCATGGAGATATGAGTGGGAGATTCATGGGTAATTGGTCTGGACAGCGCATGACGAAGAGAGTGAGTGTTTCTCGGTGTGTGTATGCACTTGGGTGGGAGTGTGTGCATTTGCGTAAGTTAACCAAATATTTACAAGGAAATAGTCATAGGTGTCTGGGTGTCAGAGGTGTTATATTTTGCTTAGATTTAGGTGTGTGTGTGTGTGTGTGTGCACATTTGTTTGTGTGTGTGTGTCTGCATAAGAATGTGTGGAAGAGAGGTGTGTTTTTGAACTGTGTGTGTGTGTATATGAGGGTGTGTGTGTGTGTGTGTGTGTGTTGACGCGGGGGGAGTAAGTGTTGAGTGAGGGCTACAGTCGGCCCATGATAGTCGCTGGCGCCTCCGGCTGACATAATGTGGTCCAGTGAGTCATGGCTAGCCAGCCAGCAGCTAAATAATGCAATAGCATCAGGACAACAAGCCCCACACACTGACCTCAGAACAGCTGGCCCATCAGTCTGCACAGAGCTGCGCGGACAGGCTGGGCGTCAACCCACTGACCCGAGTTCAGATTTTGTTGCACACTAAAGAAACCCACAGAGAAGAATTTGGAGTGTGTTTTTGTAGAGTCGGCCCAAATGAGTTGACAGGGGCTTTCCCATCACCACAGTGATCAGCCTCTCCTCTCCTCTCCTCCCATCCTCTCCTTTCCTCTCCTCTGCATCCCTGTTTTCGCTTCCCTCGCTCCCCTCCTCCCCCCTCCCCCGCTTCCAGACACATCCAGTTAAGAGGAGCGTAGCAGTTTAGCAATATTTCCAGACACAGAGAGGAGTCAGATTACTGGAGCTTCAAAGAGACAGACACAGAGAGAGAGAGAGAGAGAGAGAGAGAAAGGGAGAAGGGGGGGAACAGTGAGAGAGAAAGGGAAAGAGAGAGAGAGAGAAAGAGGGAGAGAGAGAATGAAATGATTTCCAATGAGCCCTTGTTCATTCTTCCTGGAAGGGGAGCTTCCTATCAGTTCATTCAGCTGCTCATTTGCATCCATTCATTATTTCCACACCACGCAATGGAGCGTGTGGGCAGGAATCAGCGTCACACACAGGTGTATATCCCCCAGCTCCTCTCTCAGGCTAGCACTCTATCTGTTCCTGTACGCGGACAATCTGCTCTGCCCCCCCCCCCCCCCCTCCTCCGTCTCCAGCGGTCAGGACGCCGCTCCTCCGTAACCCGAGAAACGATGGCCCAAAACTGCCCTTTCCCATCAGCCCGATTCGCCAGATAAACACCACCAGCTGTGACATCACGCCTCTATTTCGGGAGCGGCGCTATGGAGCACTGATGTCACTGACGCCGTGGACACTCAACACACACACACACACACACACACCAGGCTCCGCCAGTCTCCGTCTTGGTGCTTGGGTTACGGCCATCAGCTTGCAGACCATCATCACTCACAGACACACAGAGAGAGGTTGCCAACTACACACACACGCACGCACACACACACACACACGCACACACACACACACACACACACACACACACACACACACACACACACACACACACACACACACACACACACACACACACACACACACAAAGGACAGCAGCATAACTAATACATGTCTTTGCCCCTCTCTACCCATCTGTGCCGTCTGAATCCAGACCCAACTTCAACAGACGCCCTCAATTTTCCGCACGTGTGTGTAGCTGCTTTCAGGCACGTCCTCCGCAGTATATGTGCAGCTTTGTCAAACAGAGGTCAGATATGATGCTAACATGCTGACATTATGCGGTCATATGTGTGAACACCGACGCACATTAACAGAATCTCCGCGTGGTTAAACACACACATAAACTGAATCTCGGCACGTTCTTTGATTCGTTCAGACACAAGCTTATTTACATAATGTCCGTCGGAAATACTAGGAGGGGAGTAGTGTAACAGCCGGCTAAGTTCGGAATTCCAAATGTCCAGTTATGTTGTTCAGATATACGGCCCAACAACTTGACATCTGCAGAACATGCAGACTTACACGTAGATCTGAAAGCAGCTTGTGCGTGCGTGCGTGTGTGTGCATGCATGTGTGTGTGTTTGTGTGTGCGTGCGTGCGCGGTGCATGCATGTGTGTGTGTGTGTGTGCGTGCGTGCATGTGTGTGTTTGTGCGCGCGTGTGCATGCGTGCGTGCATGTGAATGCAGATCTAAAGGTGAGTTCAGGTCAGAGCAGGCCAGTCACCTTTGTAGGGGTGCACCATGCCATCCAGCATGTGCACGCTGTCGTCCGGCTGCAGCTGTAGGGACACGTCGCCCACGGCGCCCACCAGGTCAGCAAAGAAGTTGGCCACCTCAGGGCAGTCCTCCAGCAGCACGTAGCGGTCCTGCCGGTTAGTGAAGTAGGAGTCACTCAGGTTTGCCCTGTAGACAGACACACACACACACACACACACACACACACAGACAAAAAACATGTTATTTGACAAAGCGATGGGTGGATAGGAGCACATCCAGGAAACACCAGGGGTCATGTGGTAGAGTGGGATTGTGTGCTTTTTATGTAATGTTCTGTTAATTTTTTGTATTTATTTTTCTAGTTAAATGTAATCACTCTTTATTTATGTTATTTTCGATCGTTTTTGTGTTATTCTTAGTCCTTTTTTCTGATTAACAAACTCGGCTGACACCATCAACGTCAAGTTAACGTTAATCCAGCTTCCATTGGGCTGATGAGCGCCTTGGCTAGCCTGCCTTATGTCTCTGAAGTCCCTCATCCATCCGTGACGCTGCACATCCAATGTCTGGACGGAGGAATTGCTCAGCAAGGGTGCCTAACGTCAATCTGCAAGAGATCTGCAGCTGCTACGACCACCGAGCTGCGGCTGACATGCGAGCTGCCATGCTAGCCATCTACCGGTGCCTGGAGTCTGGATTGAGTGCTAAGAAACTCTGTTTCAAATACGGACTGTCTTGTCCTTCCAGTGCTCTCCAGACTATACTGCTATACAAATAAATCTGACTTGACTTGACTTGCTTTTGGTGGTCTGTCATGATTCATTTAGTTATCTATTTATATAGACCCTTTCAAGAGAGTTCCATTATCAGCATCATAGTTGGCCCCACAAGGTTTCCGTTTTAACATTCCATATGTTATCTTAATGCAGAGGAAGTAGATTGGGAACCAAATAGAACGTTCAAGCATTGTTTTTGTTTTTATTGTTGAATGGGTCTATAGGGGACAGGGATGGTGGGGGGGGGGGGGGAGCTTTCAAATGACTGCTTAGCTTCATTAGAGGGTGGGCTGCTTCTGTACTAGTTCCATCTGCCATAAAGCCATTGTATCAGATAAGCTATAAGTGCGGTCATGTGTGCGCTGCAGAAAGAGCGATGGCAGAGTAGTGTAGCACGGTTTACAGAGCAGCAGAAGGGAGGTATACTGCATGTAGTTATCTATTGAATCCTGATCTCGGAATCCTTACCACTAAAACTGACCACTGCAACCATGCATCGAAATACACCATTAAAAGTTAAGACAGCTACTGCAATACAATCCAATGCAGTGCAGTTCTGAGGAAAGAGAGTGACCTGCTAGCCTCATGGCCATCTGTGTGTGGGATGGGACAAAGGGCCTGTGTCTGATGGATGGAATACAAACACTTCTCACAACAACAAAACAGAGCCCATTAGGGTCTTCTGCTCACGCTGCATATATCACTTGACTTTGATCCATGTATGAATATGAGCACATATCAAGGAGCCCCTACAGATCTGTTAGACTAGAGCAGCTAAAGACTAGAGCTACCAACGCACCAAGTGAAGTGAACATTAACCATCAGCCTAAACTAGACTGAAGTCTTTTTAGAGCCAGCATCTAAATGCTACCAGTGTATTTACAAATATTAAAAACACAAAGAAAAACAATCACTAAATAATCACTCAATGTTGTATTAAAATGAATAGGCAAATAACAGGTCCATTAGCAACCAACAAGAAAGGTGGCTATGGCGAACGAAGAGCGGTTGTTTGAATCGGCGTTGGCGTCAACTTTGGAGGAGTTGGACTTGTGCTTTTCTTTGAAAGTTGAGCAACACAATGCACTTAAGTCCTTACTTTCGAAGAAAGATGTATTTGCCGTTTTGCCGACCGGATACGGATATGGTCGTAGTGCTGGCCTATTGCATGCCTAGGCAGTTTGAAAGACAATTCTCTGCCCGTCCCTTGGATTAAGCGAGGTGAATGGTTCGATTCCAGACTATACATTTCAATGATATAGGATGGCCCGCCAGGCTACAGGTCCCAGGCATTCTATCCTATGATTAATTGAGTTAATCTTTTAATGTGCTCTTTTTTAATTGAGTGTGAATGTTTTTCAGTCTGCCCAGAGTACAACACCAAATACTTCAGGAACATGTAAACATCTGAACCAAGAATTACACAATTTTACATTTCCAAAAATTCCATTACTCATGCTAACTGTAATTTATCTAGATATTGCCCAAGTAAAAAGACGCAACAATAGGGAACGTGATGGGAAAAAGGATCGTATACACTCACTGAGCGACATTTTCTGACCCCATATTACACAACGAAAAATCTGTCCTTGCCTCAAACACATCAGTCATGCTTAGTGCGATTTTGTCTGCCCATTACTCAATGGGGTTGCCAAATAAGCTGCACTGTCACTCTTCAGCCTTACTCTCGGTTCACTTGGGTGGATACCCACACACCCACACACACTCACAAAGCCATATACATTATTTGCAAACTTCAACACTTGTTTGTTCAGTTCAGTCATAACTACACACCCAACGGCAGAGAAATCTGTTAAAATAGGTACAGTATGTGCACCTGTACATTGTCATTATGGGATGTTTGTGGTGACAAAACATGGGATGTTTGTGGTGACAAAACAGCAAGGGTGTGTTTTCACATGCCAGGTATATGATGGGAGCATTGTGCCAAGGATTCAGCAGACCTCAGGGGCCCTGCATATATTACAGTTGGTGCCTGGAATGGTGTCGAGCAACACAATTGGAGAGACGTTTAACAGATAAAAAGCATGTATGACTATGTTGATAAAGTAGCAGCATGTATGATGAATGTTCGTATGTCTGCGCGTGTGAGTGTGTGTATGGATATAGGGCAACGAGTGGCATTTTGGATCCAACACTGTCTGCACATATGGATCTGTTTGTCTATGGTCTTATTTAGTCAGTTATTTCAGTCGTTATTTGAAGTGACTGTGTTTTAGATGGAATGTAAGGGTAAGGCTGTAGAGAGAGGAGGGACGGGGAGGGGTCAAGGGAAAGATAGGTGTCCCTGTGACTCTTACTATATTCATTGATTAGTTGTCAGCGGTCAAAAAAATGTTGAGCATTTTTAAGGGGGAAAAATCTAAATCAGTTTCTTGATTTCGATTTTTGTCTGGTTTCTTGGAAACTCTACGACCGTTAACTGAGTATCACGACATCTTGAACTTAAAACACTAATCACTATTTTCTGACTTTTTACAGACCAAACACTAGAAAATAGAAACTAGAGAAAATGACCCTCAGATGAATTGCCAATGCAAACAGATGTTATTTGGGCCCGTATCTCTGCATGTCGGTGTCTTGCGTGTGCCCTGTGTATAACAACATACCCGCTGATGATGAGGCTGTCGTCAAACAGGTAGGCCTTGATGTGCTGCACACCGATGGTCTCGTTGAAGCGCTCGGGAACGAGCAGCCGGAGCAGGCCGCGCAGGTCGGGCGTGTGGTAGAGGGACACGCGCATCTGATCAGGGAAGCGCTGTAGCAGGGGCAGCAGCATGGTCCGCGAGTTATTCTTACCTACACACACACACACACACACGGCAGAATTATTCATACAGATATGTCTTAGCGTGTGTGTGCTTTTGGTGTCTGTTGATAAGAATGTTCATGGCTGAGTGCAAACACCTGTATAAGTACAAGTATCCTGCTGTAGGACCTGAAGTCCTTACTCATCCCACATGACATCTCTTCCTCTAACAGCAGATAAGGATCATGCACCAACATCATATGACAATGATGAGAGGAAGAATGTAAGTATCAATGAGAAGTCACACAAAAACAATAACAACCTGTTAAAGCATTTATCATGCTGACCTAACAAACCATGACCTTTCCCATTCACTTTGTACTGTGTACGGGAAAGCATTCGCCACACCACTCCCTCTCTCTCTCTCGCTCTCACACTCACACACACAAATGGGTGTGCATACCTGTATGCTGATTTTGGCAGCACACCACACCATGTGATGGTATTTATTTCCTTTTTATTTGAAATCAGATTGAAACCGCATCTACACAATGACTTGGCTAATCAGCAGAGTCGGACAGACTAACGAGGAAGAGGGAGATTTAGTGAGATTTCCCACTGTAATGAGGTCTCATCAGACAAGCAGTTTGGAACTTCCACTTCTGTGTGTGTGTGTGTGTGTGTGTGTGTGTGTGTGTGTGTGTGAGAGAGCAAGTGAAAGAGAAAGAACATATGAGTCAGTGTATGAAAGAAATGGAAAGGGAAAACAGTGAAATCAGAAGAAATAGACACTTACAGCGATGAATGAGAGTAAAATGAGAACCAACACAGGGTGGGGACATATTGGACATACAGTCTCAAGTGAAACACCCGGTGAAGAAACACCTGTGTACACACGCACACACCTCCCCCCCCCCACAGAGCAGCAGGTAGTTTACGCAGTTCCACGGAAATATTTGCACATAGAAGCACAAACTTCTATAAAAATGGATTTACTGGCGAAAGTCAACTGTAAACAATCTCCTTTGCAAAATGACCCATCTCATTTAACCAGGCAGCTTCACACAGCTTATTTTGATACGCAGCGAGGAAGATTATTCTTCAAGTAACCATGACCCCTACGGTGGCCGGTGCTGTACGGTGCCAATGTGACCCCTGCCAGGTGTTCCACTGACCTCTCGAGCCTCGTGTGTAGTCCAGCAGCATGGACACTTGGAGGTCGGGGCTGCTGCCTTGGTTCTGGGAGCGTTCTAGGGCCTCTTCCATGCAGTCCACCTGCAAGAGAGGGAACCAAAGACTGAGTGTGTGTGTATGTATGTATGTGTGTGTGTGTATGTGTGCGAGAGAGAGAGAGAGAGAGAGTGAGAGACTCTTGAATCTCTCTTACCAGGTCCTGCTCCAGGGGTCCTGTGCCCAGATACAGCGATGCCATCACAACTCGACTCTTAGCTGTCTTGATTCGTGCCTGGGAGAAAAAAAAAGAATTAAACAAACGATGCAATAAAAATATTAAACACACTTCCTTTCATAACCACAGAGTCTACACCATTAAACTAACCTACAGTACACAAAACAAAGTTCCATGGAAACCAACAACTTTAGTCATTCAGTGAGTAGATGCTTTTATCATGTAAGTGAATATAACAGTGTCGTACAGGTGAACAGTGAAAACAGGTTCATACAGGTGTACACTGAATTAGTATGCGTGGCCTCAGGGCTCCAACTATGATCTAAGTGCTGTCAGCGAACGCTCAACCAGTTCAGGCACAGGAACACACTTTAAGAACTTCACAAGAAATAGTATAAGGAAGTGGAAGTAAAATGATGAGGAAGTATTCTTTATTTATTTCTATTTCTTAGTGCTGGGGTGAGTTGGTACACAGACAAAAGATTGGCTTTATTAAAAGGGAAAGCAGCAGGCTTTAGGGTTGTTATTCATCCTCCACACTAAACCGCTTTACACTTGACAGCAGCCATACATGCATGGCCTGGAGGCTTCGTTGGATTGCCTAATGAGAGGCTTTCCTGCAGGAGGAAGAATGTGGCCATGGCCTCATGGCCACTTTCTTTCACTCTCTTCCCGTCAACACACACACACACACTATACCACCAGCAACTCATCCTGCACTCATCTCCTTCAGATCTACTCTAGTGTGTGTGTGTGTGTGTGTGTGTGTGTGTGTGTGTGTGCATGTTTGTGTGTAAGGGGAGGGGCATTTACCAGAATAAGAGATTTCATGTTGCAGGTGTCAGATAACAACCCAAATTCCAGCACAATTCTGTCATTATTGCTTGTGTTCTCTCACCTCCAGATCAGCACTCACACAAACACACACACACACCCTTCTCTCCAAGACAGACAACAAAACCAGCCCACAACGCCACTACTGCACAATAACAAAAAGAAACTGTACAGTGACAAAAAGGACAGTCATCCTCTTTTATCAAAGGGCAACCCCCTTTTTTTCTTTTTTTATGGCCTCTATCCTGGCTATTCATCTTCACATTTATGACAGTTCAAATCAACAGCAGAACCATGTGTCAGTGTACCGTAAGCAATCGGTTAACCTTTTTAATCCCTTTAGAGCGGGCAGTAACTTTAAGTAACAACAGTAAGTAATAAGTAAACTTAGGAAGAATCCCGCAATCCCTGCCAATTTGCCCAGTCGAATGTCCTCTGCCAAGATCAACCTCCATCAGTTCACGTTAGTACCTCCCACAAGTTTAACACTTGGGACTTCCTTCTTCTCAGATGGCTCTCTTTTCGAGAGAGAGAGAGAGAGAGAGAGAGAGAGAGAGAGAGAGAGAGAGAGAGATTTGTGTCTTCCAAAGAACCATGACATACTGAGACACACACACACACACACACACACACACACACACACACACACCTTCATGACCTGGTAGAACTCCTCCGGTGAGTGGAGGATGTGTACGCGAGCACCAGGCACCCTGAAAGCAGGCACGTGGTCAGCCATCCAGCGAAAACGTGCGTGCAGACCCTCCACAGAGCTGGGCGGCCGCGAGGGGGGCACTGGGACCAGCTCAGCCTCTGCCAACAGGGGAGCCAGCAAGAGCAGGGATGAACTGAGGGGGAGAGAGAGGGAACAAATAATAATAATACAATTAATAATACATTTTATTTGTAATGCACTTTATATTTAGCAATCTCAAAGTGCTACAGAGCAACAGTTTTCAAAAAAAAAAAAAAAATAATAGTAATGTAATTTAAAACAACCATTTAGCAAAAGGCCTGATATGTTAAGATATGTTTTAAGGTGTTTTGGTTCAATGTAAAAAGGGGAGGGAAAGAGAAAGGAAAGAAGGATGCAGGACTACACTTCTGTGGTCATCATGGGAAAACACATGCTCGCCTTCCTTAATAATCTACAGGGATCATCCCCATCCCAAAGGGCCTGCTGGATATAGACCCATGGAATAAAGAACGCCTTCCAAAAACATCTTATTTGAGAACTCCAGAACAGAAACAGGGTTCAATGAGAGTTCAAAAAATTGGTTCCGCTGTTCCAGTAAGGGCTCTGTTTTTTCCTCTCAGGTCTAGAATTTTCACCGTGCGCTCAGTCACACAGAGCAGCCCTGCCCGTCACCCACCGCTTAACATCAAAGCCATGGTCCAGTGTCTGGGACTACATTTTGGTCAGTTGTCAAACTAGCTACACTTGAAACAAAGTTGTGCACAAAGCATTTTGTCTAGGAATTCTTGCGTTGTCTATGGTGGTATGCTGCAGTTTGCATGATAATATAAAATAAACATTTAATGGACTGATAATTTTTGTATATCAATATAAGCCATGTAGCCTATAATATAGAACACTGATAACTTGCTGTATGATATCCCTTTTCAGTCCCAATGTGCTGGTCTTTGTTCAAATTTTAATCAATAAAAAATATTTACAAAAAATACAATTTAATTGAATTTGTTTGTGCTTTTTGATTATGTTTTGACTTTCTGGCTACAATGTTTGCATTAACACAATATTCCACTGGGAGCTTCATTAGGATTTCTAAATATAGTAGGCTCATCAATACATTTTGGATTTTGCTCATGCCCAAGGGTAACACTTTTACAGCCTCTATGTTATAGGTTCATCTTAGCATATCCAGTGCACACAAATTAAACCCTAATAAAATAATAAAATACAGATTTCTTTTCAGCCTTAATTGAATGACCACATAGCACCAGACAAGGGTCAGTTTTTTAATGCAAAGTTCAATGCAATACTTTTATCTATTTTTATCTATGTAATTAACCATCATAAAGTAGCCTACGGCTGACATATCTACTGTTCAACCATTTTTTTGTTAATTTTGTAGTGCTGAATGATTTATGTAGCCTACGTCCCTCTGGAGGAACCACATAATGCACCACAGGAAATTACCAAAATGTGCATGTACTTAACTTCTACAGAAACTGAAAGAGGTTCTGAGAAGGAAGGTATAGCTGAGAAAGGCATTTAAAGGTGACTAATGCTTGCAAAAAGCGCCTTCCGTGTGTGGAAACAAGGGCTTCTCATCCTCTTTTGAATGACTAACAGGACCATTACAGGAACCTCTTGCAAAAGCCTGATTTCAGTCATGAAGCTGAAGGACTCTATCCGGTGTCTCCCGTCATAGGCATGGTCCAGAGGTCTTTCAGCAATACCCTTGCAACACATGATTGGCCAACTTCTCTATGGAGCAGGTGGGCGAGAGCCCTTAAAGTTGAATGATGGTGCCAGAAGGAAGCAACCAAGCCACCGCAACAACCAACATCCTCCAAGGTTTAGCAAACACTAACAGGAATGGCAGCATTTCAAAATATTTCTGGAATGGGCAAATTTAAGGGTGTTTTATTCCCCTGTACTGCACATTCTTCCAAGCTGAGTGCCCAGTCACAGTAGTAGTCTACTGAGAAATGATATGTACAATACAACAAAAGCACTTCTTTCAACATATAGTTTCCAAAAAAGTAATGTACATGTAAAACATAAATGTTCTCTAAGCAGCATTTAGGCCCTCTATATAGCCACAAAGAAACAGCTGCCACAGCACCTCATTAACTGAAAGTGTAAGACATAGAAAGCTTTGGTGTAGTTGGTCTAGTGATTAGTATGATCATTGAAAAGTGTAAACAAATGTGTATCATCATGTGGTGTTGCCTGCCACCAATGATCTAGGCTTAGAGTTGATGGGCCATGGGGAACAAAAGGTGTCTTTCTCCGCCGATTTAAGGTCACTCATGATACCTCATGTGACAATTTATGAACCAGGGAGCAAGGTCAAGAGGCCCTTTGAAAATTTTTGCTAAAAATCTGTACTAAACTGGTGTCAGATTTCCATATTCAACGGCGTTAGACATAAGGGCGATACATCATGTTTACACCACACCGAAGTTCAGTTCGATTTATGATACCTAGGCATACACAGGCACGCCACGTTTATTGTCAATCTTAAGGGTACTATCCAGCAGTTCATGTTAACTAAACCTGACAACACACCACTACCACGACTTTTGACTTTGGCAACCATAACGTTAATCGACAGCAGTAACAGCCACCATCTCTGTTTAGCCAGATTGTATAACCTTTGGTTAGCCCGCTAACATCAGATTGCCAATGCTGTCAATTTTGGGTCACAAAGACTATGCGTGATGCCACAATCCTCGACAACATAATATGGTTAACGTTAGTGCTTTCGAAATAGAAAGAGTGCAAAACATGCGCATGCACAACCTTACACAACCAGCTATTTAGCTAGTTAGTTCGCTAACAGGCTCGAATGCTAGCTATCTTGCAAATATGCAGATAATTAAAGAGATTAAAAATAAGAACTCTATTTTTCATCATTACTGAATGTCCATCTAATTTACCCTCTCCTGCGGTCATGCTTGCGGAAAAACTTATCCGAAATCCTGGTGAAAACCCCTGAAAGAGCCGGCGTGTACACAGAGTACACAAGTCTTCTCCATGACATGGGGGCCGCCATGTTTGTTCGAGAATTCGAACCATCGTAACTTTTAACATGTCAAAGGTAACTTTGTTTCTGATGCAAATGCAACTTTCAATTTGCAGCCACAACATTACCATCATCTGAAAGAATAAATGGAATGCTAATTATTTTGATTATTAATTTATAACCAGAAATCTCCTACCCTTGGCATGACCTAATCACACATTTTAAAGTCAATACAAGGATACACAAGTATACAAGGATTTTATTTGTCACATACATAGAGATACTTAGTAAAACATGTAGCCTAGTGAAATGGCATTTAGCGGCTCAACTTTCCTGTGCAGAGGAATCAGAGGATCTATCCTATGTGAAGTTAAGGTGACGTTGATCATCATTCATCATTCGAATCATCATTAGAAGTCATGACATGTTCACTCTCCTGTCATGCCACTTTAAAATGTTGCCAACAAACTGTCTTGAACAACTGTACCTTTAGCGTCATATTTTGAAGGTGAGATGCTGTACTGTTTTTGTCCCTTGGAGGGCGTGCCAAACTGTCAGGAGATCGATGGCTGTAAAGCGGTAAGACATGCAGGAGATAAAACAAATTGAAATAACCTTCTGTGAGATTAAATTAAATATGTGTTTATTCACTGCATTGAAATAAACTGCAATTGTATAGCATTTGTCCTAATTAAAAAACACCCCCTGAATAATGTTACATCTAAAAAGACGAATAGTTGTTTGTCACTAATGTAGCCTACGTATTTATTCATTTAATTTAGCCGCATGTTTGCATTGCAACTGTTTGCTTTCAGAGTATGATTTTGTAATCCCGGGCTATCTCTTCTTTTTCTGTGTAACAACGGAACTTTAACTTTTTCACCTTGCAATAGCTAACCGATGGGGGATGGGAGGGCGTCTGAGAATACCAGGAATCGTAAAAAAAGGTCATACTGCTTATTTATTGGCAATCTGCCAAAAGCAGAGCTAGTGAGAGAAAGTGTGTGTGTGTGTGTGTGTGTGTGTGTGTTGTGTATGCGCTCGCGCTTTACTGGAAGCTGGAGGAGGAGCCATTTACAAATATCAGCAGGCACTGGACAATTGGGGCAGTACTTCCACTACCTCTTGTCGAAGAGACGCGCTTTTTCTATTGGCTTTTAGTCTACTGACTGACAAACATCTCTTACCGCTGTCCCCCTCCGTCCTCAAGCTAAAAGACTATTACTCTATAGGAGATAAAACGGAGGACAACTACAAGATCCAGTCAGCGGACACACTGAAGGTAATAGCCCTTTCCGTTTTATCATGCTAATAGGCACGATTTTGGATACTTTTGCCGTGTGCGTATTGAATCCACACAATTCTTAATGTGAGATTTCATTCTATTAATACGGTGGAATGGTGTACTATCACAAGCTCGTATGTCCCTAAAGGATATACAACCATTGTATTTTCTAGTGCGATCGCCTCAGAAGAGGTGTTTTCCCTTAAAAATAACAGGGTAGTAGCTGCTTTGGTCCGAACTACGCCGGGTTCTTTCCACTCGGCTTTGCGGTATCCTATTCAAGCGGAGAAAGACAAGATGTAGCCTAGGCTACTTACAGTGTAACACGAGAATGCCAACGTTTGTCTTGAATGAGGAATTAGGCTATTCGGAAAGAACTGGAGGACCTCATTCATAATAACCTTTTTCTAAAAGCCCGAGCGCGATCGAAGATAATATCAAGTTCGCGTGCGTAAATCGCAGCAAAGCAGTTAGTTTGCTCCAAAAATGAAGTTTTGATTACATCTCCGTTAATCTGTCTGGGATTGAGAATAGCGTCGCTGGGAGTTTGAGAGATCCCCCCCCCCCCACCCCCCCCACACACACACACACACACACACACACACACACACACACACACTTAGCCCACCGACGCATATCTGGAGTCTATAGGCTGTAGTAACCTAGGTCCTAGGACAGTAAGCAGTCCGACATCTCCACATCTAGCCTAGCCTACACAAAGCACAAGCACATCAACAAAGTTTTCTGTTTATTTGTCCTATTGTTCATGTATTCCTCTGAGGTTATGTGACCATCTGCAATGATCCTTAAATCTCCTTCTCTCCCTGTGTGTTTCATTTGCAGCTGCTTTCCACAACAGTTTGAGACCTCATCATTTCTTAATGTCCAGGACCATTGGGAGCAGAGTGGTGCTTGTGAGTGCTTTGCAAGCCTGCAAGCTCACCCCCCTTTCCGCCGCCTCTTGCCACCCTGTGCCGCCCCCCGCCTCGACCTCCACCCCCCCAGCGGCGCGCCCCTGGAGGTCGGGCTGCTGAGGGCGCCGGCAGAGCGCCATGGTAACCCACAGCAGGTTTGACTCCTTCCCCGTGATGAGCAGCAGTCCTGTGGAGTGTGGCCGGCGGCTGCCGCACCGCCACCGCTACAAGACCTTCAGCTCGCGCCTGCAGTACCAGCTGGTGCTGTCGGCCGCGCGCAAGCTCCAGGAGAGCGGCTTCTACTGGAGCTCCATGGGGGGTAAGGAGGCCAGCTCGCTCCTGAACGCCGAGCCGGCCGGCACCTTCCTGGTGCGCGACAGCTCCGACCACCGCCACTTCTTCACGCTCAGCGTCAAGACAGTCACGGGCACCAAGAACCTGCGCATCCAGTGCGATGCCTGCTCCTTCTACCTGCAGACCGACCCGTGCGATGCCCAGAAGGTGCCCCACTTTGACTGCGTGCTCAAGCTCATCCACCACTACATGCCCACCACCACCACCACCACCTACCTCTGCCCTCGTCAGCCTCAGTGCCGACAGCTCCTCAGCAGGCGGCGGCGGCTGCAGCAGCGGTGGCGCGAGTGGCTCCTCTGCCGCAGTGGATTGTGGGAAGGGGCCAGCGGACAGGGCCGGGGGGAGCACATACTTCATCTACTCGGGAGGTGAGAAGGTGCCCCTGGAGCTGCTGAGGCCGCTGACCTGCAGCATGTCCACTCTGCAGCACCTCTGCCGCAAGACTGTCAACGGACACCTGGACATGTCCACCAAGCGAGACCAGCTGCCCCAGACCTTGCAGGAGTTCCTCGAGGAGTATGATGCGCCCATCTGACCCCTCAGCCCACGCCACAAACACCCTTCAACAGTGTGTCTCCCTCCCCCACTGGCCTCTTCTGAGGAGCAGAACCACATGGAACACAGCGGTCTCTTCACACGCTTTGGACTTTGCGTTTAGGAGATGCGTCTTGTGGACATGTGGACGTTTGCGGTTCCAGCGGGGTGTCACATGCAGAACATGTGACCAGTCCCAGGCTGAGGGAGAGAGGGCAGGAGAGAGCAGAGGATGCTGGGAATCCCGGCCATGTGAAGGAGGCGCTAACACCGGGCTTGGTATTAGCCATTTTTAAAAGTTCTCTGTGTGTCCGACAGTATTGTGGGCTGGACGCCAGCCCAACTGTGCCTTTGAGTGCTTAGAGGAGACTGTGTGAAAAAAAGAGAGGAATAGAGAGCGATTGTTTTGGCCTTGGAATGGACAGCACAAAATAAGTATTCCTATGGAATGTGGCGCAGAAGCCTTCTCGTTGACAGCTGACCAGCTCTGGACACGAAAACACAAAACACAAGGGTGAACAATTGCCATTTTTCACTTTTACTTTTCCAGGTTTTTTTTTTCCTTTCAGACGGAGAGAACTTCGTCTTGTTGAAGTTTTTTTCCAGATGACGAATGACGTCTGTCACGTTTGCGCAGTGGACTACTCTGGCATTGTGTCAGGCTCGGAGCTAAGTGTGCTGCTAGGGCTGTCATCCAGCCCTCACTATCCATCAGGAGAAGCTCTCTCACTTTGTTTTAACCTGGTTGACAATTGGGCTCCTCCACGAAAGAGAGTTTGGCTCTCTGTGTGTGTGTGAGTGTATATGTGTGTGTGTGTGTGTGTGAGTGTGTGAGTGTGGAGAAGGGCCCTGGCGGTGACTGCATGACGTTCACATTTCCACAGCTGCTTGCCAAGCGGAGCAGCCGCCTGGATGAGTGGGTGGGGGGGGTCTGTGGAGCAGCCACTCTCCCCACCGTCTGCCCGGAGCCACTCAGAGCCAGAGAGCACAGCCAGCCTCACCTTTACTCCTCCTCCCTCTCTCTCTCTCTCTCTCTCTCTCCCCTCCGTCATATCCTCTTAATTCCTTCCCGTCTTTCCTCTCTTACCAATATTTCAGCATCCATCTTTTGGTGGATAAGTCTCTGCCAGATTCGCCTAGCTCTCTGTCTCTCTCTCTCAAACACACCCACTCTATCTGTCTGTCTCTCTCTCTCTCTCTCATTTGTCTCCCTCCTACCATCTCTCTCTCCCCTCGCTCCCTCTCTCTCTCCCTCTCTCTCTCTCTCTCACTCTCTCCCCTCGCTCCCTCTCTCTCCTGCTCACTGTAGACATGAGTCTGAAAATGGCTCCTGAGAAGAAACCCAGTGTTGTTACTTGGAGGAAATTTTTACCATGGGCCAAAATAAATGATTATTTCCTCCCTGGCCCAAAAAGCCAAGCAAATATTTAAAATGCGTCAGCACTGGCATTGCAGCAGGAGCCGCGAGGGCCGAGTCCACAGACGTATACTGTGAAATCTTAGCCAAGCACAGTATGCAAAAGAAAATCCTTTACGTACTGCTCTAATCCTGACATGGAGGTGGACATGCCTCTTAAATAAGCAAGAGACAAGGCTGGTCTCTCTCCTCAGACAAGCAAGGAGGTGTGGGAGCGCAACGAGAATGACAACACCAATCACACGTGCAGAGTCTCCAATCCCTCATCACAACAATAACGACAAATGTGTTTGGTTTTGGCGCAAGCAGAACAAGTGGTCTGCTGTCAACATGAATGTATTCCTCCTAGTCTATATAAGGGCTTCTGCCACCTCTTTTAGTTTTCTAGAGTTGTTTTTTTTTGTACTTTTATGTCAAATTAAGATGATGCATACATGTGTCGCAACCAACCAGACAACATGTTTTTTATCCTCTTGTCTTTTATAAAGATTTCACCCATCTTAAAGGTGCAGTCTAGTGACTGACAGTGCAAGCTTGAAGATCTGGAAGTGAAAGCATTACATATGGAAATGCAGACAGAAACTTTGCACATATTTATATTTATAAGATATTTCAATAATTTATATTAAAGAGCACTATTTTTACAAAATGTATCTCTGTGTGCATGAGTTTTCTTGTGTGTGACA
>NC_063210.1:4602640-4615140 GCF_017589495.1 Alosa alosa
TGTGTGTGTGTGTGTGTGTGTGTGTGTGTGTGTGTGTGTGTGTGTGTGTGTGTGAGTATGCCTATATGGGTGTGTGTGAGTGAATATATGTATGTATGTATGTGTGTGTGTGTGTGTGTGTGTGTGTGTGTGTGTATGTTTGTGTGTGTGTGTTTAGGCATGGTGAAGCCTGCTCTTATCCTTCGTGTGATGTTTGGTTGAGAGTTCTCTTTTATTTAGTTGGAAGTGTGTGTGTGTGTGTGTGTGTGTGTGTGTGTGTGTGTGTGTGTGTGTGTGTGTGTATCATGTGAGGTCAAAATGGTCAATGCTCAGGGGAGGCTTTGAGGGTCAGCACAGTTCAGTGTGTGTGTGTGTGTGTGTGTGTGCGTGTGTGTGTGTCTGTGTCTGTGTTTGTGTGTGTGTGTGAAGAGGCTCCTCTCCAATCAGAAATGCCACTGAGTTAAGATGTGTGTTCGTGAATAAACAACCTTTTACTCGCCTCAATCTCTCTCTCTCTCTCTCTCTCTCTCTCTCCTTTTCTCTAATTCATATTCTCTCTCATTCTCTCTCTTTCTTTCTCTCTCTCTGTCCTCTCTCTCTCTCTCACACACACACACAAACACACAGACATACATACACACACTCATGCACTCACACACACGCCACACATGGTTCCCATTCTCTGCATACCTTCTGTGCCATCAGGGCTTGGTTTCCAGGAAAGAGACTCTTTAATTGAGTTGACTTTTTACAGCTTGCCTAGTGAGAGAGGGAGAGCGAGAGTGGAGGAGAGAGAGAGAGAGAAAGAGGGGTGGCCTTGCTTGAAAAGGCTAACACCCTCTCTGTCTCTCTCTCTCTCTCTCTCACACACACACACACACACACACACACACACACTCACGCACACACACATTTTGTTACTGTAAGACCTCCCCTCGGCCTCCTTCTCAGCAATCTTTTCAATCCTCTTGTTGGCCTGCTCAGGGGAACACAATGTCAGGGCTTTTTTATCGCCTCCTCCATATCTTACGGTAAATACTGGGAAAAAGGTAAAGAAAAAAGCTAAGGAGAGGCGAGCGGGCGAGCGCACAGTTCATTAAGCAGAGAGAGTCAGTGACACTGTTTGGCGCCCTGCCACCATTGTCTCATTGGTTTGGGGCCGTTTAAAATAGCACATCCTGCAGAGACTGACAGCTGCCCTCCAAAACACCACCCTCCCATAGCACAGTGTGTCCACAATGCGCACACGGACACACGCACACACACACACACACACACACACACACACACACACACACACACATAAATAAGCAGACACACAAACTGGACACATGTGCGCATACACACACACACACACACACACAAACACACAAACACACACATGTGCATGATCTACATGTGCACGTTTACATTCATGAAGACTTAAGTACATAAACATTGATTTCTGCACACACATATACACTAACACACATTTTTGCAGAGGCATACACATTTATGTACACAAGACACACTCATACGAATACACGTGTGCACATACAGTATGCACACACACACACACACACACACACACAAGCACACACAGCTGAAAAAACACACTTGGGCCGAGACAGGAGTTCAGGTGTGTAAAACGAGCCTGAGCAATCACTAAATGGAATTACTAAATACACATGTTTCCTGAAGCCACAACATTCAAAATACTTACTTACACATATTCTAGATATCAGCCTGATTTGATCTAGTTTGCACATCATGATGTGTGTGTGTGTGTGTGTGTGTGTGTGTGTGTGTGTGTGTGTGTGTGTGTGTGTGTGTGTGTGTGTGTGTGTGTGTGTGTGTGTGTGTGCGTGCGTGCGTGCACACTTCAGGGCTTAGCTGGGTAGCCACAGAGGTTGCAGGTTCAAGTTCGATGTTTTGGAATTCATCAGAGATCTGCGGGCAGGAGAAGAATGCACTAACATACTGGCGGAAATTATGTCTTATGAATTATGTCTGAAAGTTTTTAGCATCTCTCTCTCTCTCTCTCTCTCTCTCTCTCTGTGTATGTTTGTGTTTATGAATGTAAGAGATAGAGTGAGAGTGAGTGAGGGAGAGAGAGAGAGAGACTAGTCTGTGTGTCTGTACCATGGACAGATTTGCCCTGTTGGTTTGGTCTCCACTTCCCAAGCGAGGGAGAGAGAAATAGCTGTATGCAAATCAATTGATTTGAGTGGAAAAGCAATATTGTTGAAATGGTGTTCCAGGAATCCTCTCTCTCTTCCTGAACGTCAGTGGGCAAATGTAAAATTCCATGCAAGATGAGCGATTTTGTCCATCAGATGAGAGGTCTGTTGACTAGAGCTTTGTGTTTCCGAAGATCTAATCTCCCTGGTGTCTTCCTCTGTTCTGCACACCGGTGACAAAGGCTCCCTCTATTTCAGAGGAACTTGGTGAACTCTGACAAAAAGGGAGAGAGGAAGAGAGAGAGGGTGTGTGTGAGAGGGGGGGTGGTATGGGAGTTGAAGGAGAGAACAGACGAAGAGAAAGAGGGAGAGAAAGAAACGGGGGCATGAAAAAGGGTTTCATGGATAGGTTTCTTCTCTTTCTTCTCTGTGGGCGAGTCAGGTTACACCTGTGGTGTTAACTCACACACACACACACACACACACACACACACACACACACACTGAACCTGGGGAAAAACGAGATGGAGCGACACTTTTTTGTGTGTTTGGGCATGGTGAAGCCTCACTTTTTTGTGTTTAGGCATGGTGAAGCCAGCTCTTGTCCTTTGTGTGATGGTTGGTTAAGAGTTCTCTTTTATTTCGTTGGAAGTGTGTGTGTGTGTGGTGTGTGTGTGTGTGTTGTTATGTAGTTCCATATATGTTGTGTACTCATATATTTCCTGTGAATGGTGGTGAGGTGGAGAGGCAGAGGGCTTTGGTCAGTTCCAGTGAAGGTCATTTCCACGAAATGTCTTCAAGATAAAAGATAATTGCTCTTGCCTCCCTGTTAGATCAACCATTATTGATACCATCCACAATTACCACGATATTTGCAGCATGAAAAGGATTTTCTATGCTGTTTTGCCAAGACCAAGATAGATCAACTCTGTAGATCAAGCACAATAAGTTATACAAACTTGATCCAACAAAGTAATTGATAATAGTGTTTTTGAGGCATAATAGAGTCTGCTAATACTTTACAGTGTAAATACTGTCTGCCTCTCACACGTTGTTGTGCAGCAGGCTCTGTGCAGGTAACACTTTGCTTTTCTCTGAGTTTCTGTGCAGGTAACACTTTGCTTTTCTCTGAGTGTTACAGCTCTGTTTTTTTCCTCAGAGTGCTGTGGACTTTGACTCTCTTGGCAGGGTCTCAGAAGTTCTGGTCAAGCAATCAATGCTGGCCACAGTCAGCGTGTAAAATCTATGTGTAAAATGTAACCGGATAGGACTCATGGGTGGCAAAATATTTACTCGGAGGGACAGCCCATCCTACTAAGGGCTGGTAAGAGATAGCAATACTCTGTAAAGTGTTACAAAATGTGTCAGTACCAGTGAAAAGGCATCCTCTGTTCTTCTGCCAGAAGCTGTTTTGCATTGGAAGTTGTAACTCTTTGGTGCCAAGGTATAAAATCATAAAACAGAGATTGTGCTGTTTATGAGACTTTTTGCAACCCAGCCATTTCATAGCCAAGGTCCTGCCAGCAACAAGATCCAAAGAAACTGCCTTAACTGTATTGTAACTGTATTTGGCCTCGGAGGTAAGGTGTTGATTTGAAACAAATACCACAGACATGTCTGGATAAAGGAGCTGCAGGAAATAACTGATAAGCACTTATCACCACTTTAACACTGCCTCGCCTTACACAAACTACGCCTGTGAGAGAATTTCACACATATCAATGGTTTTCTTTTTCAGGTTTTTCTGTTTACCTTGCTGACATATGCTTGAATCTTATCAGCCTAAACACTTAGTCTGTCAGTCAAATGAATGCCTTTTTGAGGATTGTCCAAGAATGAATCTGCACCTGTGGTGGTGCGTAGGCTCCAAGCAGAACGCAATTCTCTAAACCAACACTGAAGCTCAGGCTCAAAAGACAGAAAACAGACAAGGCCAAGTAATCCGCTCACAACTTTTTAATGTCTTAAACAAGCTACATGCTGTATTGTGCAAAGATTGTACAAACACAGGACGCAATTACCACAGTTATGATTTACGGGACAAGAAGCCCATGGTGGAATAAAAGAGGCCAAGGTGAAGAGTGAAGAGCTGACCCACTCCCACCTGGTCATGCCACCCAGTCCAGTATCTTGTTTTTGTTTGTTTTCACTTAGGCCTATGCATTTTTAGAACTATTATTATTATTATTTGTTAATTTGTTTGTTTATATCCTGATGTTTCTGTGTTTAAGCGCTTTGGGTTGCACTTATTTGGGTAACAGGACACGAAACAAGGTCAAGAACATACCTTTTATCAACATTTAGCTTTCCAAAAACGGGAAAGCGTTTTTTTTGGGGGGGGGGGTATTTATACCGGATCTGTGTTTGCATATTTAATCACGTTTCATACACGTGTTTCAACACTGCATTCCGGTCGTTGCTTTTACCTTACCATTACCTTACGCATGCCAGTTATGTATCCACCAGCTGCCTGCCTGCAGCCTACTTCTGAAACTCCAAAGCTGCTTGCTGTCAGATTAGGTTCTGAGGCCACAAGTTCAGTGTATCAACAACACTCAATAACAGTTTATGTGATGTGTTAATCAATTAAATTCCCAACAATTTCACAACAGCTAGTTCTGGAGTAGGCCATTCAACTAGCCTGCTTGCTTACGACGAGACTCAGGCTGCGCAGTCGACACCCGCTTCCTTATTTGGGTTTTGGGTTGCCAGGTTTTAGCCTAATGACAAAACGGTTGCAATTGAAACTAAGTGATCGTGTATGTGTAGGGTATATTTCATACACAACCTGGCAACCTGAATGGATCAATGATTTTAAAATGAAGTTTGATGGCCATGCAAATTACGGGAGTTTTCCGGGAGAAATAACAAAACGGGAGGGCGCTGGGAGATGACCTTGAAATACGGGAGAAACCCGGGAAAAACGGGAGTGTTGACAGGTATGGAGAATCATTCAGTGTGGTTTAACAATAAGTTCTCCAATAAGGCTCAATACGTTCAGCAAAACCAATATCTCCCGCTGTGGCAATTAAGGTAAACAGTCTTTTTGGTTAATTAGTCAACAGGTTACGGGTGATTAGACCTCCAGTGGAGCAGAGCAGTGGACTGGAGTGGGCTGGTCAACACAGCCGACAGGACAGAGAGGGCTGCGCTCGCTCAACGGGTGTTGCAGTTTGTATTGTTTGTACTACTGCTATTATTACTTCTGCTGCAGTTGCTATTCTATAATGACAAAGAAAATAACTATTTTTGTCATGATCATTATTCATTGGTTGATAACAGATAGAATGACTAATTGACTTCGAGATCTCAATTTGTTTTCCATTCTGCCCCAGTTGCATCAGAAGCCTGAGAGCCTGGGGAGCATCTGAGTGTGCAGGCTGAGCTCAGACGGAGCTGCAGAGCAGCTGAGCAGGCGCAGCAGAGCAGAGCAGAGCAGAGCGGAGTGTGCAGGCTGGACTCATGGCTGAGGGCTGCAGTCGGAGGGCCACAGCCCTGGGGCCAGCGGCAGGAAGCCTGGGCCTCCCCTCCTCTCCCCTCCTCTCCCCACCAGTGACTGGAAAGCAGCGGAGCACTGGCCAAGGTCAACAGCTGAGGCCGGATTGCAGGAACACCCCAGAGGGAAATATTAACATAAATAATGGGAATGTGTCAGTCTTCCGTCCTGTGCCAAGCAAACATTTCACATTTGTGTTGGATGGGCCTTTGTTCAAGCGGGAGAAGCCACTCGGACTCGACCCCTAATGAAAGTGGGTTCCAGGGGGTGCAGCCTGCGCGCTCACAAGAGTATGCTGAGGTGCTGCTGATGGCCGTGCCTGTTTGTTGTGCCTGACTGTTGCTGGCGATCCTCACTGTATGTTTATTGAAAATGGAATTTTTACTATGAGTATTCTATATGAGTATCACCAGTTTGTCTGTATCAACAATACTATCTGTATCAATACTATCTATTTCCTTGTTTGTTTATGTGCATGCGTGCATGTGTGTGTGTGTGTGTGTGTGTGTGTAAGCAAGAGGATTCCATGCCAAAGTTTTGATGCTGCATCTTGATGATGACTCTCCCAGTGGAATACAGTATGTCCCTGCCTTTCCTTGACGCTATCCCAGCCATCTCAGCACTTTCCCAGAATCCAAACAACTTCACCAGCCAACCACTCCTCTCCCCTCGCCTTCCCCCCTCTCCCCTCCACTCCTCTCCTCTCTTCTTCTCTCCTCTCCTCCTCTCTCCTCCTCTCCTCTCTTCTCCTCTCCTCTCCTCTCCTCCTCTCCCCTCCCCTCCCTTCCTCTCTTCTCTCCTCTCCTCTCTCCTCCTCTCCCCTCCTCTCCTCTCCTCTCTTCTCCTCTCCTCTCACCTCCTCTTCTCTCCTCTCTCCTCCTCTTCTCCTCTCCTCTCTCCTCCTCTCCTTTCCTCTCATCTCCTCTCCTCTCCTTTCCTCTCCTCTCCTCCCCTCTCCTCTCTTCCACTTTTGGCCCCAGTAACCCCCAGCTTTCCCAACGACTCCCTCCCAACAGGCCTGAGTCACCGCAGTCATTTCCATCCTTACACAAGCCTGTCACATCGGTTAACTCACAATGCCGCATACAGTTTATACTGTTGGAACAAACATCTCTGTGTGTGTGTGTTTTGTGTGTGTGTGTGTGTGTGTGTGTTTTGTGTGTTTTTTGTGTGTGTGTGTGTGTGTGTGTGTGTGTGTATGTTTGTATGAATATAAATTGGTACGTGTGTATGTGTGGTGTCTGTGTGTGTATAAAAGACAGACAGAGAGACACAGAGTGTGTACACAGAGATAAGGGATTTCAATAGACACACGTGTAAGGAATGGGGCGGTAAAAGGTTACGTGATGGCAGCATAGGTCTTCCAGTAATAGCTTGGAAGCTCTTTAAAGGGTCTCTTCAAAATATGTGGCATACTTGAGTCCTTCCTGACCATCTGTGACACAAATGCGGACGGCCAAATCTGCTTGTACTTTTCTACTTTCACCCACCATCACACATGATGAAGTTATATAGTGGGTTCCTTCAACTTCTTTAAGTTAATCAACCTAAGCAAGGTTAAATGTCCTTGTCATTCTTGAACATGGGAAAGGGAATGTCAGGGAATGGCCATGACAAATTGGCATTCACTTGAAAATGCCCATGTTTACAGTCAAACAATCAAAAGGAACCGTGACAGACTTGCCTGAACAAGGATCTGTCAGGAGGCTGGTAAGAAAGGCAAACATTCCATGTACCATCAAAGACTTCAGAATTAATCTCCATGCTGACAAATAATTTACAGATTTTTGTTGTCTGTTTACACACATTTTCAAAACTCTGTGTCTATTTGTCAAAACTCTACACACAAACCCCACAATTGCTCACAGAAGTGAGGTATTTTGGTTGTGTTTGAAAAATAAAATCAAGTCATTTCCTGTTAGATTTTTGTGTGTTAGGTAGATAATTGTGCGTGATGTTTTGCCTCTCTCCAACACACATATTGCACACTGCCCTCTCCCCACATACACAGCACACTATCCCATCTCCCCTGTCATCCTCCCAACACACACACCAAGACCCCTGGCAGTTGGGTTAGACCCTTGAGCCGTGGATCTGCCCAAGGTTTCTTCCTTGGTAAGGGAGTTTTTCCTTGTCCCTGTTGCTCTTGGGTGCTCCTTGTTGGTGCCCCCAAATCCCAATCCTCCCCCACCTTTCTTATGCAGCCCTTGCCACTTAATCTACTAAACTCTAAGAGGAGAGAATCTCCTAAACTCACCCTCTTCTACTGCACTTTTACCCCCCATAAATGCACAAATAGGCTGACACCAGACATAATTTCACTGCATTTCTTACTTCCAGTAACTATATGCATGTGACAATAAACTTCCTTGTATCCTTGTATCTCTGCCACCACTGTTTCATCCGTATCGCTTGCGAATGAAGCTTCATTTTCTGCTGAGAAAGAAAAGCAAGTACAGCAGAAATGAGGATGTGTGCTACTGACCAGGTGTTTTCTCTGCGTAGAGAGGAAAGTTGCTTTCGCCTTGACTGGAAATTGAAAAAATAAAAGTGAAAAACAATGACGCAGGCAAAAATTAGTGGGCAAAAACCAAGAGGAAGAGTAAATAGCACATTGAACTGCCGAGTGGTAACATCTCTCTCTCTCTCTCTCTCTCTCTTCGTCTCTCTCTTTCTCTCAGTGTTTTACTACCCTCTTCAACCTTTTTTCTAGGGGAAAAAAGCCCACGTCAGACTTCTCATGATTTATGTACATAATGTGTAACACTTTTCTCTTATTAATAAGATTCCTCCTCTCTGTGTGAGCAGAAAAGCATTTGTCTAAAAAAGAAAAGACAAAAGTTGCACTTCATGATTAATATCTTGTTTCTTTCCCACAGAGGCCTGTGGCTGTGGCTGATGTGATGTGTGGGTATATTGTTTGTTTATCTGCAGTATTTCTTAATGTCCCCTGGAGGACCCTACTGATAGTGAATCAGAGGAAGAGTCAGACGGGGAGAGGAGCATGGCATGCCAGGAACAGAGCTGAGGGTCGCCTGACGGGACAAACCATACCAGAGCTCTCACACTCACACACACACACACACACACACACACACACACAGAGACACACACACACACATGCACTCAGTGTTGGGAAGGTTAATTTTAAAATGTATTCTACCACAAATTATTGAATACATGCACTAAAATGTATTTTATAACATACTCCGATAGATTACGCAAAGTGAGTAACATATTTTGAATACTTTGGATTACATCAACATTATGTAATTTTATTATTGTGGATGAAACAGTTATGTGAGGTTATGTGAAGTTGTAAGACCCATAGTGTCGTCAACAACAACAACCCACAACCTGCTTTATAGTGAGGATGGATTGATATATAAGCCTATGTGCTATGAAATACTGTTAACGTCATTCTGTTGAAGGACCTACAGCCGATGTTTTGTCTGCACACAGATTTTGTTTGTAATGAATATCAACGGTACAGGGGGAGTTACATGCCTTTTTGCAGAACACTCTGTCAAGAAGCGAGAAGCTATATTACCCTAACACATGCTGGCTGGATATAGGCCTTTTTGGCCTACAACAAAACTCATTTTACATTCTACATTCCCTGAGAGGCTTTTCATTTAGGCTATCAGAGAGCGAAAGGAGCCAACTGTACAATGTGGTTAGAAATATTTGAATTTGAGTTTGAAAAGGCATGGCCTACATGTTATAATGATTTAAAATGTAATCCCTTGAATTGATCAGTGTAACTGTATTCTGAATATCACCCACTTACTTGTATTTTGAATACGTAATTTTGTATTTTAAATGCGTGATCCGGAATACATGTATTCCACTACCTGCCAACACTGCACACACACACCGCCAGTGTTCATGGCCATCATCACCATCATACAGATAGCACACACACACACACACACACACACACACACACACACACACACATTACACCCCATAGAAGGACCACCACCACCTGGATTGCCCCATAGAAGGCATTAGCTGGGATGGCTAACCTGACTGTCATTGCCCTTTCCAGTGAAGACCTTAGTTTAATTTGGTATCTTTTCCGTTGCATCTGGTGCATGGGGGTAACATTGCTTAGGGGTTTGCTCTCCCTCTCTCTCTCTGTCTCTCTCCATCTCCCAGTCAAAACTGACGCACACATGAATAGATCTCCAACCCCCTAATCTTTCATCTGTGGCCAACATCCGCTTCTTATCAGGTTTCCTTTCTGTACATCACCACTTCATCACCACACACACACACACACACACACACATATGCACAGGGATCAGGTGCAGATAAGATGTTCAGATGCAATGCTCAGTGATTCACTGTGCCATTCACAGTCTCACTGATATCTGTGCAGACATGTTCCTTCACCGGAGATCCCTTAGGGTCACTGAGGGGAAAGTCTTCTTCTTCTTCTTCTTCTTGAGCATCTGAGAGATGTCAACTAGTTATTAGGGGTCTATTTTCACTCGCGTGCTATTTTAGGGAGTTTTCAGGAAGGAAGAGTCTTTGAAAAGCTTGTTCCTTTTGCGTCAGTCCAGCAATTAAGCATGTTTCCAGGCTCGGTGAAGATATTCCAAAAAACAAGGAACAGAAATTGGGAAATGGAGAGAGAGAAAGAGAGAAAGAGAAAGAGAGAGAGAGAGTGCACACCTACAATCAGTTCCTTTACAGCAGACATGGAAACCTAAAGTTCTTTCCACACTAGCCTACTGGTAAATGTTAATGGTCTTTGTGGAGGAAAGTCAGGCTATTCAAAGACTGGAGAAAGTAACAGGACAACGATGGAAATAGAGGAAAAAGAACAAGGGAGAGAGATACGTAGATGGAACCAACACACCAACTTGAGTTGAGCATGGTCTAACATTCCATGTCCAACTCAAACTCAAACCAGCCATGCACAAGGCTCAACACAAATGCTGATTAATACAGTGCCTATAAAAATACAACCTTTAAAGACACCAATTTTCTTTGTGAATGAATAATGTATCGTAAATAAATAAATGTCCTTCATTAAAATACATGGTGCATGAGTATTCATACATCTATGTTAAATCTATGTTGAATTCCCATAGAGGCAGGAAGATTTTTATTTTTAAAGGCCAGTTATTTCATGGATCCAGGGTACTATACACCCTTTACCATATCTCACAATTTGCATGGGGTACTTTCCATAAGATCATCTCTCAGTGCAAATCAACCAGCTATTAGGCTAACTGAAATAAAACCATCCCAATCTCTAGGTATGTTGAAGGGTATGTGATGATGTGGGATTATTTTAATTCCAAAGGCCAAGGGAACTTTATCAGGATGTACTGTATACCCTGGATCCATGAAATAACTGGCCTTTAAAAATAAAAATCTGTTTGCTTCTATGGGGTGCTATGGGGTGCATATTGCTTCATATGCTTTTATGAAGGTTGGATTTTTCCTCATTTTTTAATTAAGGCATTAAGATCCATTTCCAAAAGATGTTTTTTTTTTTATTCCTCTTTTTAGTCAACTTTAGCATGTGGCTGAAGACTATTTATAGGCACAGTGTGTAGTTGTGCTGTTACAGGTTTAATCTCTAACTAGCTGGTGTGTGTGTGTGTGTGTGTGTGTGTGTGTGTGTGTGTGTGTGTGTGTGTGTGTGTATATGTTTGTGATATCCTGAAGTTCCCGGGCACAGCTGGGGTTAGAAGTCGAGCCTGACTGATTCGTTTACCAGAACCATGGCTGAAGGACTCCCATGGGGGACGGCAGGAAAGCAGGTTTCACCAGCATTCTCTCCACTCCTCTCTCTCCCACCCTCCTCCCCCATGGACTGACATTGTTCGCCAAAGCCATGTTTGTCATCCACTGTTCACTGAAGGTTCTCCAGGATGAAATAGTTATTCAAGAAGTCTAAGTCATGACTTACTGGTTAGGATATGTGTGTGGGGGATGGGATGTGTGAGTGTGTGTGTGTGTTGTGTTTCTCCAATGGGAATGTCTTTGGGAGTGCAATGGTTACGCACATGTGGTGAGAGTGAGGATGTGAGTGAGTGTATGGGAGTGATTTTGGTAATGGGATGTTGTCACTGTGTAAAGAAATCATCAGTCAGAGTTATTATCAGAATGAATTTGGACCTAACAGAATGATTTGGATTTCTAACAGATACACACACACACACACACACACACACACACACACACACACACTGTGTTCTATGTCTAAACACACACCAATATATACAGAATTTATAAACAAAACATGTATTGTCTCCCCTGTAATGGCTGAACTAAAATAACGTTTTGTCAGTGGACTTTGCCTCACTCTTATGTAGTCCCCTCTACTCCATCTGTAGTTCTCTCTCTCTCACACACACACACACACACACACAGAGAGAGAGAGAGAGAGAGAGAGAGAGAGAGAGAGAGAGAGAGAGAGAGAGAGAGAAATATCCACTCCACCATCTCACAAAAGCTTTTCCAGTGACTACACAACTTTGTTGCCATGTCAACCTCCAGAAACCGCACCCACACTCTCTCCCCTCCTCTGATTCACAGCGTCACAGACACAGGGCGCCTGTCTGGGCACGCTCCGTACGACACCTGCACGCGCTGCTACCATGGCAACACAGCCATCTAGCATTCCTGTAATGGGATGAATGAGAGAGAGAGACTTGCACATAAGTCCGCAAAAGACACAGGAACGACAGAGCGAGACGGAGGGAGGGAGGGAGGGAGGGAGAGAAAAAATATATCTGTCAGCAAGGGAGCCAGGTCAGTCTGGTCTTTCCTGGGTTTTCTCACATGAAGCACTCTTGGCTGATGTGGAGCACAAACTTACAGTGAGTAAGTGAGTGTGTACAAGA
>NC_063210.1:4617640-4751620 GCF_017589495.1 Alosa alosa
CATTCCTCCAGCACTGTGAATTTCCTGAAATTGCAGTTTTCAGAAAACTAGGATCAATGATAATGAACACTTCAAACGTTAGAATGATCATAGAAATGATCAATCTACACATTCATATTTTCAAACGTGTGATGTTTATATCAGCTCAACTGCTCACAGTAATTGACTTCATTTCAGATTTCTTCTCACTAACACCGTTGACTTTTTGCATCTCAGTCCACCAAAATAAGTTCCTTTTTGTCCTGAGGGTTCTCTGATTCATGCTGTCACTATGTCACTGTTTACAGCCCAGCATATAAAGTGGGCGACAACTGTTTGCGGAGGACGTTCTCATTGGCTGCATTTGGACTGCACGGGACTTTTTGTTTGTGTTTGTTTGAGTGTGGTGGGATGAGACTGAGTATGTTCTCTCTAGAACTTCAATTGGTATTGTTCTGGGAATGTCTTGGCCACAATAAATATGTCTGCCTGCGCATGTATGGATATGTGTGTATATGTGTGTGTTTGTGTATGTGTACAACAATTTGTGTTCTCACAGACCTCTGAATCTTTCACTTCCATGTTCTATCTGTGTGTGTGTGTGTGTGTGTGTGTGTGTGTGTGTGTGTACAGACTTGTATTTACATCATCTCCCACTTCCAGGCAGCACACTGCGCTCTGATCTAGATCATGCTATTCTCAACTCACGGGGTCATCGGCGGCCGAGAACTCCATTGAGCAAGACCCCAAGCCCACAGGCATGCACGCACGCTGGCTGGCTGATTGCACAACGCTGTGCCTGGGAGTCCCGTGAGTGCCTGGATCCACAGGATCTCTCAGAGCTTGCCCCCTCCCACCCCCCAGGACGCCCCCGAGGGTGGGGTGTGAGGCGTGAGGAGGGCAGGTTGGAGCACGGAGACTGACCCTGACTCACCGGGATGCCCACATCCCCCGCCTGATTCTTTACAGCTGTTAAGGCCCACTGACTTACTTTATTTAAGTAGCTGTTGACTGTTTAGCATTTAAGTAGCTGTTGACTGTTTAGTATTTGGCTAGGGTTATGTACGTGATTGTGTGTGTGTGTGTGTGTGTATGTGTATGTGATTTTAGATGCGGTGTGTGATTGTGATTTTAGAATTAATTAGTTGTCTAAACGCTATGAATTTTGTCAACATATATGTCTAAAGACATGGTGAGAAATTAAACGCATACGAGATGATAAGACAGGCACAGCTTAGGCCTGTGCATTGTTGTTTTCCAAATAAGATGAGACATCATTTACTTTTACATTACATTTACATTTTTTACGATTGCTAACATACTTTTGTCAAATTTATAGTCACATTTTCAAAACAAAACTCTAAACAAATTAAGCACAACATCCATCTGATGTGGACCATGTTTTTAACACAATTCATGTCACTTGAATTTCCCCTAGGGATCAATAAAGTATCTATCTATCTATCTATCTATCTATCTAACTATCTATCTATGTGGCTTCCACACAATATTTTGTTTACAAGCTTGCCCAATACCAAAATTATGGATCTTTCTCTGTTGTCAAATGCTCACACAGTATACCAGAATAAAAAACTATTATTCGAAACACTTCTTCAGCAATTCCAAAGCTATACTGAAACTGTTGATAAGCATTTTTGAATGAACAGATCACTGAACGACTGAGAAATGGCTGATTTACTGTTAATGTGTTATAATGTCATGCAATTCTTCAAGTGATGTATGTGCACATAATTTCATACACTGTCAGTTGGAAATAGAACAAAGCAAACAAAGTTTTCTTTGTGCTACATGGGTTTTCAAGTACTCCTTGAAGTTTGAATTATGCTGGAAAAAACTAGTATCTCTAAAATTAAGTGTTAGTTAGAAGTGAGTCAATGTGAAAGAGATCCACATCTAATGGTGTTGTTAACAGCTTTAATTCTATTTAACATAGCTTTTGGGCATGGCATGAGATCACATTACACTCCTGACAACTTCCACAGAATTCTATTACCAGTCTTACTTGGGCAGCATTACAGCAGATTTCCTCTGAAGGGAACCATTTTCAGAATAAGAAAAAAAAACAATTCCACAGAACTCCTTCCTTTCTACAGAACTCGTGAGGAACTCTTTGTGGCACTGAATTGGCCTCACACAGGAAAAGCAGTCTGCCTGGGTTGACAGACAATTGGAGAAATGGCATCTGAATGACTCTCTGTTAGTCACCAGACAGAGAGAGGGCAACTCATTGAATGAAGAATATGCCTGAACAAGCCTCTCAGCAACCCCCTTCGTGTAGGCCTCCATCACAAGGAAACAACAAGATTGGATTTTGTCTCCGATTTTCTAAACATGCTGGAATGTCTACAAATGTATCACAAACTTGGACTAATGCCAACCCCACAGAACCACCAGGGGCGTTGGACTGGGGGTAAAACCAGTACTGATTACTAGGGCCCCAAGGGGAGGGAGGGCCCTTGAAAAGTCTGGAATATATTTTATTTTACCTGAATATTTTAATTTCCTAATTAAATGTCATAATAAATGTCAGATGAAATGTAAAGTTAGTGTATTGGCCAAATAACTCGGTTGATTGACTGACTACATTTTGTAAAAAAAAGTGAAGACTATCAAAGATAAACCATGTTTAGTCATTTTGAATGAAAGGTTATCTTATTGTGTTTTATTATATTACACTATAATGCACTAAAATAATTATTCATGTCGAGAAAGATGATAAAGAAGATGTGGCTGATGATGATGGAGGTGAAGAGAGCAGGGAGCATGGTTACTCTGAGAACAGCGAGGACATGGCAGAAGAGGAAGTAGAAAGTAGGCAGAGCAATGCAGAACAGTTTTTGCCAGAGGATCCAGGACTATAGCCAGAGAAATTAACAAATGATCAAACACCATAGTACGCATGTAGTCATGTCATGTACCTTAAACCTTATTAACCACAGTATAGGTTAGGGAATGTTGGGAAAGCAGGTTTGAAATGTGTGTAGTCATAAACACATCACAGATTATTAACATTATTTACAGTTATTATTATTATTTATTTATTTTGGGTGGGGGGGCATGGGATCCCATCAGGACTGCCTATGCATAGGGCCCAGGATCTTGTGCTACGCCCCTGAGAACCACAGTAAGCCCTCTTAGACAAGTGTTAGAAATGGAAATGTCTCACAGAGAGTGGTGAAATTTGAATTACATAAGCTTACGCTTCACATCTGAGTAAATCGGAAAACACTGGGGTCACTGGAAGGTTTGCATGAAAAGTTGCACGCTGACCATCTCATTTCAAAATGTGACTACGAGGTTGTACAATGTTGGGAAATGGTTTGATGCAAGCTTCTGTACCTGTAACACATTCAAAGAGCGAGGTTTCTATGGCTTTGGCTCTCAACCACTGGTGTCTGTTGTCATTACAGGAGTGAGTGGGTGTTTGTGTGTGTGAGCCTACACAGATGAGACACATTTCAGAAACAGAGGTGATTTCTGTGGTTTTTCACGGGGGAGGGATGGAAGGCTTTCTCAGAATTAGTGTTCCTGTGTGTGTCTATGTACATCTCATATGTACCCCCTCTCATCTCACCAGCCCACTTTACACCACTAGTCACCACGACGCACGAGCATGTTCTTTCCTGTCCTCACCTTGTAAAACGGCGGTACGACTTTACGGGACCACCGTGCCCCAGTTTATTTCATTTCCCACCCACCCCACCATGGAGAGCGTTTGGGAATGATCAGTCATGCTGCAGTGGCCATCCCACGGCTCCCATTTCCTGTCAGTATCCATGAAGGCCTCGTGAGTCCCAGCCTGTGGTGGTCTCATAGCCGGCTGAGGCATCTCCCCATTAGTATCTACTAGTATTAGTAACTCTTGAATCACATATTGGAAATGTTTCAGGTATGAATAAGCGCACTAGCTGAATAAAAGGAAAGGAATTTATGGAAGTGTGCAAACTATCATGGAAAGGAATCATATCAACCCAACCCCCCCCCACACACAACTTCTTCTTCTCTATGTACTATGCAGTGACTCATTCACCAACGGCTCTGTTTACCGCTGCATTTGACGGATTTTAATTAGGCTCATGCTGTCCAGCTGCAGAATCCAGTTCACAGGGAGCGAAGGCAAAGCGAAAGCGCCTTGCTGTCTTCGCCAGCGCACACATTGAGATTCATAGGCACATGGAATTCCCTGAAGCACAAGTCGAGCATCACAAGTCTTCCAGCGCCAAAGACTTTGGCGCACGAAGACCGACCCAGGAGCCATAAGGTTCCGATGAATCATCGCCCCCCACACACACGTAACCCTTCAGAATTCTTCTCCTGTGACCCAGATAGTGTTTGAATTATTGAAGTCGGTTACTTGTTCAGCGGTGTTCTACAGCTATATTTCTTTTCATTTTTCTCTCCTCTGCTGAAGGCCTATGAGGCCAGTAAACTGTGCTTGGAATCATCAGGGTGCATTCAGGGGCGGTCGGCCGAAAATAAATGTAACTACATCAACAGAGTCAGGGGCGAGCTCAGGGAAGATTCATCTCATCGGGTGGTGGTGCGGGCGAGCTCTGATTTTCGGCCCCTCTGGCGATAACTCGGGGCCCAGTGTGGGGCAAAAGGGGATGCGCCGTAGAAACAAAAGGACCAGCTCTCTCGTCTCTGGCGTGCCGGCTTCCAGGAAGGCTGGCTGTGCGTGGCGGCTCCGAGGTGTTTCTGTCAGAGCCCAGTGGAGAGAATGCCAGCGGCATTCCAGGAACCAGCGGCTTTCCTCTCACATTCCACCGTGCAACACCAGGATGGGCCAGAGCTCAACTGCTTAAATGCTCTCAATCACTCTATCCTTTTCTCTTTCTTCTCTCTCTCTCTCTCTCTCTCTGGACTCTTGAACCAGAGCTCTCTGTTTATGTCTAACCTGTTTATATAAATTGTATTGTAGCTTTGAATTGATGATGACCTTTTGTGTATGTGTGTGTGTGTGTGTGTGTGTGTGTGTGTGTGTGTGTATTTTACTTTCTTGGTCACTCGACTCGAGTCTTTCTGGTTGAACAGCAGGCTATGGTATTCTTTTCATAAAGACTAACGGCTGAGTTTTTATTGAGCCAGTTTACTGGAACAGAGTCAGTTACAGGAATCCTTTGCTGACATGGCTGACTGCCTCCTATGTGCAGTGTACCTCCAGCCAAAGATTTTCTCATTTTCACACATTGTATCATTATGAGAACTTCCCTCAAAGCCTTTGCTGCTACCTTATCTGCGAGGGAGGAAATCATTTATGACTTCATTGGAGTCATTTGGTGCTTCTTTATGGCGGCTTATATGGGAGTTTACAGCTTCCTGGAAAACCTAATGGAATACAAGGGAGATATGGAAGTCTATGTCAGACAGAGGGATGACCAATGACTGTTGGTGTCTGTGAGCGACAGGCAGACTGAAAAAGAAAGATGTAAGGGGGTTGGGGGGGAGTTTCCTGCTGAGGTTAACAGCAAGAGTTCCATTGGTGGCACAATCACACCTCATCCTACATTCCCCAGAATGACTTATCACTATGATAACAGCTCATTTCATAACACGGGCCTCATTGAAGTCGGGTGGCTGGGAGAGTGAGTGAATGACTTGCTGTAATAGGTCCAGTAAATGTTTCCGCCTCTGCTTTGGAACACAGTGATGTAACTGCACTTCTCGGTAGAGCCACGGCCCTCCTACTCCACCACCACCACCACCACCACCACGGCATCCAGAGCTTTTATTGACCAGATAGCATGAATGAGGAAACTGAATACACACGGGCCGTGGTGCCTTTAGATTGATCACCATTGAGACGCTGGGGGAACAGTGGTCATGAATGGTGCAAAAAATAGCCCCATTGTTGTGTGGGACGGATGGGAGCTTCTCTTACTGAGGTTGTTTTTCTCCCTTAAGTACCTGCTGGCCCTTCTCTTTATGGGGCATTCTATAGCATTCTATACATCTATGTATGCATTCTATGGCATTCTATACATCTGCCTCCATACTTGGAGCTAAAATGGAATTTTTAAATCAGGATGAAGTATATCAGGAGAAAAGGCACTGGTTAACTACTCTCTCCTTTGAGCAGTCTGTGCATACCTTTACTTTCTCCAGCTGAACACTCCTGCTAATTGGATCTAAACCTTAAAGGGGAAATCTGGTCTTAACACAACCTAGTGTATATTTTTGGATAATAACCAGTGTGAAATATCATTGGGGACCAAATCGATGCTAATTGGAGTAGAAAATTAGCCTAGAAATCTAGATGCACCTTAGCGGCAGCTGCCAGGGTAGTCTAGCAACTCTCTGTTGGCTTGCGAGCTGGAAAAATTAAACTTCGACCAGGCCAATCACATTGTGTATAGAGTCGGTAGGTGGGCTTAACATAATGATGACAGAGTTGCGACGGTTCGGCTTGAATTCCCTGCTACTTGAAAACAAAGAAGATGTATGTTGCTGTTGGCGAACAGCAAGACACGAGTTAAGCTTTTTTTAAGTTGGCAAAAGTTTGAACAACTATCCAACTAGTTCCGCTGGTGGGAAAACGCATGGGACTCATGAGTTGTAACGCTATCCTATTGCATGCAGAGGGAATTTGAAAGACAATCGTTTATCCCGCCCCTCGGACTGATCTTGATGTGGGTCTGGCTCGTCAGGGTAGTAGAAAATATGAATTTTCAAAATAGGCTAGTATATAGCATACCCCTCCAGTTTTCTGGTCGCCGCCACCTTACAAGGAGACAGTCTGTACGATTACTGAATTCTCTTTCTTTTGGGTCCATAGACAGCAGTCTGTGCCGCATTCTGTAATAGGCTTGTACGAACTTTCTCCTCACTGCAAGATGGTTGTGTAAATGTAAAAATGTATAAATGTTTAATGTATGTAATAAATGCATGAGGAGGAATAATCAATTGATCAACAAACAGGCATGCAGTAAAGCTCCCACTAAATTCAATTCAATTCCATTCAAAAAACTTTATGTGTCTATTTACACCCCTGGTTTGAATAGCCTTGGCCACACAGCTGAGCTATTCACACCCTGTGACATAACAACAAAAAGACGTTGCTCACGTGCACAAAAAACATGGCAGAAAGTGAAGAATTCTGAAAGGTTTCGGCACTAATATCTGTTCAAATTAAGTTTTAGTTTGAAAAGTTGTGTTTTCTTTTCATAATCTTCATTCACACATACAACCGTCAGTTTGTTAGTTAACATAAATTTTGTGAATATGACGCTCAGGCCTATAAGCTATAAGTTTACCTGCAAACACCCATAGGGTTGTGGAATTAGATAGTGCAGTGGTCACAGACATGATTTAGTATGCGGGAGACCGGGGTTTGATTTCCGCATGATGCGTTTTGGCAACACTTCCTTCCATGGACTCTAGACACAAACTCTGCACGGTGGCCTTGGTGCCCCCTTCTTTCAATTTTCTGTTTTGCGTCCGACTAATAACGATTTTTATTTAGCCTATGGCCTGTCAAAATAATCTAAGCATTCACAGCGCAAATTAATTTAGTCTTTTACGCAGTGGAGAAAGTGACAGCGTACGGCAAGAAAGAAAGTGCATCCAAATTCACCCATTCTTCTCAGTTGAACTACTTGCGAATGAGCCTACTCATCACACAGACATCACAAGTAGCCTATCACATCACATGAAAGAGCTTTTTCTCAGCTTTTAAACAATGTTAGCCGTTAATTGCTGTGGAGAACGGTTTGCGAGAAAAGTAAATAATATAATACAATTGAATTATAAATTCTACTGAAGGTTTTCCGCCCATCTCCCTACCATTCATCTCAGTGGAATACTTCACAAACCCTTCGTTCAACACATAACAAACAATATATCAGAATAAACAGCTGACCTTACCGAACAGAAAGGTGTAAAGCAGTCCCCTGTACAGTTAGCCGTTCCAAAGTAATCCAGTTTTGAATTTGCAGCAAATTTCGACATGCATAGATGTCTCCAAATTTGGGCTTTAAGTTTTACAATGTGTTTAAATTATTCTACATGATTTCATAATGGGCCCAATACAAAATAAATGTTACAAATATTGCCTAGATATCGATAAATCAGAGCATCTCATCTATGAATCAGCATCTATGCTATTTGAGTTTCTTAAAACTGAGCTGTGCTTAAATTGTTCAATACATAATTTCATAACAGGCCCAATATAAAATAAATGTTAAATATAGCCTAGATATCTAAATATTAGATGACCAGATGATTTACAGTTCTACGTAATATGCCATGTTTCATTTTTTTGTAATGTTTCATACAGTGATGTAGGTCCAGAGGCGGACAGAGTACACAGCTTTATTACTTGAGTAAAAGTGCAGATACCCTAAATTTTACTCAAGTACAAGTAAAAGACAGTCAGATGTCTACTTTAGTAAAAGTACTGAAGTACTTGTTTTTAAAAGTACTTGGGTATCAAGAGTACAAGAGTAACCTACATTTTCGAAATATTGCATTACTACTGCCACAGTGCTTACATTTATGTACAGAAACGTCATACATGGAGTTATGAACATTTTTAATGTTAATACCTTGGAGAATGTAAAATGAATTGGAAGTAAAATCAAGTAATTTTCATCTTTTAACCATGTTGCCAGGGATGGGCAGTATTTCTAATACATTTATTTAAAATACATATTTCAAATACAAAATACTATTTTGTAATTGAAACACTTGAAGCGAAAACTATCATTAGGTGGTGGCCACAGGTTGGCACATTCCCGGGATGGACCTGCTGCGTCTTCATCCATTGTTTCGTCCATGGTTTTCGTCTCTTATCTAAATCTGACCATGGAGTTGACTTTGGCGGAAAGCTGAAGGTGATTGCTGATAGGCTGTCCCAATCAGTGGCGCCTGCACAATCCAATCACGTTTGAGAGGGAAACAACAAATTGAGGGTTTCCGAGATTTTTCTTTTTTCCTTTTTTTTTAGAAATAGTAACAGGTATTCACGGTTATGGATAGAAATGTAGTGGAGTAAAGAGTACAATATTTGCCTCTCAAATGTACTTGAGTAAAGTCATGAGTACTCCCCAAAAATGATACTCGAGTAAAGTACAGATCCCTCAAAATTGTACTCAAGTACTGTACTCAAGTAAATGTACTCCATTACTGTCCGGCTCTGTGCAGGTCTACTGCTGTGAATAGGCTAAATACAACTTTGATCATTTTTATAGCCTACTGCTGTATAGTTAACTTTGAACTTGGTACCCTGACATGTGGCCTTTGTGCCCGCTACAAAATATGCCCAACTGAAGGCCAAGTGGCCTTGCCCCTAAAAAGGTTAAATTCCTAGCCTTGGGGTCGTTTCTAGAAAAGTTAGCAACGACGTTGCTTAACCACCATGGTACGACGCAACTTGCGACCAAACAACGACACTGTTACACCTGTTTCCAGAAAGCATCGTACCTGTGTCGCAATTCGCTACCTCCGACGTTCGAACACCATAGTTCCAACAACGTTGTTGATGATGCAGCGATACATATCATTGGTGGAAACGTGTAATACCCCACCCCCTAGAAATGTTCTCTTACGGCCTATGTCGACATGTTTCTAATCTAAACCGAGTGATTAATGCTGGTATTGTCATTGCCATCAGCCAAAACCTAAACCTATTGCAAGCATATAAAACAGTTAACTTAAGCAGACAAATATGAGTCATTATTTGTGTTAAATATCTGTGTTGGAAAAAATATATAGCCTGGACAAATATCTGGGTATCCCATAGGTTATCAACTGTCTCGTGGCTTAACAGCAGCGTTGGTGCACTATGACTTGGGCGGAGTTCGCATCATAGCTCTTCTTTTTTATCTCTGAGTAGGCCTACGAGACACAACAATAGGTTTTGACCATTCATATTTATGTATATAGTTACTCTACATCAAGAGTACAATAGGTATACATCAGTCAAAAACAATTGAATCTACGTGTCACACTAGTTCACCTGCAGGTAGCGAGAAGCAAGAGGACAATCTCACATCATAAGAAAATCGAACCTACAACGTTGGGATAATAAGTCATCTGCTTTAGCCACTACACCATTTAACACTGCTGTTGTTAGGGACTGTGAAGATTATAATACTAAAAGCAAGGCAATACTTTAATTAACATAAATAGCAAGAATGAGCCAAGTAGGGGAGCAGTGTCTATTAAGCTACAGGATAGATTAATCATTGATTCACGAAATAAACATCCACTTCGCAAATTTTGGTTAGGCGGTTGTGATTTTTGGTTAGGCGCTCCGGACACCAACAGGAACTACCAAGGAACGACACAAGTGCGACTGCCTAGGGGCAATAGTTCAAACGACCAAACTTTGCGTCCTTGTTTGCGATTGAGAGTTCGAACTACCCTTTCTAGAAACACCAAATCCAAGAACGATGCAGAGAACTACCAAGGTTGCGACGCAAGTTACCAAACGATGCTTTCTAGAAACGACCCCCTGGTGTGCACTGAATATTTTTATTGCTGGGTGCCTGGGTGGTTGTTGTTACAATAGTGTGACTGTGATTACTGATTAATGTTTGCACAGGAGTGCAGGAAGTGCCCTTAGAGCTGCTATTTTACTGTGTGCAAAATAACCCTTATGGTCACTGCTGGAGTTGGCTGTTATTGCTCTATTTAATTTAAAATCTAAAGCAGAGAGAAGAGAAACATTTCTCATTCAAAGCACTGAAAGCAGTGATTTATGTTTTCTTTTTCAGGTTTAAAAAATGCCACATCCAATACCCTGTACCATTCAATTTTATTTCATTTAATGACATTTATGTCGAAGATACAGGAGAGTGATAATACACACATAGCAGCCAATAAAATCTGTTGTTCAATATCTGACCTCAAAATTTGCCTTGTTGTGTGCAGTAGAATTTTGATGCATCGCAATGCATCGTAGAATCGAATTGAATCGAATCGAATCGTTACCTGGTGAATCATTATCGAATCGAATTGTGAGGGCTGTGCCAATGCACACCCCTAGTAAATAGCACACATTACTATATACACCAGGGTACGAACAGCATTCACTTCTAACTATCCATTGATGCAAACCGCATACCTTATTCAGAGTGTCTATTACACAGCTGAGCTATTCACACCCTGTGACGTAACAACAAAAACATGTTGCTCGTTTTTTACATTTTTTTATTACATTGTGTGATCAATATGCCAGAGTAAATGCACAGGGGTGCAAATAGCATACACTGATATTTGTACCAGATGGGGTATTAATAGAACACATTGCTGTGTGCACCGGGGTACGAATAGAATTAACTTCTAATTGCACCAGGGTATGAAATAGCATACACTGCTAATTGTACTAGGGTGCAAATAGCCTTACACAAACTTTTTACCTTATTTATCCACAAGGGGCAATTTCATCATGCAGGCATAGTGACACATAAGACATTAACACAACATACATGTAAAAGACAGGACAATAAGACAGAACAGGACAGACAGGGGTGTAAGAAAGTGTGGGGGGAGAGGGAGGATGTAAGTAAGTCCCAGGAGAGGGAGGAGGAGGGGGCTGGGGGGAGGAGGGGGCAAATTCAAGTTCAGAAGGCGAATAGCCTCAAAAGTAAAGATAGCCTTCCTCCGATTAGTCCTAGCCAAAGGACAGCACAGACGCCTGACAGTGGGCAGCCATTCAAAAGCTGTGTGTAGGACATGGGTAGAGTCTTCAAAAATGCAGTTGGCTTTCCGTAATGTCGCGTTGTCGTGTAGTGATGTCAGAGACTGAAGAGGGTGGTGGGGAAGTGAACGCTGGAGGTGAACGCAGCTGACGCACAGTGGCCAGGAGACAGGCTGAATATAAATGGCTCCACTATGTACCAAACAACACAGACAACCAGCACTAAACAAATGGGTTGTCCACAGCAGGTTGGATCCAGATGCGCGTGTCAAATGAGGGGAAACTGAGTTAATGGAAGGAGATGCAAATCAGCCAACTTGCTGGAATTGCTTCCCCCTCTGTCTGTGACAGGTCACGCGGGCCGCGGAGGACTGATTTGTTTACAGGATTCACACCAGCATGTGAGCTCTGGTGTTTGTGTTTACTTCTCGCTAGCTGAGCTCACTTTCCCGAAAAGGGCCAGCCCCGTCCAGGCCGACTCTAATGGCCTCTCAAGGAACACTGGCTTACATAATCAACGTTGTGATTGTTTATGGAATTATGGCAGAGGACAAGCCAAATCTGATATGCACAAGGTTTGCACCACCAATAAACATGCCATAAATCTGAAACCTCTGAGGAGTCTCTTCTATTCATTAATATATGTATTTTTTTATATGTTCACCTGTGTGTAATGCATGTATCTATTCATGTGTTCTCTAACTATTGTTCTATCATAATTAATAACTTCAGGCGTAAACAGAAGCTCTGTGAAATGGACTTGGCATCAATGCACTGGTGCATCATTGTGTATGTAGTGATTGATTTTTTCCCCTCTGCATAATCGCAGATCACACAGACACTTAAGTGACTTAAGAGAGTATTAGGAGCCAGGAGGCAAGAGATTCATCAAACAGATTTAAGCCTGACAGCCTTCCAACTTTCTGTCTCACCGTTAAAACTTCTGCACAACAGCCATTTCCAAAGAAACCTGCAAAAAGCCTGACCTGGGGTGACCCTCTTGCCTGTTTGAACTGGGATGTGTTGAGGACTTGTGAGGGTTTGTGTTTGATGAGATTCCCTCACTAAATGGGCCTTACATTTGCTCAGTAGCCCTGTAGCCTTCAAATTAATGTTGCATTTGTACATCATTACATGATGCATCATGCAATTAATCAGTTACATGTCTCCATAAACACATGTAATTTAAATTATTGTCAAGCAGATGCTTCCTCTTCCACTGAATGAGGCTAATATTGTCATAAGACATACTGTACTTGCATACCATAACTACAGTGTCATGAATTGCGTGTTGGGAATGGGAATATGGAAGTCCTCATATTTGGACCTAAAAGTGCAGAAGCTGCCAAAAACCCTGGGGTTTCTCTCTCTCTCTCTCTCTCTCTCTCTCTCCCTCTTTCTCTTCATCTGTGGTCCCACTCTTTTCACAGGACATCCTCTGGAGGTTATATTTGACCATAGAGGGGGGGGCAGTTAAAAAGAAAGGGGGGGGGTGACAGAGAGAGAGAGAGAAAGAGAGAGGGAGAGACAGACTGGTGGGGAGAGGGAGAGAGATACTGGCAAGCTGTGGGAGGGCGACAGTGCCATCTGACAACCAATGGGAGGGCTGCCGCAGTGCTTGAGAATGTAGGCAGCAGCAGCGGTGGTGGTGGCGGCGGAGCCCCAGATCCTAATGCTTTATGGTGCTGCGTGCTTCAGGGAAACCATGTGACTTTCCACAAAGCAACAGAGGGGAGAGGGGGAGAGAGAGAGAGGGAGAGAGAGAGAGAGAGGAGGGGGAGGGTTCAAAAGGAGAAAAAGTGGTTTACAGCGCAAAGAGAGAGAGGGAGGTGAAAAAGGAAGAGAGAGAGAATGACAGTGAAGGACAGGCGAGTGAAAGGCATCGCTGTGATGTGGTAAAGCGGCTTGAGGAAATAAAGCGCTTAACAGATGAGAGGAGGAGAGGAGAGGAGAGGTCACTGTGTGCCCTGTGCACCTACTGGTACTTGCATGCTCAAACCATTCGTTATACTTAAATGAGTTTATGGGCATATTGCATTGTGCTTATTTGTGCATGATTAATTTGTAATAATTTGTTTATTATTTTTATGGCTATATGATTGTTGCATTGCCAGTATTGTTACATAGCCACCCGTTTGAATTACAGAGGGAGATGGCATGAGATGAGACTGCAAGAGTGATCAGTTCTGTGTAAAGCAATTTGATTACTTGAATAGATTCATAAATCACACTGGCTCATCTGCACCTAATTTCATTTCCAAGTAAAACACAAACTTGGATTTGAGACCATTTTTAAAAAATGTTTTATGTGGTTTCTAAAGTTGCAGGGGAATTTTTGTTGAATAATATGTTTGCTTTTAAAACAGTGAGCCAATGTCTTTGAACAACACAGTGAAGTGTTGTGCTGGATGTTCGCAAAGGCTCAGCGTGGAAGAAGTCCTCTTCATTTGTTTACTAAAGCAAACAGTAGCCCAGAATGAAAACACCAGTCAGTCCAATCTTCCCTTACGTGCTGACAGACCTTATTGTGAAACTGGAACTCTGACAAGTGCACTGGCCAAGATGAGACACCACACCAGAAGTGTGTGCGTGTGCATACACACACACACAAATGTGCACAGGAACACACACACTTACACACACGCCCTACCCAACCACACATGTACAGACATGAACAATTAAATTGGATTTTATCTAAATAGTACTAATTACAATTAAGAGCCAATAGCCTGAGCCAAAAGCACTAAGGCAAAGGTGGCAGAGAAACTCCCTTTAATAAGAAGCAAGCAAATTAATTATACATGCTGAAATATGTATGACTACAAAATATAGAGGTTTGTGTGAGAGAGAATGAATTATGTAATTTTTATTTGGTTCGTTCCGAAGAATCTGTTCCCGAACCGGTTAAAACCAAATAAAAAAACGGTTAATAATGTTCCATGTAGGACTATGTGACATGACAATATTCGGATGGCATAAAGATGTCTAGCCTATCTATTTTGCATACAGACTTGTTGGTTTCAGGGTCAAACCAAAAATGCTGCAGCATTGGATTTTCTTGATGTATTCCATCTAAGCACAAACATTCAGAAACTATGTAATTTTAATGCCACAGTTAACACTTTCTAAAAGCTACAGGTCACAGTAGCATGGAGTTAGCTAGTTAGCTTTCAATATTAGTTCTAGTTTACTAAATTAAATTCAAATTAAGTTGATGTCCAAGACCATTTCACTTTAAGGTTAACTTTATAGAAACAGTTCGAAGTTCACTATGCAGCCAGTCCACCATCCTGTTATCAGCAGAAAATATTTTAATCGTTGTAATAAAAGAAAGAAAAAGATAACTTTATTTAACTTTATTAAAGCGTTACTCTCACCGAAGATGCATCCTAGGGTGTTTTTGTGAATGTACCCGAGTCAAACTTTCATTGAAAAGCATAATTACGTCCGAAGCGTCACTTTTAAGCTTGTCCTGTTGTCGTTTTTCGGTCAAAGAAAAATAAAATAAAAGTTTTAAAGTCAACATTTTGTAGACCATTACGCTAGTCCACGAAGTCCAATTCATTTTAATTCCAAAGTATCTGCAATGGTTTTGAACGTTTCAACCGGAAACGCTCTACGAACTGATTGAATGGGTCTACATGGGAGAGGAAAGAGACCATTTAGTAAACAGAATATCAGTCATACACACACAGTGTCTGAATGATGCACTGCTTAATTATGTAAACATGTCTCATTACTATGGCAAGCCACAGGCTGTCCAGGGCAATGGGTGGGTGGGTGGGTGGGTGGTAGGAGTCCCTCTCTCGGGAGTACAAACACGGGTTAATGTAAGGGTAAGAAGTGGATACAACCCACACACACACACACAGTAAACACACACACACACACACACACACACACAGAAACACACGCACAGACATGCACACTGGCACGACAGCAAAGGAGAGGGTCCATCTGAAGAGGTTATGGGAATGTGAGAGTGTGTGTTAGTGGAAACGCTCCCGGGGGAGGCTGCACGGCGTAATTAAGATAGCTGAATAATTAATCCATCTTACACATTAGCAGACATTAATACACAACATCCGTCTTACTGAGTCGCCCGCCCTCCTCTCACCACACACACACACACACACACACACACACACACACACTCCTTAGTTAATGCCATGGCCCGCGCAGCTTAACTTAGAACACACCTCAGTCCATGCTTCCACATTACCAATGTAGCTGTTAACAGAATCCCCCACACACACACACAAACACAATTCTCCCCAAAAAATATGTTTTAGGAACCAAATTGTAATATTTATTTGAATTGCTTTGAACTGCCTAAGTAAGGTTTGGATTCAAATTCTTGTTGTTTAAATTCCTTTTTAATGGCACTCTCATCTTTTTTTTATGATTTTCATTGTTATAGTTACGGGTAACACCCAGATTCAAACCACTTTTCACACAGAATGCAATGTGAGCTGGAACTGAAGTAATGTTCTTGGCTCAGGAAATGTTTGTACTTTGTTCTGTATTGTGTATAAAACCCAAATCTAATTTTGTGGAGCAGATTGGGAGACGATTGGGAAGAGTCGCTCTTGATTCCAGTAAGATAACATTATTTCATCACTCTTTAAGAGAATAGATGGGGCAATAGAGCTTAAAGCATTTGGACTCATAAAGCCATCTTTACAGTTTAGAGACAATTGCCAGATCCCACTCCCATAACTCACAGAGTATTACACATGCACTTGGTGATGGGATTTTAGTCTGTAATGCACTGCAATGTAGTACCTGGCCACACACGCACAATATACCTTTTTAGTTACAATTTTTAATTTATTCTCTAAAGTTGAGCTGACTCTTGAGCACAATAATTTTATTACTTTTATGAGTACATGATGATAAACTAATTGAAATTGAATACTGTATTACAACATGAAATAGTTGGGTCTTATCATAATGACTTCATTCTGCATGGAAGATGACACAACATATATCCTTGCTCCCTGAAGTGAGATTAAGTCATTTTCATCACCATGAATTTTGTATATACACAGAAACCAAGATATGCTTTTCCCCCTTTCGTTTTGGTGTTAAACCATATATCAATGAACAAGGAAACACATGGTATTTATTTTATTCTACTTTTCAGTTTTCAGTATCAGATTCACCATACTAATGTAAGTGCAACCTATCATGGGAAGGTACATGTAGTTGGGATGATTGCAATCTTGTTTGAGGAACAGAATTTCTTGACATATCTTTGGCTTGAGTTCAAGCCATTCCAGGAAGCCCAGTGTGTTTACATAGCTTGTTTTCCTATGCACAAACATCTTAAATGAACACAGCATGCTTTGCAAATGCTACATGCTGATATTTGCCTTTCCCCAAGCCCATTTTCCTCCATTGTATGGCTGATTTGCATTCAAATTTAATAATCACATCATCTATCTTTTTTAACCATCTGCACAGTGCATGGCAAGCACCTGGTCTGTTGATCATGTTGATGTTTTTTTTCTGTTACATGAGCTGATTTTTCAATGCAAATTAAATGCAAACAAAGCCCTGTGCCCCCAGATGCACTGAAGAGGCATCAGTTGGGCATGGCAGACCCAATTCCTGCACACAGCGGCAAACGGCTGTTTTAAGATCCAGCATTAGCCTACTGGGAAGCCTCGCAAGTAGAAAACAATGACGGCACAATGGCACGCGGCGAGCCAAGAGTGAGTCAGTGGAGCGGGCTGAGGCGCGGGGGAGACTTCCCTGCAGAATGGCACAGGGGATCAGCGCAGGCTTCCAGTACACTCTGCTGCTATGATAAATCCTCTCCTATGCATTTTCTGTCTCTCTCTCTCTCTCTCTGCCTCACTCTTTCCTTCGTACACACACACTCTCTCTCTCTAACCTCCCATCTCTCCATCCTGTGAGATGGGAGGTAAGAGAGGGTCTGATGAGGTCTCTCTCTCTCTCTCTCTCTCTCTCTCTCCTTCTCTCTCTCTCTCTATCTCTACAGTGTTCCTGGCAGACTGAGAGAAGAGGGTCATGGGAACTTATGGATGCGAGATCCTTCTGCTTTACAGGAAAGATGCTCCAACGGGAATGCACACACATGCACATTAATATGGACATGCATTTGCCCACGCACATACATTTCTCATAAGAACACATATACTACACACACACTCACATACACATCATGCATACTCACCCACACGGACACAGTCAACAGTGGCAGTCGATCAACATATGAATTCTTCTTCAAGTTATTGTCACATTCACATCTGCACCAAAACAAAACACACTTTCCCAAACACATACAAAAATATGTGACTTCCAGGAAGTGGCTGGTACTGTTTCACTCTGGCTGGTGGGCACGGTGGTGTGGGGAGGGAGCAGTTACCGTGGTGAACAGATGGCTGTGGCGCCGCATGACACACCTCAGATGGTTAAACCGATCTCCTCAATGAGAAAAACCACCATGACAGCCAAATGGACATCCCTCCCATTCTCGCCCCACTGCCACCCATTTGTGCACACTCACGCCCGTCATGCCTGTTGTTTTGAGGTTGAAATACAGTATTATCATTGTGATCGAAATAGCATGGGCTGGCTTATCTGATGGCGCTTTATAAGTGGATGTCAAGCATTGTTTTTGTTTGGCAACTTGATTTCTATTCAGCTGGCACCGTGTAGGAATGTTTTATGAGGTTACTGTTGTTTTAAAATTGCTTTGCATTACTGTATTTTATGTCATTGACTTTCCATTAAATCAACGTACAGAATTGATTCATTGATCTGTGTTGCACACAGCCTCTGTTCAATAACAGCATCTCCAAATGCAAGCCATCCAGCTGTCTGGTCTCTTAAGTATTGACAGAAACCGCTATCTGTGACATTGGCCAGTACCAACGGTGGCACACTGCCTTCCTTGTCCACTACACACTCCTCATGCTTGGACCCCTGTAGTGTAGGCTGCGTTCCCTGCACCCTTGAGGTGGTCAAGTGAATGAAAGAGCATCACACCTCCATCTTGGGCTGGACGAGTATGGCTTATTTGTGACAGTCATAGCGTTTATTTTCAGCCGGGAGGGTTTATGGTTATTGGAAAGGCGTCGCCCTCTCTCTCTCCTTTCCGAGAAGGAGTCAATATTTCTCTGCCACCCCCCCTCCACTCCCCTGCTAATCCAATTTTGAGCCAGAAATGCGGCTTGCTGAGACGTGCTGCACATGTTGCAAAAACATACAGAGACAACACACACGTACGTACACACACACACACACACAATATTCAATCCAGGACGGCCACTTAACTGTTCAGTCACATATCCAATGCCTGCTACACTGTTGCACTGTACCATACAAAGAAGAAGCACACACACATACACACAACCTCACACAGTGGTGTTAACATTCAACTCAGGATTGCTACTTGAGTCCCCTTGCCAGTATCCTGCAGCTTTTACCACTTCTCATTACTGACTGCTCTCACCACACACACACACACACACACACACACACACACACACACACACATTCCATTTTTCCATTTCTCCAACAGACACACACTTCCTTGAATTCAACACTGTTGAAATGAACTGGGTTGTGCAGCGCATAATTGTGCAGAAGACATCCCCCTCCCCCTTCTTCTTTCAGTCTTCCCTCATTTATGTGCGACCCATCACTCTCCTCTAATGCATCTCTCCCTCTGTCTCTCTCTTTCTCTCTCTCCCTCTCTTTCTCTCTCAGTGGTGTCAGTGGAGGTGGGAGGCGTTGGAGTCACCTCCTGTGGTTGGTTGTTGACCGTCATCCAAACGACCTGAGACAGAAAATAACACAAAGCACTCCTGGGTGACAGCAGTGTTTTGTAGGTGGTACACTGAATGACTGAGCTTGGGTAGATCAAATGACCCCCTCCCTCTCTGTTATTAATGACCATACAGAGGCCAGTCCTACGGTAGCTTTACTGATCATAAAACTCAGCCCCAGGGGGAGCCATTATAAGCAGTCGTCCTATTCTGAAGATAATGATTTTAGATATTCTTCAGGCTGTGTGTGCACTGTTTCCATCGTGCTTCAGACCCAGTAATGCGCAATGCATGAGTGGAAAGAGCTGACGAACAGCAAGTTCCAGACGGTCTTCCACGCTTACAGAGAGGGAAACTTCCTCTGCATGAGAACACTGAGATGTTTGGTGTTGTTGTGCACAGAATGAAGTGGATGTGGATTGCACTGTCAAACCTATTTAGTTTGTCTTGCTTGGACAAAGTGAAAATAACAGGATCTTCTCATACTTGAATGCCACTGAGCCCCATGAATCACATTAACTTGAGGTGAGGATAATGATCATGGTGGAGATAAATAATTTCCATGCAAACAGATGAGGTGTATAGAGGAGATCGGAGCGAAGCATGCCTTACGCAGGACCAATCAGAGGGCAACCCAAAACAGAATGGAATGCTGGTGTGGAATTCAACTCTTCCACTCCACTCACACATCACGTGTGTGTGTGTGTGTGTCTGTGTGTGTGAGAGAGAGAGAGAGAGAGAGAGAGAGAGTGTGTGTGAGAAAGAGAGAGAGAGAGAGAGAGAGAGAATGTGTGTGGTGTGTGTGTGTGTGAGAGAGAGAGAGAGAGAGAGAGAGAGAGAGAGAGTAGTGTCTATTTACATGTGTGACGGCAGAGGTTACTCGAGTTGCCAGGGCTGGACTGAGCACAAACAGAGTGTGTACTGCTGCCAGCGCTTACAGGAAGGCTGAAGTGAGTTTCACGCGGCCTCCCTCCCGGAAAGCAGATGTGCTCACCGCAATAGCAGCTGTGCAGTAACCCACCACCGCCAAAGGGGGCAATCTAGAGCCCACAAATACAATTCAGTGTAAGTCCTTCTGCAGTAAATCAGAGACTGATCAATCTGTCACTGCAGACTGACCTAGCCATTGTGAGTCTGTCATCTTTATCACATGGGGAAGGAAACTGCATCACAATGGCATGTGACATTTGTATATGCACTTATCAGTGATGGGCAAGCTACTTAGAAAATGTGGTGAGCTATAAGCTACCAGCTACAGCTTACTGTACACAAAAGCTTCCTCTAGACAAAATGTAGCTAGCTAAGTTACATACATTTTGCAAAAGTAGTTTACTACATCAGAAGCTACTTTGTATTTTTACAAAAAATTAAACAAAAAAGTGAACCAGCTTCATGCCAAGTTGGAAGCCTGGGCTTTTAGCTCGGTGGTTAGAGCGTTTGACTCCCATGCCGGTGTGGTGTTGAGGGTGGCGGGTTCGATGGCCGTGAGCGGTGGACAAATTATGACCTCGGTTACACTTGCAGGATAAACTGCAAGCTGACTCAAAACTCCTTAACTATATTTGAAGTACTATAGCAAAGGAATACACTAACTGTGAGTGCATGCATGTTTGCATCTTCATTGTTTGGTGGATTTTTGCCTGTAAAAGCTTCACCTTCTCTTGATTATCCCAGTTTAATTCCACTTGGCTAAAATTGTGGTACTACATTTAGAAGTACAATTAAGCTACCCCAGTCAGTTTATCTATGACAGCCTATTTTATAACCACGCAGTAGAAACATCTTTGCAAGCACAATTTCATTGCTTCAGCTCTGCCATGAAAAATTAGTTTGTTTACACCAAATAAAGTAGCCTAAATGTTTCCTAAAAAAATAGTGCAATCAAGGACCAATGCCCGTCTCTTCTCAGATTTAGTTGGACAAATGTCATGTTTGTCAGATCCATTGAATAGAACTGAACTTGCATGTATGGGTGGCCAGAAGGAAGCTCTACTGTGAGCTCCACAAATGCTCTGGAAAATGTAGCTTCTGTAAAAGCTACTGCACTACATGGTCAAAAAACAGCTAAGCTATTGAAAAGATATCTGCTTCAGAAATAGCTACACTACCACCAAGCTACTGAGAAATGTAGTTAAGCTAGTAGTTTTGCTACAAGTAGTAAGCTGCACATCACTGGCACTTATTATGTGATTGTGATGAAGTCATTTGTCCAGAGAGATGGCAAAAGACCAAATGCCAGCCATATTGTATCACTATTGAAAGTAAAAGACATTCCAGTTGCTTGCTTGTAATACAAGGAGTGCTGCACATTTCTGTAAATGCTTGAGTAATGTGGCCACCTGGGATGCTGAATAACAGCTCTGAGTTCATGCAAAGCCAGGCTTGTGCTGGAGTCATGTCCTTGCGAGTAATCTCCTGATCACTTAGTGATGCACAGCAATAAACAATGCCTGGAAACAACTGATTGTGTGTGTGTGTGTGTGTGTGTGTGTGTAAATAAGTGAGTGTGTGTGAGCGTGTTGTGTATGTGTGTGTGTGTGTGTGTGTGTGTGTGTGAGTGAATGAGTGAGTGTGTGTGTGTGTGTGTGTGTGTGTGTGTGTGTGTGTACGTGTTCACTTTCTCAAAAAGCTTATTAAGCGAGGTCACTGATGAACAAATAGCTCAAAGGTGGGCAAGGAAGTTTGGTGAGAGAGAAAGAGAGAGAGAGAGAGAGAGAAAGAGAGAGACAGACAGAGAGAGAGAGAGAAAGAGAGAGAGCGAGCGTTCTCTTCCAGTAAGACTGAATATAATTCCTGGCACTAAATATACATAATGACATACAGCGAGCAATGATAAATGAATTGCTGAAAAATGGCTCTCGCTTCCTGGAAAGGTCACAGTGTTAAACACTCCTGAGTGTGTGTGTGCAGCCCTCATCACACCTTTTTACCATGTTTAATTACCTCCATATCCCGCAGTCACAGTGGGGTAGCCATAGAACACCTCCTTCCCTGGCCTCCCACCTCCACCATGCTGTTCCTCCCTCTAGATAAGTATGAATGAATCCCTCCCTGGCTCTAATGCTCCCTCCCTCTGTCTAGGCCCTACAGCCCCCCATATTTGGACAGAGACCCTGAGGGGATTCAGGCATTTGAGAAAGGCAAATCTGCAGACAGCCCTGAAGCCAGTAATCAGTCATCCTCCCCGTCTTTCTCATTATCTCTCACACACACTACCATGGAACTCTTAACATATATCCAGCCATATTTCATACACAAAATAGCATCCTGTTATTTGATGAAGTAAAAACATAGAAGATACAACATTTTGTCAGCTAGGGCAGTGCAGACAATAATGCACATCAAATCTTGAAAGAAAACAGTCTTTGAAAGATTGTGTTGCTCTCTCTCCGATTGGATGACAGGAAATTAAATGTGTTTTTTCTTCCTGACATAGCTACTGTCATGGCTGAGCACTCATGATACAGTGCTTCTGAAAACACATTTTTTAAAAGGTCTTGCTAAACAGTGGCAATCTGTGAAAATATTATCTAATGGTCAAATATGTAGTATGGAGGTTTGTTGTCAAATTGCTTTGGAAATATTTCTGCATTTTGTATTTTATTTGGACATTTTCTACTGTATGTTTACAACTTTAATATTTTCTAACTTGTACATTTGTAAACTTGTATTTTGTCAATTTGCTGGCATCCTTGGGTATACTGTAGGTTGCCAATGATACTGGTATTTGTTTGCCTATCTCCCTTCTCAGTCTCAAGACTTTCTCTCTCTCTCTCTCTCTCTCTCACTAGTGTTCTCTGGCTATGTCAGTGGTCTTGGCATCCGTAGCAGGCTGCGAGAGCATTTGGTGGGCCAGTGGTGAACTCCACAGCCCTGAGGGGAGTGGTGGGCCAGGGCGGGGACCCTGCCATAGCGGGATGTTTGCTCTCTTTGTTTCTGTAAACAGTGGGGTGAAGCCTGGTCTGAGGATGCCAGCGCTCGCTATGTCACGCCTCCCAAAGTGGCACCCGGGCCTCTATCTTTAACAGCAACAATCATCTGGGCCACACCATCTGACCAATACCCCCCCCCCCCCCCACCCACCCACCCGAAGGTCCAGCACCTCACTGGCCTGAAACATTGCTGAGCATTGAGCTTTGAGAGATGATTGGTCATGTCTGTCTGTGGTCAAAACATGAGGGATGAGTGATGACTGGGGTATCCCCATATAGCCACCCGGAGAGTATGAATTGGGAAAGCCATATTTGGTCTGCTGCGCCGAGCCTTCAGAGAGACATCGCTGAGAATGCTTTGTTGAAATGACATGACCTATATGAGCATGCAGACACGCATACCTATCATCTTCTAATCCAAACTTTTTTGGCATAAAACATGTTCAATATTGCAGGACAAAAAAAGCATGCAAACAAACTTTTCATGTCTGTCTTGGCTATTCAGGATTACTTAGCCAGAAGTAGATAATTATAGCTGATTAAGTCACGGCTTGTGCAAGCAAGTCCCAATATAAGAGAGTAAATCCTCCAACACTAACAACAGTGCACGGTTAGGCTCATGTGCATATCTTTGGGTCTCAACTATCCGGTGCAATCAGTGACGAGATTCTCCAGGCTGAAGGCAGAGGGGGGAGAGCACGAAAAAAACAAGTGAAGGAAACCCTTTCAAAACAGACTTCCAGTAAACCCCCCGCCCCTCCCCTCCCACTGCAGGCAGCACACACAGGTCTCCAGCACTGGTTTTAGGGGTTGGGGGAGGGGTTAGGTGATAAAAAATGAAAATGATGAGCAATGAAATGCCTCCAAGGTTATTATTTGCGCAATTTAGTCACAATATATTGCACAACTGTGGTTTACAGCTATGAATACAATTGTTTGTGGAAATTCTGGATCATTCCAGAAAAGGGGGGCAGCTTGAAAACAGGGGGAAGCGTGCAGCTAATCACGTACTAATAGAGGAGAGCTTCTCTTTCGGACAGAGCTGGAACAGAACATTCCACCACTGTGTGTGTGTGTGTGTGTGTGTGTGTGTGTGTCTGTGGGAGGAGTGGATGTGAGAATATGTGTGAAACCTAAAGGTGAGAGGATTTCTGAGGCAATGTTATTATTTTTGTTCATCCAGTAAGAGGAACACCCAGAACATGTCTTTAAGTAAAACGTTAATATTTTCCCTCAGGCTGCCAAAGCATACGGGAAAGTGCCCTTCCTCTTACGCCTCTTGCCGTCATTTCTTCACCCTGTGCCTTGATGTCAATTGTGTTAGCCGCACTTTATGGAATGAACGTTGCTTGATGGCTTGAATGGATGGCCTGTATCATAACAGTTTTAATTTGCAGGATGCTGCATATCAGAGGTCCCACCATGGATTTAAGTGGCAAGGAGCATAGGAACATTGAGGTTATCACCTCTGTGCTATACACTCAAGCAAGCACATTAAAGCACAGCCAAGCACACACACACACAAAATGCAAAAATATGATATGAACACAATTCTGGCATATTATGAAAATGGACACATCCTACACCAATGCCCCGGCCCCCACCCCCCTCCATGCCACACACACGCACAGCCTTTTACTGGAAGGCTGAGCAGCTGTTTCACAGCTCTAACTGACACACACACACACACACACACGCACGCACATTGCACACTACAGGTTTTTATTAGATGCAGGGCACACTGCAGCTAACCCGCTGGAAACCAACAGTGCCAGCCCAAAATGACATCAGTGTGGCTCACAGTCAGAAGGGGTCTTACCGTCTGAGTGCTGCGCCCACACGCACCCACCTGCTGCTGCTATAAACTTAAATCTATAAATGAATGTGTGTGTGTGTGTGTGTGCAAGAGAGAAGGAGAAATATAGAGTATAGAGTATGTTTGTTTAAGAGTGTGGGAGTATTAAAATTTGAGATGAGCTATGGCCTTAGACTAATGTTTGAGTTTAAAACAACAACCTAAAAATATCAGTTAACCATCTTTTGCACCTATTCTTCCCCACAGCCTTTGCACCTCTGCACAGAATGAGTTGAACACAGTAGGCTACAGAAGGTGTTGTTTTTACAACATGGTCTCTAAGTTGCTGTAGCTTTACAGAATGTGGAAATTGTGCAGCATCAGCAATATGCAAATCAATTTTATGCAAATGTTAATCAAGTCATTCAAATTCTGAAAATGCCTTAATAATATTGCACAACATAGGCTAGACATGATAGGTCATTCCCAAACCCAATGTTGCTTTTTAAATGCCCTGGCAGGAAGAGGCAAAACCCCTAAGCCTTAGTGATTTTAAAAAGCCCATAAAAAGTAACCATAAACTATGCATTCGTGTTAAAAACCATGACTGTAAAAAGTACAATCATTGGTTAAAACAACCTGACTGGTGGCTTGCAATAGAGTGACATCTTGTGGAATAGCTGTGTGAACTGCACGCAAGCACACAGTCAAGTTATAAGATCTGGCCAAATGATTGTAACACAGCCTTGAGTTAAACTCTATCAAAAATGTGATATGCCGTGTAAGAAACTTTATTACAGTAGGCTAGTTAGATAGGCAGATTAGCCTATAGGCCTATAGCTTACAAGGTTGCCTACACCAATAACAAATTACTGGGCTAGCTAAGTTATAGCCTACACCTACCTGTGACTGAATCTATCGATTATGCGTGTTCTATTACTTATGCCTTATGCAAGAACGGTCTGAAATGAATGATTACCGAACACACACTCTAGTAAACCAAAGTCTACATGTAACAACAACGCATGTGCTAGTCACGTTATTTCTTTTCTCACCTAAAACATGACGTCCACGACCTTATCGGCACCTACTCGTTCATTCCTGCACTATCTAAGTCGCCGTGCGAACCCATTCAAACATCGCCATCATCAAGCTGGAGTAACACACTTTGTAAGGTGCTATTATGAATCTGGAAAACCCGCTACTGGGTGTCAGTCAGAATCTGCCCGGACCATAGATCTACGGAGCGATACCGTCACAAAACCTGGGCCGCTGATGCGACGCGCCATGTCAGAGGCCAAGGTTGGGGACGATGTATTTGGCGAGGACCCTACTGTCAACGGTCTGAAACTGAGTGATCGTTTTCAACAGTGTTACAGTGTCATATATAATGCAGTCAACATGTTGCTGCCATTATGCTAGTTTGCAATAAGTCAATAAGTCTGTGCAAAAACACATGTGTAATGCCAACTTCAGATTTATTCAGATTTGTGCAACAGAAAAGATAATTGGGCTAAGTGAGGCGCTATGTCTCCATACGGTGACATTTCTGCTTAAAAGGCTGATGGAACTTTTGACATGGCGATGTTCTGAACTTTGTCATTACATTTCACGACCAGTGGAGGGCGGCCCGTTACAAATGTTAGATTATAGGATAGGATAACTTGTGCCTGCAGTGGTATCCTCCCAAAAATAAAGTCCTAAACCTTTTCCTGAAAGCAATGCGACCTGGGGCACGATGGAAAGGTGACAACTGTCTTGTAATTATCTTCACAGAGCTACAGAAGCAGGCGGCAGAGCTCTTTGGGATGGAGTCGGCCCTCTTCTGTCCTACAGGAACTATGAGCAATCTGATAGCAGGTAAAAGGGCTGGCTGGTGTGTGTGTGTGTGTGTGTGTGTGTGTGTGTGTGTGTGTGTGTGTGTGTGTGTGTGTGTGTCTGTCTGTGTGAGAGAGAGACAGAGACAGAGGTGAATGTCTAATTTGTTTGTCTTTGCATTACAGTCATGGTTCACTGTCGAGAGAGAGGAGATGAGATGATTGTGGGGGACCTGTCTCACCTGCACATCTATGAGCAGGGAGGCAGCGCACAGGTGAGATATGAAAACATCTTTAACCTGTTCATCCAGGAGTGAGAATCATTAGTGCCAAATACACTTTTTCTGGTCTGTTTCACTACTACTGTCCTTACTTACAGTCCACCACAGATGTATACTAACCTACTTGTAGGCCTACCTAAGCCATGTGCTAAAAATATTACATTTTCCCCTCATTAAACACATAATCTCTTTGACAAAACAAAATCAGGTTTTTTTCTATTGAAAAGGGAAACTGAAATATGTCATTGACATAAGTATTCAGACCCTGCACTCAGTACTCAGTTGAAGAACCCCTTGCAGCAATTCCAGCCTCGAGCCTGCTGGTGTATGATCCAACAAGCTTTACACACCTGGATTTGGGGATTTTCTGCCACTCTCCTCTGCAGATCCTCTCAAGCTCTGTCAGATTGGATGGGGAGTCATTTTCAGGTCTATCCATACATATCCATACAATCAAGGACATTTCCTGTGTTTCTCCCTGAGGAAAGCCTATAAAGCCCACATCGGTGGAATCCTTCTGGAGGTTTCTCCAGTCTCCACACTGGATCTCTAGGATCAGGTCAGTCTCAGTCACCTTACCGAGGCCCTTTGGATGGGCAGCCAGCTTCAGGAGAATTATGAAGGCTAAGTGGGCTCTTGTGAACTTTCAGTGCAACCACAGACTTCAGGCAAGGTGTAGAAACACCTCAGCAGCGATCAAGAGAAATAGGAGGCATTTCAAGTGTCATAGCAAAGTGTCTGAATGCTTCTGTCAGCGTGATATTTCAGTTTTATAGCTTTATAACCTAAAAAAAATGAAATCACTTCAATAAAATGTTTTCGCTTTATCATAATGTGGTAGTGACTGCAGATTGATGAGGGATGAAACGAACAGAATTGATAATATATGAAATAAAAACAGGAAGGGGTCTGAATATTTTAGGTATGCACAGTCACTGGAAGTATTCCATTTGCATATATGTGCTAAACAATTGATGCAACTGCTATATTACATAAAACCTCCTATCTATAGGTTTTGAACAGCTTGCAGTGCAGAGTAATATCAGTTTGTTGCCGACACACAGTGGTAGTGAAGGCACAAAATGGATGAAATCCTACCCCCGGCATATTTTCTCCTCCGTACCATCCCACATGCAGTAGCTCCTCACACATATGCCTTTCCAGTAAGGTACAGTAGAGGTGCATTGCAGTTTTCTAACACGAGTACTACCCTAAACTGCACTTAAAAAAACTAAATTGGCCAGCTCATTCTAGCCACATCATTACACTGCATGGTCCCACATATAATAGGAGGATGCATAGCAAGCATTTGATGCTTATCTTTAGTGGGTTAGGTTACCATGCTTGGCAGCTAATGCCAGCGTTCTGTTGGCTTCCGTTGCAATGCAATGTCTGCAGTTTATTAACAGTTTGTATTCAATAGTGATGCAATCATGTGAAATAACCTGATGTTACTGTAGGACCTTGCAGTATTTTAATGTAATGGCAGTAGTCTACTCTAATAGATTTTAAGATGCAGTATTTGACCTACAAGCCATAGTTGATCAATATTCTAAGATTAACTATTAATGGATTGAGTTTCCATAATAAAAATAAGCATTCTGTCAAGATTTGAAGCGATGTAAAAGTATGTGCATGTGTCCTGATTAGCTCAGTTATCATGGCATCTTGTGTCTTTCATTGATGCTAGGTACCTTGTGTCTTTTGTATTGACTTATGGCTTATATATGTTCTATATATTAAAATACCTCACCCAATTCTAGGCATATTCCTACCTGTACTGTAGCTCCAAGAAATATTGTCCGTCAGGTACTTCTGTCACCTGAACACTGTGGATGTTCTCCCTTGGCCCATGGATCACACAGCCTAGGCATAATTACCAACCTTTCCGTCTCACTCGTCTCTGGTTCTGCCCACAGCTTGCTGGGGTCCACTCCACCACTGTGACCAACTTCCCGGACGGTACCTTTGACCTGGACCAGCTGGAGTCCAAGATCCGCCACGGCTACCCGGACGCGCATTACCCGCGGTCCCGCCTAGTGTGTGTGGAGAATACGCACAACATCCAGGGGGGCCGCGTGCTGCCCCTGGCCTTCCTAAAGGAGGTAAGCGGGCGAGGGGTCCTCTCTCAGCAGAGTGTGGGCTCACCTGACTGGAGGGTTGGAGACTGTTGGGAACGATGGGGTCAGGTCAGGTCGCTCCTGTGCAGAGAGAGCAGGCTATTTGTATTTATATGTGTTTCCTCCAGCACCTTCTCGTGTTGTGACATGTATTTGTGGCCCAGTGTTAATGTGGCGCTAACAAGGTGCCACTTGGGAGGAAAAAGATGAGAACAGATGGCAAGAGAGAAAATCATGTGATTATGTGATTGAAAGCCGACAAGAAAGTGAGATGAGAGATTATTGATAGATAGATAGATAGATACTTTATTGATCCCCAAGGGGAAATTCAAGATTATTGTTATGTCTTCCTCCCGTCTGCTCTATCAGTTGATATTCACGTGGTAGCTGTTTAATGGGGGGCAAATATGTGAATGCATGCGTGTTAATTGCCATTCTACCAGCTGCTGATTGATGGTGTGTAGAAGAAAGTCTGTGGAGGCTCCCTCAGAAACAGATAGCACCAAAAATTAATTTCATCCCCAGCATTTTTAATTTTTATGTTTTTGCATTTGCTGTCTGTAACAAGATTTCAGTCCCAGACCTTATGTGTTGTGACTGTGATGGTTAGCCTATGTCTTTCTATGACTAATGTGTAATGTAAAGCATGTAATGGATTTGCATATATGCAACATCTGAAATACACACAAAGCACAATAGTGCATTATTAATATACATTGCATTATTAATGTGTATGGTACTAGTCAGGGATAGTGTGTGCGAAATGTTGTGAACGTAATTGATGTGTATGTGTGTTGGATGTTTCTGTGTTTAGTTGCGGTCACTTGCGGACAAGTATGGATTAATGGTGCACATGGATGGGGCTCGTGTGATGAATGCGGCTGTCACTCTGGGCGTTCCACCATCTACCATCCTGCAGCACTGCCACACTGTCAGCGTCTGCCTGTCCAAGGTACTCCGCTTCCACGGCAACAGTTGCACATTTGAACATAAACATATTCTGTTCATGTGGATGTATGGATGAGTATGGCAAGCCGAATGAGCATTTATTCAGATGTCTTGATATCAAGCTACAGTGTCCAATACTAGTGAGTCTTTTCTGTAAACTAGTTAACTAGTGAACCACATTTTCTGCACTAGTTAACTAGTGAGAGCCAAAATGCTTACTAGTTAACTAGACATCGGAATAAATGCTCATTCGGCTTGCCATAGATGAGTGAATAGACAGATATCAAGATATCAAATCTTTATGGTTTGTACATGCTTACTGTGAACACATTATCAATTATGCTGAAGGTATAAAGCCAGAACAAAATGACTGTATAAAAGCATAACATACACTCTATTGATATACACACCATCCACCACCAGCTGTAATATTCCACTTGATGAGCAGTATTCTCCTCATACACGAATGAATTTCACAGAATGAACACCATTCTTCACACTTGAAACAGTTAACTGCTTCTAACGGCCAATGGCTGTAGAATACTCTGTATGCATTCATCAGCACACCACAATTCATTTTAATGGCTTTGCAGTAGAAGAAAGTGCAAGTTTAGTGGAAAGGGTTTGATTTATCACTCATCTGTGAAATCAGCTCTCACGGTCTGACTGTTTTCAGCCCCGGTTTGCTAAAACCAATTACAGAGCACTGTAGGTCTGTTCTACTATTTTGGAGACACTAAAGCAATACAAAAGGCATGCATTACTTCTAAAATACCCTCTCTATATCAGTTTACATAACAAGTGAATACTTTTACTCTCTCTGATATATCATGAAGAGCCCCTGACCACAGTGATCCCCTTTACTGTTCAGGCTGTGCATAATATTCCCAATATTAACCAACTATTAGCACAATGACATCATATATTAACTTCATGTTCTTCCTGACACACACCTTATTAAAGATTTAGATTAAAAAAAGGCGAGAGGCACTGGGTCCCAGGGCTCATGTATGGAGTGGAACAATTTGCTCAGAAATATCTCATGTAATATTAATGCCTGTAGAAGCACATTAGCGCTAGCTAGCTCCCTTTCAGCTGCAGTGCGAGTGTGGGGGCTCCCTGGCCGCCCATGCTGCACCTTGGTGACATATTAGCATTCCGTAGAGCCCCAAACACCTCTCTTGGAGGTCTTCCAGCAGCAGCAGCCTCAGCTTCATCAGCAGTACACTTAATCCACAAAAGTACACAGCAGCATCACACATTAGCATTTTAATAACCACGATTGTTTGTATTAGCATGTAAATTAGGCTACTGGTTTCGTCCCAACTGAGTTCTGCCATCTTTGGCCAGCTTGTTTTTTTTTGCAATTTAAAGTTTTATTGACTGAGTGAACTAAGAATTCAGTCAATATGTTGAAGTGACACAATGGTGTTTATCTTCAAAATGTCCTACCAGAAAACAGCACCTGTAATCAATGTCTGTATATTGATCTGCAAATTAACTTCTCTGGACTCAAAAAAACATTGTGCCACCATTGTTAGCCCTTATGAGTGCTTTGTGAATAGCTCAAGGCTTAGTAGATGTATTGATTAATGTCACTTTAATTATTTAAGATCAAACCCAATAAGAAGAAAATGTCCAAGAAGCATAACCGGCAGTGAAATTAAACTGAACAAGGTACATTGAACTATTGAACTGAGTGACGCTCTATGGCTTAGCAATTTGCAAAAATATATAATTATTGACTCATAATAACCTTTGGATGAAGAATGTGCCTTGTTATACTCTTCTGCATTCATAATCGTTAGTGACCTGAGTTTGCGCATGCGTAGATGTTATGTAGCTGAAGGCACAACTGATCTGTGCATGCTGTGAATCATTTATAAGGAAAGCAAATTCATTATTTTGGGGTGTAATTACATACGAATATCAGCCCAAAGTTGGAGACAATGTAGACATTTGCTATCATTTCAAAACCGGCGAGGAGATCCTGTGCATGGCCGGTTGATGATGCAGTGATGTTCCTTCCACTTGCAGATAAGGGCTCCAATACTGCTTACTGGATGATTCTGAAGTTTTGAAATGCATCTGTAACCAGTTCCATTGATATGTTTTGCAACAATAAGATTGCAAAGGTCTTGGGAGAGCTCTTTGCTTTTACCCATCATGAAATGTTTCTTGTGTGACACCTTGGTAACAAAAAAACCTTTTACAGCCCATCAATATGTACTAACCCAGCTTATATTAATTTGCACAGATAGGAGGGATAATTACTCTCTAACTATTTCCAGCTTGTTCCTTGCTATTCCTTGCCTTTGTGTACTGCTTTTTCTTAGCGTGCTCAATACTTTTTCTCTGTGCCATTCCACTTTTTTACTCATAACTCTACTTATGGAAGTTAATTCTAATGTCTGGTGAAAATGTCATGCAAATAGCCTCATTGGAAGTATACTTACTGAAAAAATTGACATTGACGTGTTCAGTACTTATTTCCTCCTCTGTAAATAAATACTCTTACTCCTTTAAACCTTGTCCCAAAAATCAGCAAGCCATAGGCTCCTGGAAGCAGCTGCCTGACACACTTGTGTTGCAGGAAGACTGACATCGGGTGACATCAGCAAATACACACCAAGTACACACCTCAAATTCCACAATCACTGTGAGAGAAGCTGAAAAGTGTGACAACCTACCCTACTCTCTCCTAATCGCCGTTGGTCTTTTCTGGTTGACAGGGTCTTGGAGCACCAGTTGGCACTATGCTGGGTGGACCCCAGGATTTTGTGAAACAGGCGGTGCGTGCCCGCAAAGCTCTGGGTGGTGGAATGAGGCAGGCGGGCATCTTGGCAGCCGCTGGGAAGCTGGCACTGTCAGACATGGTGGGTAGACTGCAGAAGGACCACCGCAATGCCAGGAGCTTTGCACAAGGTGACGACCCAATTCATCCACACAGAAATGGCAAATCAAAGAACTTTAGATATAAAAGAAAAAAATAAAGGACAACATTACAGGAAGGAATAGTGTAATAATAAGTATACTCATGGAACTGTTTTGCTCTGGCGGTATTTTACTGATCTATATTAAAGTAAGTTGTCTTGATTGATTCATAAGCCAAAAAAGTTCATGGCTTTAATTAAATATATGAAATTAATGATGGAAAGATTGCTATTAATCTTCCTAAAGTGACTGAAGTTTTTGCCATTAATCATTTTATTAGCCATAGGAACTTCTATGTCACTCAAGTGCCATTACTCTTATTCTCCTTTCTATTCAAAATGGATAACAGTAAATCATCAACTTAGAGCCCAAGCTGATTATACAGCTCTCTGCTGGAATAATAAGTGGAAATTACTGATTTAATCAATCTACCAATCTAAAGTTAATGGTACTGTGTAGTGAATGTTTTAGAGCTGTGATCAATTTGTGTGTGTGTGTGTGTGTGTGTACTCCCTGTACTTCTCTCAGCCCTGCTGCAGTGTGACTCCCCAGTCTATCAGGTGGACCTTGCTGCCGTGGAGACGAACATTGTGCGCTTTCGCGTGTGTGCCGAGGGCATAAGCCCTGCGGAGCTGTGTGAGCGGGCGGCTGCTGTGTCCGAGGACGAGGAGCGGGCACTGGGCCAGGGCGTGCGGGTGCTCATGTTCCCGCACGTTGCCGGTTCTGTGAGGGCCGTGTGGCATGTGGGCATCTCCAAGGAGGACACGCAGCTCGCTGCCCAGAAGATGCAGTTTGTAGCTCAGCAGCTGACCAGAGAGAGGGCCAGAGCCCATTAAGTGCCTCCTCCACACACACACACACGCACACACACCACACCACCACTACCACAACCAGAACTGGGACATGAACTGGCAAGACACCTAAGAGCTAGACTTTGTAGGCAATAGGCAATCCTGCACATTATTTACCAGTAGCAGAGATTCCCTCTTTCTTTCTCTCATTTTATCTTTCTAAGTGCTTTTGTCCCATGAGCTTTGAGATCAACAATCAGCCTAATGAACTGTGATCTGCAAGCCTCCTCAGAGATCAGCGCGGGTAGCGATGACGCTGGTGGGAATGGAAAACAATTACGGAAAGGTTTGAACCATCTTTTGATGCAATATCTTCTAGCCAGAGCTTAGCCAGCGGATAGCCGCTGCCAGGAATTCTTCCCAGTTCCGACAATGAGACAACCAAGCGTTTCCACTGGGCAGTACAGTGCACATTTCTGTTCATGTTTCAGTGATAACAATTTCGGTGGAATCTGACGTAGTTATGCTGACGCAAAACCATATTTTTTCAACTGGGTTTCAGACTATAGTGCTCCCTCTGTCATTTTTAAACACTAACCAAATGCTTACAGACTCATCGGGGTCTGACCTGACACAAGATCAAGTTGTGATTTCAGAAACAGAATAACTTTGTTTTGCTTACTTGACTAATGTTTGCAATTCATTATTATAGTATGGTGATTCAGTTATGATATGCAGATGCTTTATTCAGTGGCCTATGCAAGGTCTGGCATAACCTGTTATATTGGAATTAGGGCTGTCAATCGATTAAAAAAAGTAATCTAATTAATTACATACTCTGTGATTAATTATTCTAAATTAATCGCATATATAATTTTTGCTGTGAAAGTATTTTAAATATTTAAATACAAATGAATCATTGAATAATCAGCATTAGTGACATTAAAGTTCAAAAACTCTTTTATTATTATTTTCACTGTTCAAATTTCACATACAAGGCTTTTCAGGCCTCAGATATAACCTAGGGGACACAATGAAAATTAATTAACACTCCCCTCAATGTCAACACTTATTTTTTTGCATTGATGTGCGACTATAGAGTTGATGAACTCCGGTGATATGCAAATTCCTTGCTGCAGACATTGCAGAGGACTTTATTTTCAACACTTTATTTTTTATCAAGATCAGGCCATTTTTTTTAAATGTAAATGTTCCAGTCAATGATCCAGGCAGCACATTTTCTTCTCTCTCCTTCATTTTACAGTCTGACTTGAACGGCTCGGGGTCAAAGGTCATACGGAATCGATTAATCTGCACTAATTTTTTTAATCAGTTATTTTTTCTCAAATTAATTAATCGAAATTAATCAGTTATTTTGACAGCCCTAATTGGAATAGAATCTGACCAACAGATATGTGCAATATAATGTGAAATGAAAACAAATCCTTTCCTGCCATTCTTATTATGTTTAGGTTGGATCGATAATACTTCATTTAACATCTCTGTTTCAGACATTTTGTTTGTTTGTTTATTGGACACAGAGTGGGTGTCTAAAAATAATTCTCAGGTTGAACTTAGCAGGAGTTCTACATGTGATTGTTGCAGCAAAACCATCAGACAATATCTCGTTTGCTCCTGCAACGTGATTGTGTATTCTGAAGCTAACCTGTCTCGCACAACAACATGGCTATTAGACAACATCTGAGCTCTAAATGGTCTGCAGGATATAAGGCTGTATGACAGAAGATATAGCATTGAAGCATCAGCTATGCCTTTAGAAACGTTCAATTGAAACAGTGATCTGGAGAATTGCCACTTTACTGAGAAACAAAAAGCAAATGGATAGGACTACATTTTTGAAGTTCATGCTCATGAATAGGCTAACTACTCATTCATCTAATCCTTTTGCCCAGCATCATTGCACATTACAGGTTTATTGATTGAAATGGGTTTGTATTGACAGAATTTCATGTTGTTTTCAACATCAACATCATCTCACAGCAAATTACAGTATGTGGAATGGGCACAGAAAATCCATTCAGTCAAGTGTTCGACTGGGAGGCTCTCACTAATTAAGGTCCTTGTGTGAAAGAATAATATGATAATCAACTATGCATGACCTTACATTTAAATGGAAAAGCGGAAAAAGAAAGTAAAACAATTTTTTTTCTCATCTGGTAGGCTGACAAGGTGTTTTTCCCACCTGAAACTTCTTCTGAAGTGAAGGAATATCACTATCAAAGATTAAACTCATATTTTTTCAGGGCTTGAAATATGATGAATAGTTATCTGAATGAATCTTCGAACTCTGGTACCTCAGTGTAAAACTAAATTATTCAGGAAAGATTGAATAAAGAAGTCATTGGCAGTGTTAAAACCAGTGGTGGGTGCTCTTCACAAGCTATGTGTGTATTTGTCTTTATATGTGATATTTAAAAGAGAATGAGAAAGCCAACAGAATCCATCAACATGATGAGTATATGGATGTGAGAAATAAACACAATACATAAGGCAGGCTGACCTTATGGTAAGTCACAAGGGCCGGAGATAGACTCTGATCAGCCCTCTCACTGACAGTGTGAATTGCACTCATGTCCATCACATCCACTTCCCCCCAGAAAAGCACGACCACCACCACGCTTGGGTGTAATCATCCAGCTGCCTCTTTCACCTGCGGTCAGACTAATGTCAAACGGGGCAGATTGGCTCATGGGGCCCCAATCTACTCTCAGGTCATTCACTCTTATCTTCAACTTGCTGTTAAAAGCCTGGTTAAGATCGCTGTGCACTGTTCGCTGGGTCCCTTTTAAAGTCTTCCATTTGACCAATTGAAGGGTTCAGATGCAAAAGCCTCTAAATGCCACCTATGTCAAAAATGAGATAAAGATGGTGAGGGGATGCTCTCCACACATAGTATAAGCTAATCAAATAATTTAACTTCTAAACCCACTAAATACCACTCTCTTCCTGGTCTGAAATATCGATTTATAGGCAAAAACCTATAGGAGCCTGAATTTAAATGCTCATTTAAAAGAAAAGTAGTCAGACGGATTTAGAGGGTTTTGCATCTGAACTCTTCAATTTATTATTTCAAATGCATGAAAGTGTTAGCCTGGTTTCATCAGACTCACTCACTTTGTGAAGAGAGTCCGGGTACTCTCCATTAGAAAATGTTTCCCTTGCATCGTAATGGGCAAATACTTTATGTTAGGTTTGAAATCACTGGTTCAGCCAAACCAATCACATTCGATAAAACAAACTAATATTAAACTGTATAGGCAATCAGGAAACAGTGTAGGCTATTTACCTTGTTTTACCTGCTGTATCAATTCATACATTCTTCCGACTGCAGTTCTTCCTACTACCGTTTACCACAGCCACTTTCAATTTTGAAACTAACGTCTTTCCCTCTCGTAGCTGATTGCCCCCCCCCCCATTCTAGTGGCTGATAGAAACGTAAATGAATCAAGAGGAGCCAGACATGTAGCCTAGCATCTCAGTGAGATGAAAATTAGTGGAGATACTATAGGTAGGCGGGGCAAGGCTATCAAAATGTAACATAAAGCACAGTGTTTCTAACCTGACTCTCGCCAGATGAATTTTGTTCCGCTTAGCTCCGCCTAGCTTCACTCACATCCATCTGGGACCTCTTCCATTGAGAGTGATTTCAGCATGAGATTGTATGGTAGAGCCAATCAGGACGCAGGGCGGGAGTTTCATAGATGTGACAGCGTAGAAGCGACTGTGAGACTGTTATCAGCGTCACGAGTTGGCTTTGATGTGAGTGGTTGAAGTAGCACATCAATAGATGACGGACAAATGGCTTATCCAATCATATGCAAGCATTTTATGATTAGGCCCAGCCTTCTGAAGCAACACTTCAATGGATTGATCCCAGATGGATGAGTGGAGCTAGGCGGAACAAAATTCATCTGGTGAGAGTCAGGTTACAGTGTTTCTGCTTATCAATAGACCTCTCCAGAATAAGTCCCGCCTCCTAACTTCCGTATCCATCCAACCTTCGGTCGTCAAATGTCTATGGGAAATAACATGGCGTTTTGAAAGATCGTACCTGTCAAACTCTGTAGGTGACAAAGTAGAAAAAGCTGCTGGGCAGATTGGCCTACACACTTCTGCCATCTAGTTTCCACTGGATTTTTTGATTTTCGGTGCCGTTTATGTAGTATAGTCTATAGTATACTACTGAAACGTCACCGACAATTACTTCGCTACCTACAGATGTTTTACCGGTATGATATTTCGAAACGCCCTGTTATTTCCCATAGACAATCGACGCCCGGATGCCTGGATGGATCACCACTGATGCTTTTAGTCCATGAGCCACAGGGGGTCGTCACTACCACTTGGGGGGGGCAAATTCTCACTATATTTTTCTGAAAGCTACATATCTCTGGAGTATAAAATGGTATGATAGCAAGTTGGATCTTGTAGCTTTGTGGCTGTACAGGCCTTCAAAGTTGACCTCTGATTTGAAAAAAAGTAAATTCCGCCTATAGGCTTTTTTTGTTAAAACACTCATATGAGCCCAGAAAATAATCCAAATCTTATTATTACTGATGCATATGTGGTGTTTGGTTGATAAAATTAAAGATTTATGTACAAAAAAAGCTAATTTGAGTTTTCAAAGCAACATGTTATGGCAATACCTGAATGCAGACCTTATTGATCATTACTATTTTACCTTCCTTACTTTCAATTGCGAGTTGAAATTAGTGTTAAATGATGACATACATAGGTCTGCAGTACAAATGTTTTTTAAATTGTAGCTGAAACGAGTACAAAGGATCTTTAATCTATTCATTGAATTCATCATCGTCAGAACAGGAGCACAGAGGATGCCATCTCTATGGCACTTCACTCTGCCCTGTCCCACCTTGACAACACCTATGTAAGAATGCTGTTCATTGACTCCAGCTCAGCATTCAACACCATCATCCCCTCCAAACTGATCACCAAACTCAGTGAACTGGGCATCAATACCTCCCTCTGTAACTGGATTCTGGACTACTTGTATTGCATTCATTGTGTCTACACTTGAGATAAATAAGTTTGGTTTTTCTTTTATCACATACACATATATTGGTAGATGTTTTTTCTTTACCTTGACATGTTTCGACGTATACTTCCATCTTCATCAGAAGGTCACACGGTGGAGTAGTGTGACACATTTTTATCAGCTGATGTTGTTACGGAGGAGTGATCCATCTGTCAATTTTTTGATAGTACAAAATGGATTATGGATTCTGGACTTCCTAACCAACAGACCTCAGTCTGTTAGGTTAGATAATCGCACCTCTTCAACCATCGAACACCAGTGTACCACAGGGATGTGTGCTGAGCCCCCTCCTCTACTCCCTCTTCACCTACGACTGCACACCTGTACATGGCTCTAACACCATTGTCAAGTTTGCAGATGACACTACGGTGATTGGGCTCATCAGCAATGATGATGAGACGGCCTAACATCGTGGTGCACTGATAACAACCTGGCTCTCAACACCAAGAAGACCAAAGAGCTCATTGTGGACTTCAGGAAGTCTAAAGCTAGCACACACACACCCATTCTCATCAACAGGACTGAGGTGGAGCATGTCACCAGCTTCAAGTTTCTGGGTGTCCACATCTCTGAGGACCTCTCTTGGACCCTCAAAACCTCTACCCTGATCAAAAAGGCTCACCAGCGTCTCTTCTTTCTGAGGTCCATCTGTTTCCTCAGATCCTGGTGAACGTCTACTGCTGCAACATCGAGAGCATCCTCACCAACTATGTCACAGTTTGGTATACGTTAGACCGGCACATCCGGGAACTTGACTCGTGACAAACGTTCCTGCCCCTTTCGGGGGGAAAACAAACAACCCCTCTCATTAACTCCAACGCAAATTAGGGTCAATAAACGTAATTCGTACAGAAATCGCAGGAGTAAATAATAACAAAAAATACCACAAATCAATATGACCACTCAATACATAACCACTTTGCCGGTCGTTGACCGTGAAAGATACCTACAAAAGCTTAATTAAATTAATATAAAAACATGTCCCTTCAGTCTCCCGAGTACGAAGTGGTGCAACAACCCCACTCAGTGACTAGAAGTGTCATACGGTCTTCTCTTGTAGCCATAATTTTCTTCTGTCAGGATTTTTTTTGAGGACATGGTAGGCAAAAGAAACTCAGGGAGGGGTTCTTAGCTGTGTGGTTGGTACATGTCTACCAGTTCACTCTGGCTTGTTCTGAGGAAATGTTTTCCCCTCAAAAGGGGCATGGCGCAAACAACCTGCTCTGTGTGACGCGGGTCCGGTTGTAAGTATGGCAACTGCTCTGCCCACACCGGAAAGCACTGCAGAGGGTGGTGAAAACTGCCCAACACATCACCGGTTCCTCACTCCCCTCCATCGAGGCCATCCAGGGCAAGCGATGCTTGCGTAAGGCGCACATCATCAAAGACTGTTTTCACCCCAACCACAGACTGTTCACCCCACTCCCCTCCGGGAGGCGTTACAGGTCACTCCAAATCCGAACCAGCAGGTTCAGAGGAAGCTTCTTTCCTGCGGCTGTCACCCTACTGAACTCTAGCTCTGCATTCTGGTGACATCCAACAAACTAAGCCCCCACCACCCCCTGCCCCGTCCCCGCCTGATGCCTCCTTGCCTGTGCCTGTTGCGGTGTCCACGACCATGGCAACCTTGACAGGGACAACAAGGAGGCGGACATCCCCTAGCCCCCCCCACAACTGCACTACCCTATCCCACCCATCTATCCCATCCATCTATTTATTTACAAATGTACATACTGTAATTACACTTATACTGTACATAGCCATATTCTACTGCTTTTCATCCTGCACATACACTTATTATGACCCAAATTTCCGTCAATGATTCCCGGGACACTGAAAGACCGGGGTACACGAAACTTGGTGGGCATGTAACCCCACATGGATAGCATGGAACCATCGTTTTTCGTTTTGATCTGTAGCCCCCCCGCTGGACTGGCCCCCCTGATAGGAGGGTAGAGCAGACACAGTTTTCTGTGAATATCTCGAAAACCGTAGGGTTTAGGAGGACCATTTTTTTTGTATGTTGATCTCAAGGGGCCATGTCAACCCATTCCATAACCACTCATTTCATGTATAGCGCCACCTAGTTAAACACAAAAAGTAAAAATGAGGTGTTGTAATCACAGGTATCTGTGACCTAACATAGTCAAAACTGCACGAAATTGGAAGTGTAGGATCATTATGACACCCTCTGTATGCACGCCAAGTTTAGGTGGAATTCCGTTCATGGGGGGCCACACAATAAATTAATTTATGTTACTATACACCAACTGGCCTGTAGGTGGCCGGAGACAGTTTTCTGTGAATATCTCGAGAACCGTGAGGGCCTAGGAGGTCCACCTTTTTATGTATGTTGGTCTTAAGGGCGCATGTCAACCCATCCCATTACCACTTATTTCATGTATAGCCACCTAGTTAAAAAAAATTAAAAAAAAAAAAAATTAGGTGTTTTCGTCACAATATCTCTAGCTGACAAGCTCAAAACTGTACGAAATTAAAAGTGTAGGATCATTATGACACCCTCCGAATGCATGCCAAGTTTTGTGTACTTTTCGTTCATGGGGGGCCTTACAATAAAATAATTTATTTGTACATTTAGTGACGCATACACCAACAAGGATTCGGGACACTGAAAGACCGGGGTACACAAAACTTGGTGGGCATGTACTCCCCACATGGATAGCATGGAACCGTCATTTTTCGCTTTTTTGATCTGTAGCCCCCGCTGGACTGGACCCCTGAAAGGAGGGTAGGGCAGACACAGTTCTCTGTGAATATCTTGAGAACTGTAGGGCCTAGGATGACCAATTTTTTTCCGTATGTTTGCCTCCAGGGGTCATGTTAACCCATTCCATGTGCACACATGTGCATAAACAGATACACACACACACACATACATTTACAGTAATCATCGCATTATGACACATACTCACACAGTAGACATATGTACGCATGCATGCACATGCACAAACACACATACGCAGGCAAACACACAAGCACGCACATACACACACACACACACACCCACACACATAAACATAAACTTGTACACGACACATGCACACAATTCAAGAATTTTTTTCCGTCATCTACTTCCTGAATTTTTGGTCACTGATACCGGGACACCAACCACTGGGGTACATGAAATTTGGTGGGTATGTAGCCCCACTAGACTTTTACGGAAAATTTTCATTTAAGCCCCGTGCTGGGCCCCCGAACCATAAAAAAAACTGTTTTTCCTAAATAAGATGGCTCATAATCACTCATTTGTGATTTGCACCCCCCGGTAAAAAAACATGAAAATGCAATATTATTCTGCTTTAATCGCCCCTATCTTCAGTTAAGATGTTCAGAACTGCACCAAATTTTATGTGTATGATTGACCTGGCATTCTCTGGGGGTATGCCATGAATTTCATCCATGGGGGGGTCTAAAAAAATTAGGTTATGTGTACATTTAGTGACTGTACACTCATTGGCCTGTAAATGGCGGTGCACACATATACACATGCACACACACAGGCACCCACATACTATCGGTATTAGAACGGCCGATACATAATTACAAATTCAGTAGGATTAAAAGAAAGCCAAAATAAATATTCATCATCATCATCATCATGGCTGCATTTTCAGTATTGGCGATAAGTAGTCGTTTGTCCACTAGATGGCGCATCGTTGCAGTGAGACGTAATTTTGTTGGAAGTTAAAAGTGGGTTGGAAAAACAATGGACACTTCTTACAAGGACTGTAATTTACCACAGCAAACATCTAATAAGGATAGGACGATGTTCACATGAAGTGTAATTCCCATTTCTTCTTGAAGCCGAAATAAATCTGAGGATGTTTATCGGACATGCTTGGTTTTACTGCGAGAATGCGTTAATCTTGTAATATCAATAAGGACCTAGGTAATGTTACCGTTAGCGTTGGTTGAGTGATGGAGGCCCATTTGATTGATTGCATTTGTAGAAAACTATAAATGCGGTTATACCAAGCAAATTGATAGCAGGACTGTTTGTATCTTTCGACTGTCATTTATTGCACGTGCTACAAAATCATTCTGTGCAATGGAAGATTTACCAACGTTACACCGGTCTGATACAGTTTTGCCTATACACGTCTGTTTATTTTGTTTTAAGTGCGTGCAGGGTGTGAGAGTAGCCTGGGTAGCGCCACCACTTCTCAATGATACGTGGTCTGGGAACCAAACGTTCATTTTCTCGTATTTGAAAAAAATGGCCAGATCCGTTTATTGGGTGCCATGGATGTCTATCAAATGCGTCTGTGCATAGCTCATCATCGTCTTGCTTTCCCCCCTGTTCTGTGATTGGTTCCCTATCTCAGGCGAAAATTTGCTCCATGGTCTCCAGGCTGCCTTAACAGCGTGAATCAAATCGTGCGCAAGGCAGCATGGGAACACCCAGGCTAGTGTGAGAGGGGAATCGATGTGCTTTGATTCCAGCTTGGTAGTTGTAGTCTGTGAAATTAAAAAGCACGTGTGTGTGAAGTATCCAAACAATGACACCTTAAGCTACTGTGTAGTGGGTCCCATTTAGAAGTGGCTACTTCATTCGCGCTTTCCTTGACTCATGGAGCTGCGTGAATGTTATTACAACTTTTCGCCACGATATGGCAGTTTAAGTCCGCTTGATACTGTAAAGTAAGCCATTGGTTTCAAAGGAGATTTTATTTGTGTCGCCAGCATAGCCTATTGACAATTTATGTTGTAAATAGGCCTACCTTATAATCCTACCTGTAGCTTAGGGAAGCTAACTGCTTTCTATTAGGATCTAGTTTGTTAGTTACCGTTTTGTCATAACTCCCTGATGCATTTTTGCATTTAGAATAGCCAGAGCGTGTATATCTCAATCGGAAAATTAAACAATATCGGGTGCCAATGGACTAGGCTGGGTGAACCCAGCCTGATCTGCCCGCTATTTATTTTTTGATTTCTTAAAAGATTGAGCTTGGTCTGATGAAAGCCAAACTAGCCATGGACCTCAGTTACACAATGCAAGGGAACATGAATCAGCCTATATTTGCACGAACAATAACGGACAACAGCTCTTCAACTTTGGCCCGTTAAAATGTCTATGAACAGTCTAGCGACGCATTTCATCAAGGCCCATTTGGACATGTCAGTTATTTGCACCACTGGTTAGATGTAAAACAGCATTTCGTTTCAGACTACTGTTACTTAATTTGTGCATAAACAATAACGTTTCAGACTACTGTTACTTAATTTGTGCATTGACAATAAAGTATTACATTAACTAAAGATGACTAAAATCTTATGTAGAAGAAGAAACATTCACAAAAAATCCATCCATCCAAAATGACCTTTGTTTTGATAGCTGTTGAAAACGGCATGGAACTGACAGAGATGTTTTTGTTTATAAATACATACAAAATAAATAAATAAATAACATTATGCTGATACCTTTTGCTTTTCCCAAATACAATGTAGCCTACAGGTGTAAGTGACCTTTCATCAATCCAGTTGCAATGGATGAACTGTGATGAACTGCCCTACTTGTGATTGTTTAGAGATTTTAAAGGTTTTATAACAATGCTACATCTTCTTTGGCTATTCTACAATCTATTCACCTTTTCAGCACCAGTAGGCTACTGATGGTCATTTTGATACCATAGATTTAATAGAGACCCAGTCAGACCATTAGTATGAAAAATCAGGAATAGAGTTTATTTACAATGATGCGCATCAAGGGAGAGACAGCATGACTTCACCTAAAGATCCATCAGCTGCTCTAACTAGACAAGGAAATAGTTAGGGTTTGGTCATCGATACCCGGGACACCGAACCACCGGGGTACATGAAATTTGGTGGGTATGTAGCCCCACGTTGGTCATCCCATCTCACGTGGACTACACTGAATCAGACCCTGATTAGTGGCAGCCTGGCAATCCGGAGCAGATCTACTGACGCAGCCATGCAGAACAGTGAAACACTGCAAAGTCATAATATTCCCTCTTATCTCTAAATCCAGTCACACACAGATATACACAGGAAAAGTACAGATATCATACAGTCATTACCTAGAATCATACTTTTAGTATCAAAGTGACCCACTAATGAGAAATGCAGAACATTAAGCCACATATTGGAATATTGGGCATAATGCTCTAATCCACTTTCTCTCACTACTTTCTGTGCAGCCGCACACACACACTCAGGCATGCCAAACAAGCATACACAAAAGTTTCAAGAGTGGGGGATGGAGTAAAATATGGAGACAAATTGAAGTGTGACTTATTTTCGCGGAACGGATGTACAGGACTGAGCAGCGGTCATATTTTGTACTGCTATGCGGTACATCTAGTTGCTTTTACTCCAGTCTTAGATAAAGAGTTGTGGTTGACAACAGTTCTATCTCTGAGATGATAAGATAAAAAACCAAAAGGGCTCTTATGACAGAAGCCAGAGTTGCTGGAAGTTGTTGGCTCAGCAGACCAAGCTGAGTGTTGGGGATCTGGGACTATGTGGTCTGGGCTTAAGAGGCTTTGCAAGGCTGTGCAGGTAAAAACAAAGCCTCATCCTTACGCTCTCGCTGTCTCGACGTTAATCTGCAAACTCTTATTTTCGCTCCATTGACAGTGAAGATGAATTACAGCAAAGCTCGGGAAAAACCTCAAGCACAAGCTGACTTTGGCAAAGAGCTTAAACGAACCCTCCAAATACAACAAGACAGGCAAGGATGAAAAATATTGCTAGATAATTTTTTTTTATAAAATACAGAGGAAAGAAGAGGCTCAATCTGTTATCAAAGTCTAAACGTTCTGTCCAGGCCAGACAGAGTAGTCTGAATGAATCAACAGTAAAGTGACCTCAGCCTCAAGGTCATATTCAGCATAGAAGGGGAACCTGCAGCCCAGACAAATAGCAGCTGTTTGGTGACATAGTCAGCAGGGGGATATTCAGAGGATCAAACTTCAGAGCAAATCTAACGCTGAAGGGGAGAGTTACTTTCATTTATTATGACCGCCGCGCAGCAAAGCGAAGGTTTAGTCAGATTTTTTTTTTTTTTTTTCGCATGTCCAAATTTCCGTCAAGGATTCTTGAGACACTGAAAGACCGTGGTAGACGAAACTTGGTGGGCATGTAACCCCATATGGATAGCATGGAACCATCGTTTTTCGTTTTGATCTGTAGCCCCCCGCTGGACTGCACCCCCAAAGGAGGGTAGGGCAGACACAGTTTTCTGAATATCTCGAGAACCGTAAGGTTTAGGAGGACCATTTTTTTGTATGTTGATCTCAAGGGGCCATGTCAACCCATTCCATAACCACTCATTTCATGTATAAGCCACCTAGTTAAACACAAAAAGTAAAATGAGGTGTTGTAATCACAGGTATCTGTGACCTAACATTGTCAAAACTGCACGAAATTGGAAGTGTAGGATCATTATGACACCCTCTGAATGCACGCCAAGTTTCGTGGAATTCCATTCATGGGGGGGGCCACACAATAAATTAATTTATGTTACTATACACCAACTGGCCTGTAGGTGGCGGAGACAGTTTTCTGTGAATATCTCGAGAACCGTGGGGCCTAGGAGGTCCACCTTTTTTTATGTATGTTGGTCTTAAGGGCGCATGTCAACCCATCCCATTACCACTTATTTCATGTATAGCGCCACCTAGTTAAAAATTAAAAAGCAAAAAATTAGGTGTTTTCATCACAATATCTCTGGCTGACAAGGTCAAAACTGCACCCTCCGAATGCATGCCACGTTTCGTGTACTTTCGTTCATGGGGGGCCTTACAATAAAATAATTTATGTGTACATTTAGTGACGTACACCAACAAGGATTCCCGGGACACTGAAAGACCGGGGTACACAAAACTTGGTGGGCATGTACCCCCACATGGATAGCATGGAACCATCATTTTTCGTTTTGATCTGTAGCCCCCCGGTGGACTGGACCCCCCGAAAGGAGGGTAGGACAGACACAGTTCTCTGTGAATATCTTGAGAACCATAGGGCCTAGGATGACCATTTTTTTCCGTATGTTTGCCTCCAGGGGTCATGTTAACCTATTTCATGTGCACACATGTGCACAAACAGATACACACACTAATCATGTTTTGGTACTTGTTGTCTAGCAGATACCAGTGAGAATTGAGTGTGGATAATGCAATTTAGTGAGACAGTTAGAATCATATAGGCCTTTCAGCGTGATTTCTTTTTGTGGAAAAAATGTGCTGGACTGGGCGGCGGTCATATTTTGTACCGCTCTGCAGTACATCTAGTTATTAATACTATTGTAATGTTACTGTTTCTGCACAATGGTACTGTTACCACACTGCACATAGTTGTACATACTGTACATATTTGTCTATATGGTTCATCCTAAATATCCATATTTATTCAGTTTTTCTGTAATGTATTTTGTTAATACACTGCATATATCTATATTGTTCTTACTACTACTATAATGGTACCGCCACTACATTGCACATATCTGTACATGTTGTTCATACATTGTTCATATTACAGTACATAGCCATATTTATTCTGCTCTTATAAAGTAACTGCTAATACACTGCACATATTTATATTTAATTTATGCTACTCTAAACCACCTTCTGCAAAACAACTGTATACTACTGTCTACACTGCACTATATGTCTTGTCCTGTCTATGCACCACCTGCCTATACTGTGTATATCACATTGCACTTTTCTGCTTTTTTGCACTTCTGGTTAGACGCAAACTGCATTTCGTTGTCTCTGTACTTGTTCTCTGCACAATGACAATAAAGTTAAATCTAATCTAATTTAATCTAAAAAATTATCTGCCTCTGCTTTGCCTCTTTACGGATCATGCTATGAATAGCAGCAGCAATGTCTGCATAAGTTGAGACATTGTTATTGACCTTCTGGACCAGAGACCATTATCTGATAGTGATGCAAGTTTCTGCAAATGCTTTGCAAGTGCTGCTTTAGAGGTTTTCCTTGGGGTCCCCACAGGTGTCGCCAATGACCATGGTTAAGGTCCAAGAGGGTGAAAAAAGACCGCTCATGTCCAGTCTTTAACATGATGGTCTTGCCATGTGCCTGTGTTTTCTTTTTTGACTCGTAAATGTCTTTAATTTTTGCTTTGTCAATGTACTGTATCATGGAATTTGTGCTTATGTGTATCTGACTCCAGCCTCTATGTCATGATCTTTGCCTGGAGTATGAGCCTGAATCAGATCATCCCTAACCTCTTGTGTTGCTTTGCCTGCTGTAGATATGCAAATTAACTCATGTTCCTCTGAAAATGGATTGATCCAATTTCAGTTTCTGTCTCATCAGATCTAACTGTAGAATTTTTAAAACTGTTGTAAATGTATGTACTTGTAGATCAAGTCTTGGAAAATAGTTATTATTTCTTTTCAATGGAAATTATTTTAACATCAGATGAAAGACAATTTTAAGTATAATAATAATAATAATAATAATAATAATAATAATAATAATAGTACATAATGATAACAATGTGTAAAGTATGAATATTTTCACCAACCAGTTCATCTACATCTCATTCCCACATTCTTATTAGTCAAAAGTACAACTGAAATGTATAATGTAGATCATTTTAGCACCTGTGATGCAATTACCATAATTTCCCAACTATTAGCTGCAGCTTATCCATTAACTTTGCAAAATTTCTTCAGCTATGAGGTTAATACACGGGGGCAGTTAATATGGTATATGGTTTTGTTTCTTTTAACTTGCATAAAACACTGTCCTGTAGCTTATACACAATACGGCTAATACACAGGAAATTACTGTATGTATTTCATGTGCCCTGGACATTATAAAATTGTAATATTTATGTTAAGCTGGGTACATGTGGTTATGTGAACAATTTTCATATGGTATTCCTTGAATGTAAAGGTAATATGTGATTGGTAATCATGATGTTTTGATCTCTTAGAATATCTCTTATGGGTAGTTTCAATAAAATACTAATTTACTGAATTTTGGGGTGTTTCCGAACAGTACATTTACAAATAGTAAATAGCATAGCAATGCAGACCTATGTAATCATTTGTATTTCAAGTCTCTGCTGGGAGGTAGGAAGGTATAAATACATTGATTAATGAGGTAGTGGGCATTTCAATTAGTGCTGCAACACATTGTGAAAACGTAGATTTGCTCATTATTACACATAAATCTTGAATTTTATCAACCAAAATGAAGGGCAAAATCACATAATGATTCAAAATATGTATGCCAACATCAAACACCACATATGCATCAGTAATAATGAGGTTTGGATTATTTTCTGGGCTCTTATGAGTGGTTTAACAAAAAAAAGCCAATAGGCGGAATTTCCTTTTTTCAAATCAGAGGTCAACTTTGAAGGCCTGTACAGCAACAAAGCTACAAGATCCAACTTGCTATCATACCATTTTATACTCCAGAGATATGTAGCTTTCAGAAAAATATAGTGAGAATTTGCCCCCCCAAGTGATAGTGACACGCCACTTTTTGGGCCTGTGGCTCAAGGACTATTTTTCCTGTTCTAGGAAAACATCAAAGGCCATAGACCCCCTCAAACCTGCTGCCTGAGAGAAGAAAAATATTTGGCCTCAATCCTATAGGCTTTCCATTCTACCTAAAAAAAAACAAATCAGGATTTCATTTCTGCCTACACCAAATTTGTCTTCAGAGAAATTAGACAACATTCCTTCTGAAATATTATTATTTTTCATTAACCATAATTAATTTGTTGAACAAAAAGAAATGCCTTGTATACTATAACGGGCACATTTACCTTTGTAAAATCTTTACAGCAGTGCAGTGACTTAAAAGCCATTAAAAATACATTTTCATGTAAGGGCTGACTGGCTGATAACCGGGTTCTCCTCATTCTAGTGCCTTCCCATTTCACTGCCACTTGAAAGGTACTCATCAGTGCTGCAATTAATGTTCTCACCGCTGTGGATTATAAAGCAAAGTGTTTTCACTTCCCACACAGGCACTTTGACAAAGACGTGAAATACTCCAAAAATTACAGAAAGACTCAATTTTCCTTACTGTCGTCACATGAAATGAAGCACAGCAAAGCATTACAGTAAGTTGACATTGCACAGAGAAGAGGCATAATAAGCCTACTTGATGGTCGGTGGATTCGACAAAAAAACACATTCAAGGAGCAATGAAACAAATGCTATCTGTTACAAAACAAGCACAACAGAGCAGTCTAAAGCTAACTAATCAATTCAAAAAACCTCAACCCTCCAATTAATCTCCAGGTGACAAAACACATGATAAATACCCTGGTCCAGCATTGCCAGGAAATGGGTGACTGGTGCTAACTACCTCCTCTGTGCCTTTTATTTCTGATTTGAGTCTGTTCCACAGTCGAAATCGAGTTTCACGAAAACAGTACAACACTTTTGAACTCTTTTAAACAACTCCTTCTCTCATTCGGTCACTGCCACCTCCTGAGGTATTTGTGTGTGAGATGTTGCGGTGTGCTGATGGGATCTCTTTAGTGCAGTCTTTGTTCTTTGCATCTCAGTGAGGGGTATGGCAGACCAGTGTGTTAGTGTGGGCCGACCATGCGCGAGGCGAGGAAGAGGAGGAGCGAGGAGAGCACCTCCAGGATGAAGGAGAGCCAGGCCATGCCCAGAGACCAGCCGAAGGACGTGTGCACCTGAGCCATCTGCTCGGCACCCATGCGCCGCTCTGTCTCCTGCCATGCCTGCTGGGAGTAGCTGATGTACAGGCACACGCCGGACAGTGTCAGCAGACCTACACACACGCGCACACACACACACACACGATATAAACAAAAAACAGATTACATACAAAAGTGTGGCTATTCACATTATGGATATAGACTTCAAAGCTAAAGCTAACAGGAGCTTTTTGCTGCTTTCTTGCCACTGTGCTCTTCTTATTCCAACAAGTCATTTGGCAAATATATTTTGTAAAGGAGGCCACTGAGAATATTCCATCATTTTCTGGTTGAGAGGATGCACACAGTGAACCAAAAACACAAAAAAATTATTTCCTTCAAGATACCCACAAAAAAAACATGCAGCTAAGAATTTCTCCAAAACAGGAGACATTTATAGATTTAGTGATTATGGGCCCCAGTAGATGATGAGCAGTATTGTCCCGTCAAGATATGAGGAGAGGGGGATTTTTTACAGCAGGTTAACAGAGTGAGAAACTCGTTTTCATCCACAACAGCAGATCTTTTCTGTGACTGCACACATTCTTTGGTGTAGATCAACTGACCATCCTGCCTACCATGCTACTGTATTTCAATCTGAAGCTTGGACCGAAGGCTATGACGCCGTGCTTCTATGGCACCCGTCCTGGTGCCATAAGTCTCTGTGGCATGCTTTCAGAGCCTCTCTCCACCGGCCTGATTGTTGTTCTGAACTCTCGCAGCCTTTCCTACGTCGTCAGCGTCCAGGCCGCTGTGTGACCGTATTTCTTCTTTAACAGCTGTATGGATTAAAGCATCAATCTCTGCCCGCTGTGCTCTAATCTGTCAGGTCTGACTCTCGTTAAAATTCCCCATTAAACACTTAACACAGGGAGTGCTTGGCACTGGCATTGGCAGGGGGGTAGAGGCAGAGACGGTGGGTGAAGGGTGGAGTCCCAATGAGTTGGACTAAGTCGGATCTCACAAGGCCAGGGTTGCGGAGAAAGATGGGGTGTCACTTCACGTTTGACCTCTGATTCCCTTGGCTTTCACTATGACTTAAGAGAGGTGTGTGTATGTGTGTATGTGTGTATGTGTGTGTGAGTGAGTGAGTGAGTGTGTGTGTGTGTGTGTGTGTGTGTGTGTGTGTGTGTGTATTGGGGTCTAATTGGGGGTCTGCTCAAGCAAATACTTGACAAGGCACTGACATATCCCTCAGTCAGGGTCACACACTTGATTGTGTGTCAACTGCATTTTGTCACTGCTGATTAAATGGTGCTATTAGATGACAGCTATGGCTATTTCATCTAATGTCTTGAGTCTTGGTGAGGGTATTAAGGTATGGTTCGCTGTAAACACAACCTAGGGTCAATGTATTGATGATAATGAGTTCAAACTTTAGTTTGGAAGCAAAATTAGCAACAAAATTTTATTATCATTTCATCTCTGTTTTTGAGCTCTTCTGTTGCTTTGCCTGGTTCATATGAGCCATACTTGATACAGCGGAGAAAATAAGTATTGAACACGTCAACATTTTCAGTAAGTATACTTCCAGAGAGGCTATTCGCATAAAATTTTCTAGACATTAGTATTAACTTAGGTAATCTACACATATTAAAAAATCCAAACATTAATGTCCCTAAGTAGAGTTATGAGTAAAAAAGTGGAATGCATTTCAAAACTTCAGAATCATCCAGTAAGCAGTATTGGAGCCATTATCTGCAAGTGGAAGGAACATCACTGCATCATCAACCGGCCGTGCACAGGATCTCCTCACAAGATTTCTGACCAGGAAGTCAGAAGTGTAGCCTAAGAGCCAAGGACCACTCCAGAAAGACTTGGAGGCAGCAGGTTCAATTGTTACAGAGAAAATCATAGGTAATGCACTCCACCGCCATGGCCTCTATGCACGCTCACCCCACATGACTCTATTACTGAAGAAAAACATGTCGAAGCTCATTGAAAGTTTGCTACACAACATTTGGACAAGCCTATAAAATACTAAGAGAATGTATTCTGGTCAGGTGAGAGCAAAAAAACTCTTTGGATGTCATACTTCACACCATATTTGGAGGAGAAATGGCACTGTGCACTGTGCAATACCATACCAACAGTGAAGTTTGGAGGCGGAGGCATCACGGTGTGGGGCTGTTTTTCATCTCATGGTACTGGCAGACTTCATAGTTGAAGAAATGATGAATGGAGACATTTTTTTCTGGTAGAATCTTGCCATCCATCAGAACAATGAGGATGAGACATGGCTAGACCTTCCAGCAGGACAATGATCCAAAGCATTCAGCAAAGGAAACTCTGAATTGGTTTTAGAGAAAGGAAATTCAGGCTCTGACTTAAATCCAATTGAACAGTTTTGGAAGTTACCTAAAGATCAGGATTTACAAGAGGGACCCCTGGAATCTTCAATATTAAAAGACTATCTGTTTAAAAGAATGGGCCAAAATCACACCTGAATACTGCGACTGATTAGTTTCGTCATAGAGGAAATGCCTTGAAGCGCTCGGCTCATTACAAATAAAGGGTTTAAGAAATTTTTAGTATTTAAGAAATTTCAGTAGGCGTGTTCAATACTTTTTTCCTGTGGCATTCCACTTTTTTACTCATAACTCTACTTATGAACATTAATGTTTGGATTTTTTTATATGTGTGGATTACCTAAGTTAATAATGTCTGGTGAAAATTTCATGCAAATAGCCTCACTGGAAGTATACTTACTGAAAAAAATGTTGACGTGTTCAATATTTATTTTCCCCGCTGTATCTACCTTTTGGACCAATTGTGTGACTATGCACATTCTGTGAAAACATCAAACTAATGGAAATCAAACTGCAGGGTAGATGTTCAGGTGATTTTTTCAAATGTTGCTTGCCTGGCAACTTCTATCTGTCTAATGGTCATCACACTGATGCTTTTGTGACAGACAAGCGCAATCAATGTCTAAATCACTCAAGAGCCTCTCAACTCGTCTCCTGTCTTCGATCTGCTGGAAGTTAACTGGCATCTGAAATCCAGGGATCATACCTTTCGGGGAATCAGCTGTACAATTTATTGGGTTGTGTTTCAACCATCAAAGTTGTGGCCCTACAGGCACGGTGACAGCCGTGAAGGATAAGCCTCACGTAGACACCCCAAAGTGTTCCCCAACGCAACTCAGCCATTGCACAGCTGGAGACACATAAGATCGATCAAAGACAAAGACAAGAAGAGGGGCAGAGAGGGGCTCTTCAGCCAGACAGATGGACAGAACCGAGGCTCCACAAAACAGAGCACAATCTAATGGGGCCCTCTGCATGCCAATATAATGACTACCGTGTTGATTATTGTTCCAAAACAATATATGACTACTGACAAAAATATGACTACTGAGGAATCCCTGGGTCAAATCAAAAAACAATTATGATTAGCGTATACAATCAAGAGTCATTTTTATCTTTATAACACACATGGGCACACTGGTACATCATAGACATATTAAATTCCAACCCTCATAACATCTGAAATTGGTATTCTGCCTGGAGGCCGACTAGTCATCAATAACTAGTGACTACTGATTTTAAACTCAGAAGGCGCCAAAAATGTTAGAAACACATTTACCCAATGCAGAACAAACAATCAACATCTGCTTCACCACCTCTCCAACTGTTCTGACGTTGACAAATAAAGGTCCTACAACTTGAATCTTCATGGACATACAATGGCCTCCCATGATTCTCTAAATGCTTATAGCCAAGTAAGAGTAACAGTGTCATTTAGTAGCTTCATACAAAGCGTTTTCTGCATTGATTTTACAGAATGCTCTGTGAAATGGAGGGCCTTGTAGATTTGTCTTGAGATTGCAGGGTTCTAAAGATGCATTGTGTCTGTAACAACACTAATGAGCATCTTTTGGTAATAGCAGTTGCCACATACTAGCATGTTAGTGACCAAGACTACACACTCATACATGACTATATGTGGTATAGTCATGTATAAACAGGGATATTATGGTATGTATAGAGCAGAAGTGATACTGTAGTAATACTGAGCCTACGCAGCTGGGGAAGAAGCGGGAGGCCATAGGTTAATAGAGAGGGCAGCTATGGATACGTATTTTTGGGCCATCGAAATTCCTCACTTGATCCTATTTCACACTTCCCACATGTTACTGATTAGCTTGGCGCTAAGTGCAGGGAGCACCATTAGTTCAGTCCACCATCAACACAGGGTAGGCTTTATGTGCATCACATGGCCTTGTGGCTGCTCTAAGGGACCTAATTAGCCCTGGGTTGTAAACTGTCTACGTGCTCAAGGCCACCAGATGCGCTTCACAACATCAAAGCTGCGCATTCCCACTCCAGGAATAGGACTGGCCTCCTTTTAAGACATTCTCAAATGCAATTAAAGACTGAGAGAAAGTGACAAGATGTATACTGTCCACGACCAATACAGCTGCAGATCTAATATGCATGGTAAAGGGAGTGAAAGAAATAAGGTTGGATTAGCTTTCTTAACACTGTTCATTCACATCGGCAAACTAACACTGTGCACATACATGTTGGGTCTTGCAGGCCAGTGCTTTATTGCTAGAGAGATGAGCTAATATGTGAGAGAGGGAGATATGTAATATGATAAAGTAAACATATTCTGACTTGAATCTGACAGCCAACCCTTTATCATATGGATACATCTGCAAGTAAAGCATGCTTGGCTAAAGGAGTTATTTGTGCATTCATCATTCACTTCTCTTTTTTATATTCCACCTTTTTCTCTTTGGCTTCCCTCTTCTCACTCACAGACCAACGGATGGCTGCAGGGGGTGAAATATAATAACACCTCTACTGCTGCCCACTTTTTAAGGAATCCCTGTTTGGGGAGGCAATATTGTTATTCCCAGAGGCCTTTGCTCAGACTTGTGCACAAATCAGCAGCAGGTTGTTGATTCTAAATCAACCTGACAAACATGGAAGAGAAGTAATGCTCAGCCATCATTACTCAGCGGAATGCCTGGGGTTGCAGGTGGCTGCAATCTGTTTAAATTACGGCCAGAGAATGGCTTTTGCCTCACACTCTCCATCAGAGACACACATAGGCCTTGCACCTTTGCTAGGTTATGGTGTATGGGAAGCGAAAACTCGGTGGCTACGGTGGCAGGGATGGTGTAGAGGGGTCGTGTGTTGCAGCAAATGTACCATAATCTTTATTGAAACAAAATCATTAGAGCACAATTTATAATAATAACAATTCTTACAAGGCAATTGTAGCTAAGTCACCTCATCCCAATGCCTTTTCTAGGCTCCACCCAACTACTGTTACTGTGGATAAAAATGTGCTACATGGCGTCAGGGAGAGTGTGTGAATGCAGGACTTACTGCTGAGGAGTATGTACGATGCAGTGCCCAGGAGGAGAGAAGAGCTCTTGGCCAGTGAGCTGACCAGTCCACAGATCCCCCCAAACACCAGCATCACCAGACTCAGCGGCAGCAGCACCGCAATCACCGTGTGCAGGTCTGCAGGCAGGATGAGGAGGGTGGGGAGAGACACGCAAGGGTATGGTGTGAATGAGCAGAACCTATTTTCCCATGTTGTGCAAGCATCTACACAAGCTGCACTGATGACAAATCTATCAGTATTATTGCTACATGAGTGACACAATTCTATTGTGTGAAAAAATAACACCAAAGTCAAATTCTTGATGCTTTGAGAGTAAAACACAAATCATGCTAAGATTCAACAAGGGATTGGGAATACTCACTGTACATGTGATTCTCTAAGTCCGTGTAGGATTCTGTATTTGCAGTGAATGAGTAGACATTGTCCCCTGCAGAGAAATCCACTTATCATTGCAGGGAAAACATTCTCAAAACATAACTTTGCTACAATACGAATAGAACAAAATCATAAAGACAATAGATATTCTCCATGTGTACTGTCTACCAGAATGCCTTTTCCATGTCACGCACAGGGCAGCCCAAGCAATGCAGTATATTAGAAGATGACTTACTGATATTTGATTACTTGTGACTTTGTATGTAGTCTGTGCAAAACCTTTCCAAAACACATTTTTTGTGACAGCATGCTGCTGAAAAAGCGTGGATGTCTCGCCATGGGAAACGCATCGCCCTGCGCCTGATGGGAGAGCGTCGCCCCGTGCCAGTCTGCTGCCTGCCTCGGCTCAAACAGCGTGCCAATTAGTGTTGCGCTAGCAGCTCTATTCGAAGTAATTTAGACTAGACTCATTTTGCTTCTTTTAACAGGAATTGGGATCCATTAAATGGAATCGTTAAATTCTTTAATGTCTCTTTTGCAGTTTGCAAGTGTGATGTAAACGTGTAACTAGGCTACTAGTCTAAACACTTCATTTATCTATTCTCTCAACTTTCTATCAGTCATATTCAACTCAATAGCTCGGATCCCCACGACCACACACGAGGTAGGCATTAATCACTCAAAATAGTTAGAACATGCAAGGCTTCATTAGACCAACCGGTCACTTTCAGGACTAAAATGTAATGTTAGCTTAAGACAAATAAGTTTCGCTGCAATCCTACCTTCATAGGTTCGCCAGAGTCCAGAATGAGAATCTTCTGTGTAGTTGGGTCTGTTGTCGTCAATGATATACCAATACTCACTCCCTATAGCAAGTGCTAGAAAGCTGAAGCTTAAAATGCCAGCGAAACCAGCACTGACAACAACAAAGCTGAATGTTATTTTCATTTTGGCGATTTCTACAATGATCCAGAGCAGTAAAGTGAACTTCTGCCACGCATCAGTTGCGGTCGTTCAATGCGCGAGACCTTTTGATTTGGTGATGGCTTTTAATCCTCTCTTATGTCGACATTAACTGCATCCAACAGTTATGTAGCCGTGAAATATATATTTCCAGTTTATCCTCTTTATAAAGCATACTTTTGTAATACGAGTCCGCCTGGCTTCACAAGGGTGCGTTACCCATCTCCCGCGGGTCTCACACTGAAGGAGTCCGAAGCTACGCTCGCGCGCCGAGATGAGCACTACAGTTCTCTCGATGACATGACGTTTACATCAATTACGTTGTTTTCCTTTGCCTCGTCGAATGAGGGGAAACAACTGAAAACAGGAGCACTTGAACATTTACTTCTTGGTATCGGATTCACAGCCCTGCAAAGTTGCCCATTAAAGTGTCATTATTCCATTGTGGGCCATTTTCAGGATATTACATTAGAACATCAGCTTCGAAGGCTAAACTAAGAATGGGATCAGCATAGGTCTTCTGAGGAACATAAATAAAACTCCATTTTCCCAAGAAAACAGTAGCCTACCCGTGGTTATTGAGGGAGTGGGCTTTATTAAAAATAAAAGAAATGAGTGGACAGAATAAGAACACAAGTCTGGAAAGTATGAATTTACACATATGAATCTCAAAAGCCTATAAAAAGGATAATTGGCAAACACAATGACAAAGCTTGTCAAAGGAGATAAATATTAATGTTTTCACTCAGAGTTGCTCAGTAGAATATGCCAAATAAAACTGGAGTCTTGTTGATCTGCGTCTGAAGACATATACCCTCACAAAGGGTGAGTTTTTCTCCATCCACTGAACCGATGTCTGAGAGTGTAAGACAGAGGGACAGGTGTCCAGCAGTGTGATCACAGGCCAAGGATTACTCCTCTCCCATCGAAGTCTTGATAATCTGGCCTCTTCTGACTGTTGCTGCCTCTTGAAATTTATCGATGGCTTGATTGCATGTCTTCCTCTGGTGAGGGGGGAAAAAGATCAATTTTACAGATTGCAATGCAACATTACAGTTGTTATGTTTCTGTTTATAATATTGTTTTTATAGATATAAATTGACTTTTCCATCAGATTATAAATAAGGAATGCTCCCTCACACTGATCCTTTACTCACAATCTGGAACTTCTGTCTCTCCTTCTGGAGCTTGAGGAACTCCTCCACTGTCAGTTGTTCCACAGGCTTTTTTAGAGCAACAAAGTCACACTGAGAAGAGTGGGCCTTGTGCTCTTTCCTAATCAAAATAATGGAATAATAATATTAATAAAAACATGTTTGTGCTCATTGAGATGGAAATGGCATGACTGACACACACAATATGTTTCTCTCTTTTGAACTATTAAAAACCCTTATTAACTAGAATTGTAAGACGTGTAATCTAGCACTTGAAATAAATCACCAGAGGAACATTTTATTGTGCCAAGTTGCAGTCACCATTGACTGCATTATACGGCTGCTTAAGAGGTCTGCTAACATGCACTTCAAGAAAATAAACACAGCCTTAATTACAGCCACTTAAAATCTACAAGGGTCTTATTGTTACAGAAACTTAATTTCATGCTGCTAAACCACATTCAATCAAATGCTTAAACCTGACATAAAAATAGAGCATATTTCAGCGCTCCATGAAATTGTCAAAGTTGTTACCTGTTTTCCACCAGGCTATTTAATTTGATACATTCTGCGTAGATCGGGCCGACTATAGACTCTCATACTATATACATATAAGCGTAACAGCCTACCTTTGAATTAGGAAACTCTATGTGTGCGCCGTGCATCTCTGCTACATTTTTTGATTTTTAAATTTATGTTGCTTTGACTTTGCGGATTTGATAACATTGCTTTCTTTACCCCATTATTATCTAAATAGAATTTTGCTTCTAAATACAGGAACTAGTTGAACATTAACTTGAGATTGTACTGGGGCACGTGCCCTGGTACAGGGGGTCTAGCGAAGTCTATGCGTCCTAGCTATGATCAAATGGAATTTCATGACTTTTCCAAAACTGGTAATGAATTTATTGAATTCCATGATTTCTCCAGGCCTGGAAAATGGGATTTTACAATTTCATGACTTTTCCAGGTTTTCCATGACTGTGGGAACTCTGTGCTGTGTAATAATAAATCAGTCAATCATTCCTTCGTATTTGTGAAACATATTTCACTCAGTTAATTCACAGGTGATGAGGACCACTAGACATCTGGGGTTCGGCCTTGACTGGTGGGTAAACAAAGTGTGCATACCGTAATCATGCATTAGCTTAGTGCCCTAAAGAGCAGGCTTTCTACAGGTTTTAACAAGTTAAATTAAAGACAATTTTAAAACTTTGTTTAAAAAAAAATAATTATGAATGAAATTTAGGACTGATCTCACACCCATACTGGCAAAGAATATGAAGAAAAAGTCTTAAAATGATTAGCAAAGTAAATAAATGTTCAATCTATGCTGCAGTAACATAATTAAGACCTTGCGCATAATATTGTAGGCGTGTTTAAGACTTGTTAAGGCCTAACATTCATATTCTATACTTTTTTAGACCTCTCTGATTTTTCAAAGTCTTTATTCTGATTATCAAATCAGGGCTATCCCACACAATAATGATATAATTCTGTGTATTAGGCCCAGAGATCAAGGCTCCCTGTTTTTACACATTTTTACTTTTAAGTGTCAGTGTAGGCCTGTTCCGGTCGACACGCACAGTTTCAAAAGACATTAATCACTAACGTTAACGTTAAACATGCACAAAACACAAATGCTTGGAGACATTCGGCCTACTCACAAAGGGTCATCTTCAGGCTCCCATCCCTCCAGTTCTTTGAGACAGAAGAAACACTGAGCGACGTCGGGACTATTTTCGGACGGTGTATGAATGAATCCTGCTTTAGCCATCTGTTGAACATTGAAATAAGTAAACTCACAAAATCACAGAAAGTGAGGTTTTGTTATGGATGACAGCGCAAGCTAGGGTAACTTAGCCCAACTGGTAGCAGCTAAAGTTATATTAACGTCACTAGTGCCTATACTATGCACTTAAATTGGGCCATTCGAAAATATTCTGGAGAACCAATGCAATATTTAACCAAAAGTTAGCATTATGTGCATGGCTGAAACATATCAAAACGCACACTTTGCACCTCTAAACTATTTGTTTTGGTAAGTTAGCGTTAGCCATTTTTCATGTGCAAGAGAAAATTCACTTACGTTTTCGGGGGTACAACTACAGTCCTCTTCGAAAGGCCAACCTTTAAATGTTTCAAGCCTGGACTCGTAGAAGTATAGTTTTGTAAGCTCTCCAGTCATCATATCCATAGTTAATCTATTTTAAAAGGACTACCGCGTCGCAACCTAGTGAAACGCTATATACTCTAGACCAGTTTTTTGAACGGCTACACCTGCAACACTTCACTTCCGGAATGTTTGATTTTCGAGCGGAGGTTTTCATTGGTGGTGACGTCATGTAGACGTTATATGGGTTTTTGTGGACCATTTCTTGCAGCAGGCCAAATAGACTAGGCAGGATTTTGGTAAATGTGCTTATTTAAAGTCCCGAAGGCATGTTAATTTTTGGCATACAACATTTTTAGGGGTTTTGAAAGGTGCTGAATTAAAATCTTCTGTATGCCAGACTTAAAAATGTCCCATTATGCCTCAAAATGGAGAAATCCAGTATGGCCTCCGTCGCCAGGTCAAAATCTAATTAATCACTTATCTTTTCGACTGTACAAGGTAAAAACCTGAATGTAATATGCTTTTATAGGTTTTCACATATAGGGAATTCAATGTCATGCACAGATATAAGATCAAGATTAGAAAAAATGCTTGAAATTAATGTACATGGTTAAAATTGTTGTCTTGGATAATGAATAATTCATGAAAAAAGAGGACCATGAAACAAGTTGATGACTTTCTGAAGAATTTACTTGAAACATGTTTAGAAGCAAGGTTGATTACCATATTTTAACTATCTATTTATATTCTTTATATGTATTCATCTATGTATCTGTATTTTAACTATTTATTTAATAATGCATATTTACCTTATTACCTTATTTAGTAATTAATCCATTCTATTCTATTTCTCTATTTCTCAATTCTTTAAACTTCTTGGTATGAAGAGGTAGGTTACACACTTAGGCTATCCTAATCATCCTCATCTTACTCCTCTCCAGCAGTGTTCTGACAGGTGCTGCTGCAGCTGCATGACTCCATGCATAACATGCCACTTTTTTCCTACAACTGCAGCGCTGGCTTAGACATCCCTTGAAGCAACCACAGGAGGTGATCTCCTTACAAGCTTTTGGAATTGGCTGAAGACATAGTAGCTGTGGCACTAACTGATCATGCACATTTGGATGGCCTGATAAGTGTGTGTTGTGTTTGGGCCACCAACATGCTTTCTTGGCAAGGGACGTCCTCCAGTCGTGCATGAATTGTTTTATTATTCCTATGCACACAATTAGGAATAATATTTTTTATCCTAATTATTTAATATTTAGCAATTTTTTCTCTGGTAAACGAGCGGGTTCTCCTGTTTCCGAGGGGCCGTCAAGGAAGATGGCAAGAGTAGCCAGGGGGCTTGGGGAGTCCTCAGCAGCCTCACAAGCCTCACTGTTTTCTCTTAGCACAAGGCCTGCAGTTCCCCAACCTGCTCCTCCTACCAGTCCGCGTGAGCTGGAGGAGGAAGATGAGGACGCCATTGTGGACGTTGAGACTAATCTCTGTTTGAGAGCTACCTTGTGCACTGCCCTGTGCAGCCAGCCCCGTAGGAGGCGAGCTGGCCCGTCTGTTTGAGGAGGTCGTTGGCAGGGCATCCAGGGCTCTTGATATTCCCCTTCCAGAGAAGCCCCTTGCCTCTGTGTCTAGGTTCCACACAGACATGACTGAGCATCCAGTGGCGGCGCTCATTCCCCTCCTACCAGACTTTAACGACTTGGTCTGTCCAGTTTTCCTCCCCAACTACTTTTCGTAGGTGGTCTGGCCAGGCTAAGGTGCTTTCCAACATGCACGACGAAGGGCTGATTTGTTGTGGCTCGCTCACCCCAGTGGATCAAGCTTTGGTGCCCCTCTTCTCCTCTCCCAACTCCCTCTTTGGTGGTTCCTCCTGCCTCAGTGCCAATGGCAGAACTATGGAGGCTCTGCTGGTTAAGCTGCATAGGCCCATAGCGATGCAAGCCCGCCTGGCTAACACAGCGGCCATTCTGTCCCTGTATGTTCCACACCTCTCTGGTCTCTTGCAAAGCAGTGCCGGTGATCCCACTCTTTTGAGAGAGCTCCAGTCAGCCTCTGTGTGCCTCGCAGTGTCTAAGGAGCAGGCAGTGGCATCGGGCCGCTCCTTGGCTCAGTTCTGGGTAGTTAGACACCATCTCTGGCTGTCTCAATCTCAGCTCCAGTAGGCAGACAGAGAGCACCTTTTCAGAGTGCCATGTTCGGCCCACAGGCAACCACCCTGTTGCAGAAGAGGTGTCAGGTAGAGATGCACCGATATGGAATTTTAGGGCCGATAACGATAACCGATATTTATTGGTTTGTTGTGGCCGATACCGATACGATAACCGATAATATTACTTGAAAAAAAATTGTGAAAAGTGATTTGGGGAAAGCATTTAATAAGTATAATTTTATTGCAGTAATTTTACCTACCACCAAATGATGGACAGAACTCATAATAGTCCTCAATAGTACGGCAGTCAACAACATAACAGTAGCCTAGCCCTACAGTATGTGTGGCTCCTTTAAGTGAACGCCGAAATAGATGCCGGATAAGTGCCCAAAAAGTGCTACAATATGGCTGCTGAGTGGAAGGACTTACTGCATGTATGCTATGTAAATGATTACTGTTAGTCTAAACTGCCCTCTTTTAGCTGATTTCTACAGGGTGTCTGTTCTACTGTTCTAATATGTATAAAATATACATTTATTTTTATTCTTTATTGCAGTAGTAGTCTATGTCATTCAAAAAGAGAGTATTCATTTTTAAGTAGGCTATTGAAGTATTTGGAGCCTGAAGCGAGGGAATACTTCAGTTGGAAATTCAACTGCCATTTGAAGAAAAATTCATTGATTCGTTACTAAGCCCAACCAGTCTACCAGAAAATGTCAAACTTGCACCAAACTACATTTTGGAGATGATCAGATGTGGCTGCAAGAGTGAAAATCCTTGTACTGTAGCTCTAACAGATGCAGTTGCCAGGTTAATGGTGCCTTGCACAATATTCTCTGCATGTTTTAGGGTAGGATGAGCCAGAACTGGACAATTATCAGAACTAATACTAGGAAAAGTGTACATATTCAGAAATATTACAGGCAATATCTAAAATTATAAATTCATTATTTGACATAGAAAAGGGTTACATTTTCCCAATTTGAATGCATGAAGTATTGTCTGAATAACGATCACACTGCAAACTGTATTTTAGTACATTCTATTTGAGTTGATTATTTGCTTTTCCTATTTTCTTTTTTCTTCATGATTTCGGCACAAATGGCTTATTAATGGTTAATGTAGGACATTGCCCAAGGGATATCACACTGGGCACCCTCCTAAATATTAAAGAGCCACCCCAAGTCAACAAGTCTAAGCAAAAATGAATAAATAAATAACCCACAAAAACAGGTCTGACCCCATGGCTCCCTGCATTATCTGAAATATAGAAATTCATTAATTCACTTAGTAAAGGGTTAAATTGTCCAAATTTGAATGTACTGTCTGAAAAACTATCACACAGAACATTGTATTTTAGTCCATTTTAATTGAGTTGATTTGCATTTAATATGAGTATGCCTACTCATCTTGAAATTAGAGGTATATCCTATTTCATGATTTTGGCACATTGGGCTTTTTCATATTTAAACATTAACACTTGTAATACAAATTTCCTGTGTAAAAGACTTTTCATCTAATATGTAAACACAATGAAAAAGTAATTTTGAACCAGGCTTCATCTAATGTTCAGATTTTTTCTTTTTAAACTTTATGCAAATCAGCACATATTTAATTAGATTGGGCCTAATTTGCATATTCAAAAATTAAATTTCAGATAACTTGTAATACATTTTTTTCCATATTAATGAAGTTTCATAGTGATATCTGCTAGTTATTTTTTTTACCCTATTCACCTGTAGTGTCTTACCTTGTATTCAATACATTGAACAAGAAAGGGTTAATATACAAAATTGCCCAAGGGATATCACTGGGCACCCTCCTAAATCTTAAAGAGATACCCCTGGTCTACAAGATTCTGCAAAAAAAAAAAACTTTAACCGACAAAACCAGGTCTGACCCCATGGCTGCCGGACTAATAGGGCTGAGCTCCGCTCTGTTAAGGTTAAATGGCGGATCATTCACGAGAGGATTTTGAGATGCACAGATTCCCAAATGAACGCATATCCACAGATTTTGTTAGAGTGGTGAAATACATTCACACCGCTGACATTATATTGAGGAAAAAGTATAGCCAACCAAGCTCAAGTAGGCTAGCTCAGTGTAGCCAGACGGACCTAACGTAGGCCTATATTAGGACTTTAAAAAATATCGGCGCAAATTATCGGCCAGAATTCTGTTATCGGACCGATAATAATATTTTCATTTTTTCACTTATCGGCTAATAATATATCGGCCGCCGATATATCGTGCATCCCTAGTGTCAGGGTCTCTTGTCAGGCGTGCCAGGGGCGCTAGGCGCCCTAGGGCATTCACGCCTCAGTCAACACCTACCTTGGGGCATCCGTCTTGGGGCCCGACTGATCTCAGGCAGCGGCTTCAACCATGCCAGGGGCCCTCGTCGTTCCTGACAATCTCCGGGCCAGCCAGCCTCGCCTCTCAGCTCAATGCAGTAAGGCTTGGCTGGCCTTAGAAGCGGATCCATGGGTGCTCTCCACCATGACCCATGCTCAGACCTTACGTGCAGAGCTGTCCACCCTCCTGCACACAGAGGACCTTCGTCCTATTTTAGACATCAGGGGTCTCAACGTGCACCTCCGGTTTCTGAGGTGCAGGTTCATCACAGTTCCGAGGGTGTGGCAGGCCATCAATGCAGGGGACCTGTTTGCTACCATCGACCTACAGGATGCTTATTTTCAGATACCCATGACCAGTCCTGAGGTTTGCGTTTCAGGGTCAGGTCTTCAAGTTCCAAGTCCTCCCATTTGGAATCTCTCTGGCCCCCCGAACCTTCACCAGGTGCATGGATGTAGTTCTTGCACCCATGAGGCAGCGGGGGCTCAGGATATTAAACTATCTAGATGACTGGCTCATCTGTGCAGCCTCAGAAGTGCAATGCCGCCTACACGTGGCCTTGCTGTTGAAGCACATTCAGGACTTGGGCTTGCGCACCAATCCCAAGAAAAGCAGGCTCCAGCCTTCCCAGGTCACCACCTTCCTGGGCATGGTCCTGGACTCCAGGAGGGCATCCGTGACTCTCTCACCGGCGAGACAGCAGTCGTTCGCCGCATGTCTCAGTCGCTTCACGTTGCACGCCCAGGTGGAGTGGAAACTCTGCCTTCGCCTCTTGGGCCTTGGGTGGCAATGGTGCAGGTAGTCCCCCTTGCCCTCCTTCACATGCGCTCAGTCCAGAGGTGCCTGTTGAGCCTAGGCCTGTGCCCCCAAGGGCCCTCCCAGGCCAAGGTGACTGTGTCCCGCAGGCTTCACAGGGCCCTACACTGGTGGAGAGATCCCGCCAACACCGAGAGGGGGAGTGCCATGGAACCCGGAGATTCGTCGCCGGGTCGTATTTACAGACGCATCCCCAGTAGGCTGGGGCACCGTTCTCGATGGTCAGGGCATCAATGGTCTGTGGACGGACCCTTGTCTATCCCAGCACATCAATGTCCTGGAACTGAGGGCCGCTCTCCTCGCCCTCCGGCACTTTCTACCATGGCTAAGAGGCCAACATGTGACGGTGACTGCGGCCTACATCAGCAGACAGCGGGGCTTGGGGTCTCCAGGTCTTTGCAGGCTGGCGACAGACCTGTGGCTCTGGGATCATCCCCTGTTCAGCTCTCTCAGAGCAGGGTGTGGCCTCATTCAGGGTTACATATGGGTATTTGTGTGTGTAGGGGTAAGGGTAGGGGTGGGATGGGCAAACATGTCATCATAGCACACTGACATCAAAACAATAGGCTCAGGTACAATATTTAATTAGTAGGCAAATCTAGTAGCAATAGCTTAAGAGTTTCAAGCATTTTCTTCAAATACTAAATAAATAGTTAAAATACAGATAAATAATATAAATAGATTGTTAAAATATGGTAATCAACCTTGCTTCTAAACATGTTTCAAGTAAATTCTTCAGAAAGCCATCAACCTGTTTCATGGTCCTTTTTTTTCATGAATTATTCATTATCCGAGACAACAATTTTAACCATGAACATTACTTTCAAGCCTTTTCTCTAGTCTTGATCTTAAATCTGAGCATGGCATTGAATTCCCTATATGTGAAACCCTATAAAAGCACATTACATGCAGGTTTTCACCTTGTACAGTCTAAAAGATAAGTGATTAATTAGATTTTGACCTGGTGGCGGCGGCCATATTGGATTTCTCCATTTTGAGGCATTATGGGACATTTTTGACCCTGGCATACAGAAGATTTGAATTCAGCACCCTTCAAACCCCCTATAAATGTTGTATGCCACAAATTAACATGATTTGCCTTCAGGGTTAATTTCTTTTAAAAATTGACCTAGACTAAAAATCCAAAACTACAAACTATCCAATTAATGAAACAACCAAATACATAAATATATCTGAAAAAGGGATCAATATTCTGATTACAACTCAGAATTTCAGAGAGAAAGGGACATTTTTGTTTTGCATTTATAACTATCAGAATATTCCCCCCTCCCCCAGCAACAAATGCCTAGGCCTACGTAATTTAAAGGCAGTGCTAATCTTGGCTAGCCTAAAAATCTAGACCAGGGGTTCCCAAACTTTTCCACGACCCCTTGATGTTTTATTAATTAAACCCATTGACAATACTACGGCAAATGTAAAAATACATTAAGCTAATCTAATAATTATTTTAGCCACAACCACATCGCGATGGAACATACAGTGTGTAAAAATTTAATTTGGGGCTTTCTGCTATATGAGAGCCATCACTCTACTATTATTCCCAGTCATTATCATGGGAAATATGTTCAGATATGCGTCACATTATTATAATGGCATTGTATAACAACACTCATAGTATATTTTAAATGTTTCAAATGTATTTATTTCTTGCTTTTATTTTTCCCTCCAACTTGCTGAGGCCCCCCTGGCACCCCCTCACGGCCCCCACTTTGAAAACCACTGATCTAGATGCACCCTATCTTGGCATGTTTATAGGCTCTTAGACTTCTAACATTTTGATAGCCTATTTAATTCTGGTTAAGCCCACATAGCAAAATTTGGCAGATATCCAACCATCAGTGCTGTCTCTTCTTGTCCACTGTTGGACCATTATCACCTTTGATTTAACTTGTGAATATTAAGAAAAAAAAAATGACTATAGACCACAATGGGTGGTGCAGTAAACCAATGAGCAAAATGCCAGCGGACCCCATTTCCCCCCTCCAATGTTTCAGTGACATGCTGTGTTGGCAATGCTAAATTATTAAGGATAACTGACCAAACTGTCAGCACAGCGATAATAAAATTGAACATTTATGTGCTATTAAGACTCAGCATTTGTATCAGCTGTCTTCCCCAACTTGAAATGAGACCCGGAAAGATGCAATGTGAAGCTGAGAAGAGAGAAGACAGATTTAACCAGGATAGAAAGAGACATGAGGGCCAAAAACAGCATATGCCTATCTAAATGGTACCTGAAAAGGGTTTTGGATAACAGACATTTTGAATAACAGAGGGGGAAATTTGTAAGGCACAGAACAAATTAAGCTATGCTGGAGTGCATGGTGCCATTTGTCAAGCATGGAGGACTTGATGGCCATGGATGATCTGGTGATAGCGAAAGGGATTTTTACCCAGGGTAAAAGAAACACAATCAATCAACACCATGCTGTACATAGGTGGACGCTTCGGACTGAAGCTTACTTCCCCCTACAAGAAAATGACTCTAATCGGCCCTCCAAATAGAGAAGAGGCAGCTGCTATTCTTTTTGTGATGGATTGGCCAGCACTCACACCAGATCTTAGAGCCCACCGAGCAGCGGGGGGTAAGACTGGGTAAGAAAAAAAGTGGTCAAGAAAAATGTGCCAATCAAGCTAATTTAATGTGTGAGGTGCTTTAGGAAGCATGTGGTGAGGTGTGCTGCACATCACCTTCTGAACAGACAGACCAAGGCAGTAAGTGCTGTAAAATATAATTCTCTGGTGAAATATACTGAAGCACAGAATTCTTATTTGAAGTGTAAATAATTACAGTATGCGTAATGTTAGGGAGTTAGCAACAAATTGGATGGATAAAATATGATTTTTCCTGGAATGTCAAACATTTTCTAGGTGATTGCAATCATCAGGATGGTATGCCACTGACACCCAGTGGTCCTTACAACCTTCAAGCATGTATAAGTTGCCTTTAATTCCTGATTCCATTATCATTTCATAACATAGGGGCCTAGGGAACATGTTTCCTTAGCTTTGGGTACTTTTTCCACAGACTGAAACATTGCAAAATTTAAATCAACAATTCTGATAACAAAAATCCGTCTTTACTGCATCACAAAAAATAACAGAATAATTTAGATTTAAGGACAAACTATAGGACACACTAAGGACACACCTTCCTTTAAAACTACAGTCTACCTATTTGTTCTGTGTGTGTGTGTGTGTGTGTGTGTGTGCTAACATATATCAAAATACAAAATACTCTTCTCATGTTGGCTGCAAAACACCAACTTGAAAATGGGCACCTGCAGCCCGGGACTTAAACAACAAATCAAACCCACTTCTTGGGTTTAGCCACCTTTGAAGAACAAGAATGAAAGAATGAGGCTGTGTTTGTGACTGTGTGTGTGTGTGTATGTGTGTGTGTGTGTGTGGTGTTTGGACTGATAGTAGATCAATGCCACTTTCCTCTCCCTGCTACTTCTCTTGTCCGTTCTCTGGTGGAGACAGAATGAGGAAGAAGAGGACAAGAGAGGGCGGGGAGCATCTGAACCATTTCAGCACCAGCACCAGTAAATTCAGCTCTGACAAGTGAATGCAACCTGCCACATATTCTTGTATCTCATGCTTGAGTGGTCCACATAATAAAATGTAAATCAACAAAAATGAGCGCTTCTCTCTACCTGCCTTGCCTATGATAATGGCAATTATTATACGGCTCTTCACAATGCAAGTAGAATGCTCCATTGACTTGAATGGGATTTCCGAAAGTTCTAGCGGTCATTATTTCTTGGGAAAGGACCTCTGAAAACAAGAATGACCGCTGTCAATGGCAACGGAGTTTGTGCTTGGAACTTCATTCAAAAGTGAAAGCAGACGGTTGATCAGCTGTGTTCTAAAGAATGTTTGATTCAAGTTCAGCGTGTGTTACGAACTGTTTGTTTCTCAGCAAAAGCCACGACGAAACGGTAACAAATAAGTGTAAAGAGAGAACGCCGGTCATCATGGGAAAATAAGTCCCTTCAGGGCGAAACCCTGAAACCGGTTCGCCCTGTCGGGACTTATTTTCCCCATAATGACCGGCGTTCTATACATTATCCCTTACATAACTCACATGTGTAAAGTCAATGAAAATGTGCAAACACTGCATAAACTGGTTTAAGCTGGCTTTATCCATGAAAGTTTGGGTAGAATCTACATAAATAAAAATCAATCAATCATTTTGTTCAAATTAAGATTAAGTGAATGCAGTCTATGACATCACATTTGTAATACCATGTAGATTGAGGGGGAAGAAAGGGGTGTATGTATGCTATATAAATTCTATATCTTTGAGTACAATGGTAGTAGTGGGATGGAAACACACACAAATGTTTGAAGAAAAAAAAAATCCAAAAGAAATCTCAAAGGTTTTGTATTCTGTTCTCAAAAATGCTTTCACAGCAGCTCCTCCTACCTCACAGCATAAAATGGCATTTTGATGAGAAAGAGACTTATCATGAAGGAGTAGCTCTGGAGGTTTTACTTGTCTCTCAGGGATAAATGTGATCGGAAATGTGTTGTGTATTGTAATCCATGTTCTGTATGCAGACAGCCATGGGGTAATCTGGCTCAGATGTGAGTGGAAACCATTAATGTGAGAAGCTTGATGGAGTGTAAAATGTCTAAACAAATCTAATGCCTTGAGAGGACAATGCATAAAGCAGATTCAGTGACTCAGAGCCTCTGTTTGCCCAATATGCACTGGTGCCTCTGTGAAGTGATAGGTTGCCTGTGGGCATCGCCTTGTCAGCAGCAGAGCCATCTGCCATCACCCACCAACAGTTGTCCTGAAATGTGTATCTGTCCTGAAGCGACAAGACCATGTCTGGCCTGGCAAGACCAGGTGTGTACTGATCCAGCTGCCGTTGGGTTTCAACTCCCAGCCCTCTCAGTCCTCCGGGAAGAGTTTCTCTCGGAGCCGGTAGTACTGGCCCTCCATTTCCATGAGCTGCTGGTGCGTGCCCTGCTCCACCACCTCCCCGTTGTCCATGACGATGATGTGGTCCGCTCGTTCTACTGTCTGCAGCCGATGGGCAATCACCAGCACTGTCTGGCCCTCGGCCCCGTTCAGAACCGCTTGGACCTGGCAAACCACACGGCGACACACAGTACTCTGAATAAGGATACTGTGAAGGATGCTAACCTTTACTGAGAAGAGATTTCAGTAGCAGGTATGAGAAGAATGTGGCAATAGTGGTTTGACTACCCATACCCAAACACTTGTTTTTGCCTCTGCTGTTGCATTGAAATCTTTGACACATTCAGAGTTTTTTTTTTCAAAGAAAAATGCAATTTACCTTGAGTGCTTACTACTAATCTACCCTGACCTATGAGCCTCCCTCACTGCATGACTAGATTGAGGAGGTAGTGTTGATTAATGCAGTGCAGGCCATCTTAACCTGGGAAAGCAGGTATGCAGAGAGCTTTCATTAGTTTCCCCCTTGAAAATCTGCAGGAAGAGCTCATTACAAAGCAGCACTGCCACTACGCCTACTGGAGCCTGATTGCCAGAAAAATGAAGCGTAAACTGGGCTGGCCCCTGCATTTGAACACCCCCCCCCCCAAAAAAAAAATGTTATTCATCTAAAAAAAACATGATGGTGAAAAGAAATACCAAAAATAATTTATAAAGGATTCCACCCTTTTTTTTCTCCAGTGCAGTTAAGAACCTCCATAGTGTGTGAACTGAGAGCTGAAACTGCTATGGTGTAGATGATGTGAGAGACTAGAACTAGCACGTACAGCCTCCTGTGTATTGACGTCCATGGAGCTGGTGGCTTCATCCAAGATGAGGATCTGAGGTCTCCGCACCAGAGCGCGGGCAATGGCAATGCACTGCTTTTGGCCAGCAGACAGCTGATCTCCACACTCCCCCACATCTGAACCAAGAGCATCAGACAGAGAGAGAGAGAGAGAGACAGAGAGAGAGACAGAGACAGACAGACATACAGGCAGGAATCAGATGCAACTCATTTCATGATTATAGCATCTCATGTCATGATAATAGCCTTATAGTATTTGTTCCATTATCATATGTCATTCACTCATCCCATACCTCTAAATACACACACACACACACACACACACACACTCTGTGTTAGGTGGTTATCTGTTATACTGAACAAGAGAGGTGTTAAATTCCTTGTGCTGTAGAAAGGGGATTTCCCACAGTGGCCAATCAACAACCAGGGCTATCTAAACATTACACCACATGACGCAGGATACAACGTCACTGCACAGTTAGCTGGTGGACATGGACATGCACTGTCTGAATAGCCTGAATGCCCAACCAAAGAACCGAAGCAACAAAAACAAAACAAAATCACCAACAGAGCAGCCTTTGTGAGCATTTAAGTGGGGTTATCAAGCAGGCACCTTCCTTCATTGGTATGTTGTTGAAATAGGCCCATGACATCTCCAGAAGGCTCAACAGTAGTATATGACATCCCAGACCCATACCCCTCCACACTCATGATGGGTTCTCTAACAACATTCCTCATTCCTGCTGAGGTCTGGTGTTTTGTTGGTGTTTGGTTCAAATATACCACACCTGTTAGGTGCTGTATTGTCTTGCCAAAGGTGAGGTGGCCATTCATTTGAAATATTTTTTTGTGACATATATTTTACAATTCAAAAAAGACAGAACTGTTGCATTTCTATTTTTGTTCAGTAAATACTGTATATGACAAACAGGTATTTGAAGAATGATTTAATGATCACAATAATTATTGCATTCAAGATACAGTGCTTTATAGTGTATGTATAATTGCACTGTGTTTGCATATTGAATATCATCTGTTGTGTGTATCTAACCTGTGTCATAGCCATCCTGTAGTAGGCAGATGAAGTCGTGAGCGTTGGCTCTCTTTGCTGCCTCCTTCACCTGTTCCTCGCTGCAGCCCTTCAGGCCGTAGCCAATGTTGTATCTGACCGAGCCTGAGAACAGCACAGGATTCTGGGATACCACAGCCATCTGAGGGAGGAGAAAGGTCATCAGAACAAAAGACAGGGAGAGGAGGAAATGCAATTAGTAGGATGATCATGTTCAGAGAGGTAACATTTCATTTTGAAAGGACCATGTCCTTCTTTTGACATTTTCACCCTCTCAGGTTCCTTGCACAAATTCTTCCTCAAATACTTTTAGATTAGCATTGAGTGAAAACCTATTCGATAGAAGGTCAACTGTAACATACTTGCAAAGCCCATAGTGAGTGCTTTCCACAGAGAAGGCATTTCTCTTGAGATTTAGTTACTGCTTATGTACTGTTTCATTTATGGTTGTGAAGAGAAAGGAATGTAAATACAGCTATCAATAGGTTTTAATTGCTAAAAAAATATAATACTGTCTAATGCAACAATTGTTTTAATTGCGTCTGGAATTGCAACTGGAATTGCATTAGACCAGTTCAAATTACTTTAAACTTGAAGGGCATTTGAACAGCTCCACCAAAGACAAATGGTATATCTCCCTTTGTCAGCGAAAGTTAAACTAAATTCATGGATCTCACCAAAAATCGAATGGGTTCTTCCTTGGGCCATGTTACAGTAATTCTATAACACAGGCACGTAAATGGAACACGAACACACACACACACATTTTTCTTCTATTAGTTTTCACAAGGGGACAACACAACACGCAAAACAAAGGTATATTTTATGAAAGCCATCTTCAATAACAGCTTTCATCTCATATTATGTAAAGGAAATCCATAGTCCAATAAACTGCACAGAAGAAAATAACAGCATAGATAATTGTGCACAACCTTTAACTTAACCAACGACAGAATACAAAGAACTCATGACTTGTTTACTGCCTCTAGATTGCGAAAGCATGTAATTGTACTTTCATGGACATTCAGTGTTTCCCACAAATTGAATTCTATTTGTGGTGGTAGGTTTGCAGAATTAACTTGAATGCAACAGTTTTTAACAAATTACCGCAGCGTGGTTATGATACTAACCAGATTTAAGCACAATTTAGTACAACCTGGAAAATCATTCTGTGGTGGTCAATGTTGATATTGTGGTGGGCCGCCACAAATAAGTCAATGTATGGGAAACACTGACATTGTTTTTTATAACCACAGCATATGAATCACTGAACAAATTAGTCATGCAGTCCACTTTAAATTCATCAAAAGTTCAGCATGTAAGTTTTGTTTATTTACCTGAAAATAAAGTTTCTTTCTACTCATTACAAGCAAGCTAGGCTCATACTTCAGCACATCAGTATCTGGCTATAAGAGCTAGGCTGGAGGAGCACACAGCCCGTGTAATGTGATGAAGTAACCATACACCAACAGCCCTTTAGAGAGTCAAAGTTAGCCATGTTGGTGGTGGCATTGATGAGAAAATGGCTTTCTCTCACGGCTCTTCCCAGAGTGCGGACATGTGGGTAGTTAATGGAGAGCTGGTGGTAATGGGAGGTAATGAGAGCTGGTGTGCCCACCTTGCTGCGCAGGTACCGGTGCTCGTAGTGGTGGAGCGGCTCCCCGTCCAGCAGCACCTCCCCTCCCTGCGGCTCATAGAGGCGCTGCAGCAGGCTCACGCACGAGCTCTTCCCACCACCAGAGAGCCCCACCAGCGCAGTCATGCGCTCTGCAGCTATCTCCAGCGTCACATTCTGAGGAGACAGTCCAAAAATGAAAAACAGAAAAAAAAAACTTTGCAGCCATGGTTACAGAGTTTGGAACTTCAAGCACTAAATGGACTTCAATAATTAAAGGAAAGATATATTGGAGTATTGGAGTGTGGAGTAAATCAACTACACAGAAAAGTGACCAGCTAAAAGCCTTAAAAATTGAAAAGATTTCTCATTTATAGTAAAGCCATAGCCCATCATTCATCTCAGGCAACCTGATGGAACTCTTCCTGTTTTTATGAATTCCCCTGTTTTTCTCACCCTCAGTGCCTGGACATCCTGGCGAGAGTGGTACGAGAAAGTGACCTTGTGGAAAGCTAGCTTGCCCTCCAGTTGTTTGGGTGCCAACGAACCCTCCTCCTTCATCCTCGGTTTCCTGTCGAGGAGCTGGAAGACTTTGACAGATGACGTCACCGTGTTCAGCATGTCTCCATAGATATATACCAGGTGCTGAAAATAGATATGAGAGTGCAGGCAGTGCAATTACCTTTCATCACTGCAAAAACTTCACAAGCTACTTTGCTTAAAAGCATGTTGCTTTTAAGTTAAAAGGGTGCCAGAAAAAAGCCTCCCAATTTTATATTAAAGGTCATTAAAGGTACGTTATTACTTGTTCTTGAGGTGTTTTGAAGGAATCACCATTTTTATAACATCCTCAATTTCATTTAGATGGTCATGGGAAGAATAGATAAACAGACACGTCATTCCCATCAAAGCACCAATAAGGAGTTTTAGTCCAAACTATCAACCTAACTACTAAAACGTTTAAAACCTTACACAGACCAACAATAGCACAAGCAACACAGAAAAAGGACTTGCTAGGATTCTGTCATTAGGTAATATAGTTGGCGATGCTGTGCTGTGATAGCTGAGCTGCATAGCACAACCTAGGGCTACGTGGATAGTTGGATGAAAGGTGGCTAGTTTATTGGTCCTATGACATTCTTGCATACTGCCTTTTAAACCAATCAGGCAAGTCAGTTGGCTTTTAGTTGGCTAGTTATTTGTAGATGAAAACCCCACCGTTGGTTTGAAATTGCACGTAGGAGTGTGTTTTACCTTCATATTGGTGGCCATGTCTTTTTGATAGAGGACGAAGGAGAGCAGGCTCCCCATGCTGAGCTGCTGGGAGGCGATGAGGGCTCGCCCCACGAGCAGCATCAGGACCTTTATTCCAACTGTCACCGTCTGCACAAGGACACACACAAACAGATTTGTACAATCATTTGTACAATCAGTATCTTGTCATTAGGAACTAGAATTACTGGGCTGCAGTAGTGCACCTTCACACAAGCGAGCATTAGCAATAAAATCAGTTTAATTAAATTTCTCACACAAAGTCACACTGTGTTGTACTGCGCAATGCAGCGGGACGTTTTGACCAGAATTTGTTTTGGACGCCCCATCTCTATTGTCTTTCTGTAGTTTGCGTTGCTCTGCTATTTTGAACGAGAAATATAACACAATAGAAGGGCATATTCATCGGATTCAGTGTGGACAGAGAGCATTTAATGTCATGCGACAGTTACTCGCTCAGATGCAGTTAGGATACAGTCAAGGCGTTCCAGATGCATAGCTTCATAAGAATGTGAGGTCACAGTGACAAAATTCAATAGGTTTATTGTAGTTCAAAGAGTTTGTATTTTGTATAAACATGTACAAAATACAAAAACTGAAGAAATCCCCTCAAGGTGTTCTTACACATGCAAGCACATAAATTAGACAAACATAAGGCCACAGCAATCCAAGTGAACCTTTACGCTATATCAGAGGAAATTCTCTCAAGGTGTTTTGAGATATCGCATTCTCAAGAATGTCTCAGACATATTTACGGATGGATGGCGGACAAGCCGAAAACATAATGCATTGCTGAATGTTGCACTATAATAATAATAATAATAATAAAGCTTTATTTGTATAGCACCTTTCATACACAGAATGCAGCTCAAAGTGCTTTACATTTGAAACATGTAACACAATAATAGTCAGTCAGTCATTATCAATCACTTTTCTTTGCTGTTTATGTTATACTCAGCAACATATCAAAATATAGAAAATGGCGTCATAAGACTGGCAGCCTTAACCCTCTTACCCCCCCACAAAGCCGCCATATGGCAACTGTGGCAAGGAAAAACTCCCATATTCCAGGAAGAAACCTTGAGCAGAACCTGACTTAATAGGGGAGCCCATCCAGCTTCTGGCTGGCTCAAGCCCCTCAATAGTAGCAGATGTAGAATAATCTGAAAATGTAGTCTACAGGATAAGATGAGTTAACTAAAAGCTTTCCTGTACAGGTATGTTTTCAGATCTTTTTTTTAAAAATATTTACTGAACTTCGCCTGCTTGATGTACAGAGGCAGGGTGTTCCATAGTTTGGGGGCATAATGGATAAGCGCGGCTTCTCCACTTTGTTTGTGGAGCACTTTGGAGTGCGATTAAAAGATTAGAATTGGATGATCTAAGTTTCCTTTGTGGTTGATAAGATATTAAAAGCTCAGAGATATATGAAGGTGCTATGCCATTCAGAGCTTTGTAAGTAATTAACATAACCTTAAAATCAATTCTATAGGAAATAGGGAGCCAGTGCAGCCAGTGCAGTTCAGCCAACACAGGGGTGATGTGTTCTCTCTTCTTAGTCTTAGTTAAAAGTCTAGCCGCAGAGTTCTGTATGAGTGCCAATTTCTTTAGATGTTTTTTGGGAAGACCAGTGAAAAGTGCATTGCAGTAGTCTAACCTGCTAGTGATAAAGGCGTGAATTAGCTTTTCTTAGCTTTTCTTTCTTTTTTCAATAAGTTAGCACTATGGTGCATAACTTATTGTTCTTCTTATTCTGACAAACAATTGAAAATAATCCCAGTGAGTGCATCAGTACGGTTCTATCCTGCAAATTTACCAACCTAACCTTCACCGAGTTAGAGACCTGCAAATACATTTTAAGTCGCCCATTCTTTCAGATGGAGCCTAGCTTAAGCTCATCTGTTTTCTGTGTGCCCAGTAGAAGGACAGAGCCTGAGCGGAACGCGCTGAGCTGTGCTGTGCAAGATACGCTCTGACAGAGAGATTAATCAGAGCGCTTGTTCAAACTCAATGGGGCAAAACGAGCCAACCTGAAAGTGCAAAGACTATGGATCCCATCTGACATCTAATTAGGTTTGAAATATCGAGCGAGCTTCTGGTTGTTAACTTTTTGGTACTTTTGGAGGTTTTTGGAGTTTTTGTTACTGCAAAAAAAGTTACTCCAAAACCCCAAACTAAAGGAAACAAATCAACCTGAGACCTGAATGACTGATTAAAAACAACATTGTCATATCATCAACAATGTCATCAACTTTGTTTATCATCAACACATACTGTATATAACTACACACCATGGAAAATGTGCACGTAGATTGTTCTAGAAAGTTTGTTATGTGGCAGACATACCAGTGCCCATGGTAACCATAACTGGCGACTGCAGTAAAGCATCCTGCTGATGGGGAATACAGAGCATGTGCATAACAGATTATCCTAACAGCTTGCAAGCTACTGAACTCTGAAATGAGTTGGCTTGTGGTCCCATTATCTTTCCCATTGAGGCCAGGACTCATTTACATTAAATCTCCCTTGTGCCCCATGAACATAAAGTACAGGCCCCTCCTGTGCTCACTGGTCTGTTCAGGCAATGCCTCTGGGAGCAGCACCGCAATCGCTTCACTATTGGAAATGTAGCTGTTAACACCTGTAAGTAACATTGTCATCACTTTGCATTTGCTTGCTTGTGCAGACATCAGAGGATTATGGCTCTACATGCGGACAAAGTCCATTCAGGGTGATAGCATATTTTTTACTACCATATGTATCTGGAGACTCAGTCAGGAAGATGTAAAATCAGGAAACAGGCTTTTATTCTTTTCAATGATGGGCCAGTGCCCATCAAAGGAGAGGACATGTTTGTGTCCCCCCAGCAAGGGTTTCACCAGTATTCTCTAACTATACAAAACAAGGCTTAAGTAAGTTACAAACAAAGTAGGGAGTGACCTCTAGTTCCAACTGCCTTGATGGGCACTGGTCTCCAGATAAATATGGTAGTAAAAATATGCTACCAAGGGCACATGTTATACTGGACGTTTCATAGCAGAGAAGGAAGCACAAAACACTTACAATACCAATGTCACTGGTTTAACACAACATATACACATCCTGTTAAGGTGTGCACTTTACCTGTTCTGTAAGTCTTACTCAGGGAAAAACATTTGACATATCAAACCACTACATTAATTTTGTTTTGCCATCTAGTAAAACAGAACAGGGTAGTGCTATATTTCTTTACCTTTACTGGTCTCTGGCATTGCCTTGGGGTTAGATGAGATAAAATAAGAGATTAGGTTAGATGAGGCTCTCTTACCCTCCTGAGCAGCAGATGCACGGCGCTGTAGATGCCCTTGCGCTTCTTGATGTTGAACATCTTGTCGAGGGCCTCCTGGTAGCGGCGCAGCTCCTGCTGCTCGGCGTGGAGGCTGCGCACTGTGCGCACCGCCCCGATGACCTCGCCGGCCAGCTCCTGCGTCTCCGCCTGGCAGTCCTGCAGCTGCTGGGATAGATCCTGCACCAGGGACGAGAAGCACTTACTAACCAAGCAGACCACAGGAGCAATAAGGATAGGATCGTTCTCTCCACCTATGTGCGGATCAGTGAACCACAAACTGGGGGGACTGTGAAATGTCTGAAAGCGGAATACCATGTTGTATGGAGATTTTATGGACATCTAACCCATAAAAATACACAGAGACTGACCAACTTCGTACCATATTCCTAAATTAATGTTACTACTTAATAAAATGAACATAATGTTCTACCACTAAAGGGTGAGTGTCCACGGTATCTAGTGCAATACCATAGGTCTATTATTAGACTATAATGTCATTGACAATTAAGAACAAACTCAAGAGTAGTCTTGCTCACTTTTGCTCAGAGTATGCCTGAGAGAAAATCCTCACAAGGCAAGCAATACAAGGTGAGCTTTTGTGTATCTCCTCATAACTCTTGTCTAGCTTGTGTACATCTCTCTTATAGCTCTTGTATATCTCCTGAGGACAGCTCTACCCAGCAACTGCTTGTGGCAATATAGCTCCTAGCCTCAAGAGGAATAAAACAGGGGGAACAAATACTATTTCAGGCTCCATGACATGTGTCACAATGTGTGACTCAGACTGTACGCGTTGCAATGATAAATAAACTCTTGCTAAGCAACGGAATGTAGTTTTCATCTCTGGTAAAAAAAAAAACACAGCACCATATCTAGCTGTAGTGCCGTATTATACCCAGACACATAAAATCACATAATTCCTCCACTTACACAACTCTTAGAGATCTTTTTTCTGTCCCTAACAACCCTTCTAAAGAATTAAGCAATATAGCACGAGTGAGAGTGGGGTTGGTCATGGATATTCCCACGGGTGTTGTTCGGCCGTAGCCCTAATAACAGGCGGAGGCGAGTGGGCGAGCCAACAACAGCCCGGGGAATATCCATGACCAATCCCACGATCCACGAAGATGCTATATTGCTTTTATACAGCAATTCTACCAAAAACTAAATAATCTGAAAACATCCCGTTATTGTTTAAAAATGTTAATTTCGACATCGTTCTTACGCACCAAAAAATTGTTCCCTTTTCAATAGACAGCGTCTTGGTTGCTAGGTAACCAACATTCCAGATCCCTCATTACGGGTCTTTGTGGTTTACGTGTCTTCTTGAAAGAAATGTTGAAAGTCGGGCTGAAATCACATTCATATCTAGGTTTGCTGCATGCATGTTACAAGGATGAAAATAGTGGAGAAATAGTGGAGAGCTGGGATGAGAACATTGTGTCAAATCTTCGCATTGTATCGCGGAGTGATTTATTATTAGCTGTGCAAAGTCTGAGTTGAAATGTCCAGGGATATTCCAACTCATGGAACGTCTCTCGGCCAATCAGAAACAAATAAATAGTTCCATAGAACCCAATTGTTGTATAACACCTAATAATGTTGCAAGAGCAAACAGAGTTTCAGTTACCTGATACCATGTTATAATGCCTGCTTTGTTTAACTACATAATTATTATATTATAATATCACTGTGCGGCCCTATACAGTATGTGTATGCACGAGCTCACTCGTAAGATACATGTGAAATGTGAACAAAACATTGCTTTGAATTGCTATAAAATACGTTAGACCGGCACATCCGGGAACTTGACTCGTGACAAACGTTCCCGCCCCTTTCGGGGGGAAAACAAACAACCCCTCTCATTACCTCCAACGCAAATTAGGGTCAATAAACGTAATTAGGTACAGAAATCGCAGGAGTAAATAATACCACAAAAATACCACAAATCAATATGACCACTCAATACATAACCACTTTGCCGATCGTTGACCGTGAAAGATACCTACAAAAGCTTAATTCAATTAATATAAAAACATGTCCCTTCAGTCTCCTGTACATGGTGCAACAACCCCACTCAGTGACCAGAAGTGTCATACGGTCTTCTCTTCTTATGGCTTGTAGCCATAATTTTCTTCTGTCAGGATTTTTTTTGAGGACATGGTAGGCAAAAGAAACTCAGGGAGGGGTTCTTAGCTGTGTGGTTGGTACATGTCTACCGGTTCACTCTGGCTTGTTCTGAGGGAATGTTTTCCCCTCAAAAGGGGCATGGCGCAAACAACCTGCTATGTGTGACGCGGGTCCGGTTGTAAGTATTCCCTGAATGGCTAAACTGAACGCCATCAGCTGCAGCATGTGTGCGTTCACCTGTGAGAGCATGTTGTAGGAGTTCTGCAGCAGGACCGCCAGGGGCATCTCGACGCAGGCCAGCAGCGTGAGCTCCCAGGAGAGGCCCAGCATGAGCCACAGCATGCCTGTGGTCTTCACCAGGCTGCGCAGGAGCACGTTCACGTTCATGGCCACCGAGCGGCCCATCTTATCGGTGTCCAAGATGAGCCGTGATGAAAGGCTACCTGCACGTGCGTATGTCGAAACAAAACATTTCTAAACATCTTTAAGACTGGCAAAGATAGAGAACGCTTCATATGTTCTGCTTACTGAAGTGCGTCAGCGCCTATGTCAATATCTGAATGCAGTAGCCTATGTCTCTAAATTCTTAATGCACTGACCTGGCTTGTTTTCTTCAAAGAAGGTAATCTCTTGCCGTATCAGGTTCTGAAAGAGCATGTGTCGTATTCTCTTGTTCATTCGACAGAGGCTACACATGAACATACCTCCACGTAGGCCTCCAAATAGAGAACTGAAAAAGAGAGGTTTATAGATTATTATTTTTTCAGAGGACAAAATCTCTTTTGGATATGTGTTATGGTACTGAGCAATAAAGCTATTATCCGGAGTCCTTTTAAATTATATTACCTGCCCAAAGAGAACAGACCCAATAGGCCAATCGCCGAGAGGAAGCTGTCATGATCATAGGTACCACTTAGAATATCGATCACTTTCCCAATATATATTGGAATGTAAGTCTCCCCTACAAGAGAAAATGAGAGTATGCACAATCTTCAGGAAGCCATTTTAAGCAAAAGCCTGCTCTTTTGTGTGATCTAGCCAAAATGTTCTAAATTCACTTACTGGGGTAAACATAATATTTTCAGGTTCTCGTTAAAAGGAACATCATTGGTGAGTTTTTCTTTATATCTGAGTAAGTTATTTGTATTGTTATAATCAGCAGAAGTAGTGGTGAGAAGGACACTCACCCAGAGCTGTCAAGGTGAGGAAAAAGAAGGCAGCTCCCAGGTAAAGGTAGTCTGGATATGAATAACGTACCACCCTCATGAGCAGTGCCCGGGCCTCTTGTTGCTTAATTTGCTTTCCGCTATCACCCTTCGCCTTGTCATGGAACACCCACTCCCACAACAGACATGCCATGCTTGCGGCCGCTGCACACAGGGCCACCATCCCGACATCGGGAACTGGGCAGTTGTTTTGTAGGGTGAACGGAATCAAAGTTTTTACAGTCTCGTAAGTGGGAAGGAGGAGACACAGTGCTGCAACCCATCGCACCAGCACCATCTGCTGTCCCTTCTCGATATTGATCAACAGCGCCAAATGGTGAAGTATAGCCCAACATACCAGCCTGTAACACCATAGCCATGTAACACCGACGCTGTTTGTGACACCTAAACTCACGACGGAAAGCCAAATTAATAGCCACAGCAAAGCGTCAAAAGTCAGAAGAAACACATATGGTTTCACAAGTGCAAGTGTCCCCGACATTGTTCATGGAAATGGAGAATGCCAATCACACTCTCTAGCCTAATCCTAGAAGACAAAGGCAGAGAAAACAGTAATGTTAATGGTCATAAGAAACAAGTTCACTAGAACATAACATCTAAGGTTTCGATTTTTTGGCTAATCACACACGCTACGCTAGCTAGTCAACGCAACGAATTGCATTTATATTGCTATAAGATTTACCTGAACACTATTTAGGCTAGCCTATACTCACATTAAAGTGGTTCTGAAACGTATGGAGGCTTATTTCAAGATAACACTAATGCAAAAAAAGAGCGCGTTTAACTACCATTTCCACTGACTGAATGCAGGAACGGAGAATTGTTTTACTTTCATTTTCTGTTGTCAGGTTGACGTATTTGAATTTCTGTTTCACCACATGATCTTACAGTAGCAAAGTTCAGCCACACGATGGCACTCTCATGCTGTAGCAAGCAGAGCCGTATACTCTAGACGTGTGAGGACAACATGCATGCAAACAAACCGGTTCGCAAGCAGGTAAAAGTGTGGCCTGAGGGAGCCTCTGATGCTCTTCAAGACTGCTTTGACACAACAGACTGGGAAATGTTTAAGCAGGCAGCCACTTACAACAACCAGACAGACATAGAGGAGTATACAGACACTGTAACCTCTTACATCACCAAGTGCATTGATGATGTGACCTACACAAAAGACATCATCACTCGTGCTAACTGGAAGCCATGGCTGACAGGGGATGTCCTCAGGCTGCTGAGGGCCAGAGACAAAGCCTACAGAGGGGATGAAGCTGGCATGAGAACAGCGAGAGCCAACCTGTCCCGTGGCATCAAGGAAGCAAAAAAGGAATACACTCACAAGACAGCAGGAACGCACAAAGCCTAAGATAACCACCCACTTCAAAGACAGCAGGAACGCACAAAGCCTATGGCAGGGCATTCAGGCCATCAAGGACTACAAGCCCGCGCCACAAAGCTGTGAGAGCAACATCCCTCTGCTCAACAATCTGAACCGCTTCTTTGCTCGCTTTGAAGCACAAAACAACACTTGCCCACAGAAGACCCCTCCCCCTCCACACGAGCAGCCCCTGTGCCTCTCTGCCGACAGCGTGAAGAGGACACTTGCTGCTATCAACACCCGTAAGGCAGCAGGCCCAGACAACATCCCAGGGTCATGGCTGAAGGACTGCGCTGAGGAGCTTAAGGATGTCTTCACAGACATCTTTAACACTTCCCTGAAGCAAGCCATCGTCCCATCATGTTTCAAAGCTCCACCATCATACCTGTGCCGAAGAAAACTGCTCCATCCTGCTTCAATGATTACCGCCCCGTGGCACTGACACCCATCATCATGAAGTGCTTTGAGCGACTTGTCATGTCACACATCAAATCCATTCTCCCCCCCACCCTGGACCCCTTCCAGTTTGCATACCGAGCCAAATGGTCCACAGAGGATGCAATCTGCTCTGTCCTCTACCCAGCCCTCACCCACCTGGAAAAAAGAGACTCATATGTGAGATTGCTGTTTATAGACTTCAGTTCTGCATTCAACACCATAATACCACAACAACTCATCTGCAAATTTGACAAACTGGGACTCAGTACCTACCTCTGCAACTGGCTACTGGACTTCCTCTGTCAGAGGCCTCAAGTAGTATGTGTTGGCAACAATATCTCAAGCAGCATCACACTGAGCACGGGGGCCCCCCAAGGCTGTGTTCTCAGTCCACTGCTCTTCACCCTGCTGACGCATGACTGCACTGCAACCTACAGCAACAACTACATAGTGAAATTTGCTGACGACACAACTCTGGTGGGTCTCATCACCAAGGGCGACGAGACTCAATACAGGTTGGAGGTCGACCTTCTGACCACGTGGTGCAGGGACAACAACCTCCTGCTGAACGTCAGCAAGACCAAGGAGATTATTGTTGACTTCCAGAGAGGTCACACCCAACACCTGCCACTGACCATCGACGGTGCTGTGGTGGAGAGAGTGAGCAGCACCAAATTCCTGGGGGTGCACATCAGTGAAGACCTCTCCTGGACCACCAACACTGCATCACTGGCGAAGAAAGCTCAGCGCCCGCCTGTACTTCCTGCGCGGAAACTCAGGCGAGCAAGTGCTCCACCAGCCATCATGACCACATTCTACCGAGGCACCATTGAGAGCATCCTCTCCAGCTGTATCGCTGTGTGGGGCGGGAGCTGCACTGAATACAACAGGAAAACCCTGCAGCGCATAGTGAACACAGCTGGAAGGATTATTGGTGCTTCACTCCCTCCCTGAAGGACATTTACACCTCCCACCTCACCCGCAAGGTGACCACAATTGTGAGTGATGCAAGTCACCCCGCTCACAATTTGTTTGATCTACTGCCCTCTGGGAAGAGGTACAGAAGCCTGTGCTCCCGCACCACCAGACTCACCAACAGCTTCATACACCAGGCTGTTAGGATGCTGAACTCTCTCCTCCCTCTCCCCCCTCCACCCTCAGCTACATAACATCCTGGACTTTGGACTTTGGACCCACAATGGCTGCCTTGCACTACTCCACTTGCACTACTCCACTTGTACACTTGCACACTTTGCAACTTGTTGTTGTTGTCCTGTTGTCCTGAAAACACTTCTGAACACACTTCTGCTGCTCTTACATAACTTGCACCACTATGCCACTTGCATACTTAGGTCAAACAGAACTACCTCAGCCATTTATTGGCCTGACTTTTACACTTAATTATATTGACTGTCTACTGAATGCACAATTGCACAATTTCAACCCAAATTTTGCTTATTTCTTCATTGTATGTGCCTTCTTATTTTTACTTTTTATATTGTTTACTAGAATGTCATGTTTGTCTGTGGACCTAATTGGTAAAATATGTCTTGTCTCCACCGTGGGATAGTGGGAAACGTAATTTCGATCTCTTTGTATGTCTTGACATGTGAAGAAATTGACAATAAAGCAGACTTTGACTTTGACTTTAACTGGATAGGCTACCCATCTCGTAGGCAGTATAAAACATCAATGTCTGAAAATGTACATGGGTGGATGTTAGGCTACCACAAGTGTCTCCCTTGTGTGTGTGCCCTCTCCCCCACCTTTCCCAAAATATAATAAGCCTAGAAACACTGAGATGGCAAACACCAAGAATGCATGTTTTACCTCAGCAGTTCACTCATCTTTTTCACTTCATTATCGTCTCCATCATAAAACACATAATGGTGTTTTTGGTTCCGTAATGTGTCTATACTAGAAAATATCCTACCTTAGAATCCACTGGTGTATTTAGCGGATCTTGCATATGGAAATACCCTTCCAACTTCAGAAAGCAATGGCTGAACACAAAACATGCACAAAACTGAGCAAAATCCTGAATTAGAAACTGAATTCCATTTTGCATATTACATATGTAAAGCAATACATTTGTTAACATAGCCCTTTGTGTATTGTTAGGAGCCTTTTGGGGTTTCTCATTAGTGAGCAATAGGTTGTGTGGGGCCTTGTGACCTCTGGGCTCTGTCCCCCAGGGCCCATGCATTAATCTGGGCCATCTATAATTATTATGAAATATAGGTTTAGTTAGTTTTTTTTCTTATGGATTTTTTATTTATTTTTTCTTCAGTAAATTTGTGTCAACGATTCACTGAAAGACATTGAAAGACCGGGCTGCACGAAACTTGGTGGGCATGTGGCCCCACAAGGATGACCATTGTTTTTCATTTTGATCGAAAGGAGGGTAGGGCGGACATAGTTTTATGTGAATATCTCGAGAACCGTAGGGCCTAGAATGACCAACTTTTTTTTCGTATGTTGGTCTCAAGGGGCCATGTCAATCCATCCCATAGCCACTCATTTGAGGTATAGCGCCACCTAGTTTAAAAAAATAAGCAAAAACGAAGTGTTGTTATTGCAGGTATCTTTGGCTGACATGTTCAAAACTGCACGAAATTTGAAGTGTAAGATCATTGTGACACCCTCTGATTGCATGCCGAGTTTTGTGGAATTCGGTTCATGGGAGGCCATATCAGCTACACACACATCACACATACGCACACACACCCACACCCACGTACTCACACACACACACATAAACACACACACACACATGCACACCCACGCATGCACGCACATGCACACAAAGACACACACACACACTCACAAAAACAGATGCACACACTCACACGCACGCACACACACAGGCACGTACATACACACACACACTATTACCCCCCCCACACACACACACACTCACAAGTGAACACACACAGAGAAGCACACATATACACAAAAACAACACATACTATGCACACACTCATTTACACAAATACACAAAAGTTGCAAGAGTAGGGGATGGTGTAGGAGATGGAGACAAATTGATAAGCATTATTTATTTTTGCGGAGAGAATGCGGAGAGAAAGTGCAGGACTAAGCGGCAGCCATATTTTGTACCGTTTTGCGGTACATCTAGTTTTGTATGCATTTCTTTCAGTCCATCAAACACAAAATGCAGCAGTACCCATTCACTGACCCAATTTACTGATATTATGTGGATATGTGAAACTCAGAAGATCGAACCTGTTCTGAAGAGCAAGTGTGCAAATGTGAATGACATAATATGAGGTCAGGTCATATTTATTTTCTAATCAAAAAATCTAATATAGATAGTATAACACAAGCACAAGATCCAATACGTCCTAATGTTCACTACATGCTTGGACCCAATGATTACCAAGAAAAAATGTAAACAGGTGGTTTTGAATGATATATGATTGAGATTGAAGTGAAAAAACAAACGCTCATGCTATTTGCAACATAACAACAGCAATAAGTGGAAATAAGTGAAGTTAAAATTGTGTTCTATGACCACAGTTGCTGTTTAAGAGAAAGACGTTTTGAAAAGAACCCATTGACAACAGTTAAGCATGTGTTGATCTATTCTGTTTTAGGATTTAGTATTCGCCAGCAGGAGAGGAAACATCAGAAGAATGCAGGGAAGAGTAGATTCCTCCTCGATTTCCTGTCAGCAAATTCAGAATGCAAATGTCATGCAAACATCTGCTTTCAGAAAATGTACAGTCACAAAACAAAACAAACATGTCGTCCATGAAAGACACCCAAAGCAGGCCTACATTATTTTGAACTAGAAGTGAGAATGGATAAAAACAGACTAGTTTTCCACATTTCGTTACATGTTTCAGACTCATCTTAAAATGGATTCAATTACTTTTTTTTCTTATCAATCTATCAGGTGCTTGGAGTGTTTTGTAAATTTGTAAAAAAAAAAAAAATGACTGAAATATTGCATTCACATAAGTATTCAGACCCAACTGAGCTCTGGTGCATCCTGCTTCCTTGAGATGCTTCTACAACTTCATCCAGGATTACTCTGTTTGGCTGAGCGGGCAGATCTAAATGTACAAAACACTCCAAACACCTGCTTTTTTTGTGGAGTATTGGAGTATAGTGTGTAGACTGATGAAAAGAAAATAATTGAATCCATTTAAGGATGGATAAGTCTGAAACATAATGAAATGAGGAAAACGTCAAAGCTGAAAACTTTCCAGTTGCACTGCACAGTTGGTTTGGGGCAATTCCATGCAAAGGTCATCCTTACCATGGAAAAAAAAAGTTGTGCATACGCAAATAGAACTGTTGTTAAAATCTTCATTTAGGTCTATATTTTATTGTTTGTAACTGATCTGATTGAATTTGATGGAGATTTACACTCTTTTTACATCATAAATATGGTGTGCAACCATACAGAAACAACATTAAAAAGTGGATAAATGGACCCAAGGTTCAAACAAATTGTGTCATTTGACAAATTCCAGATTGACAAGGGAATGGTAGAGTAATGTCTATGCTCAGCTTGCCTTTAAGAGCACAACTCCTTGCATTTGTAAGGCTTTTGTTTTTAAGTCAGCAAGTTCCATGGCCATGTTACATCCATAACGTTTTATAGGAAAAGTTTATGCTACACATACAGTGTTGATGTGACAATGTCCATAGTGTCTGTGCAAAGCTGATTTATATCAATGTAAAGTGTGATGACCAAATTGTGCCCCTTTCTTACTTTTAAAACCTTTAATGGTGCATTATGGATGTGACATTATGGATGTTACATACTGTGAATTTACAAGACTGGAGACTTTGTTATACCTCAAAGCCGATAAAACGTCTGTTCTAGTGTCATGTCAGTTTCGCATCTCACGCATCTCACCTTAGTGTTTAGGCCTACAATTGACATTTCAAAGATTATTAGGTTGATCAAAACCACAAGGAGGCCTTGCCTAACTATTAGCAAAACAAACTTAATATTAAAATACCTCCAGTGATTAGCCTAGCCATAGCCTATTTTCAAGTGGCCTAATAACGAAAATCTGAGCGATTATCTTCCTGTAACTGTCATACTGTTGTTGTACAGTAACTGGATTATCGTGTTAGCTGGTGAAGATGGCTGACTTTGCAGCTGGAGTTAACATAGCAACCTCCTTCTGTTGCAGATCTGTTCAGCCTGCCGCTCACGTCTGCTTAACACAGTTTAATTTTAAATGTGACGCGATATGCCAGCATTTGAAGTGTCAGGTCCTCTGTAGCTAATACCCACAGAGTAACATTAGTAACGGCAGCAATAAACTAGATGTACCGCATAGCGGTACAAAATAGGACCGCCTTTCAGTCCTGCATATTCTCTTCGCAAAAATAAATCACGCTTGTCAATTTGTCTCCATCTCCTAATCCTGCAACTCATGTGCATGTAAATGAGTATGTGCATTTGTGAGTTTGCTTTTGTTTATAAGAGTGTGTGTGTGTGTGTGTGTGTGTGTGTGTGTGTGTTTATGTGTCTGCATACGTGCGCGTGCATGTACTTTATGTGTGCAAATCACAAATGAGTGGGTATGGGTTAGGTTGATGTAGGCTCTTGAGACTAACATACCATAAATATTTTGTCATCTTGGGTGCAACGGTTCAGGTAGGGCTAGTTATTTAGGGGAGTGGCCAAGTTTCATGTTCCCTGGTGTTTGAGTAACCTGGGAATCACTGACCAAAATTGATGACGGTAAAAAAAAAAATATATATATTTTTAATATTTTTAAATGACTTGTTGTCCTGATTCTTCCTGTGGATCTTAGTGGGCACTGAGGAAGCAATAATTTCATCGCTAGTTTTTCATGATTACTATTTCAATTGTTTCATATCAAAATTCACTACTTTATTATGTGTTTTATGTAGTTTTGTCGAGGACTGGTTCAGACACGCCACATCCATAACGCGGAAACAGTCACATCCATAACGCCAGTTTTTTCCTACATAATGCATTACTTGAAAATGACGATAGTTTCAAAACACACTTTTTGTGTTCATTCAAGTCTCCTTCATGCTACATATATCATAGTTTCGGCAGTTTCCTTCAAAATTCACAGAGTTTGTAGAAAACCTGTAATCGCTCACAAAAGTGTGTCCATTTCATGTCACATCCATAACGCTGATAAAATGTCTTGTATTCTTAGGATGAAATTGATTATATGAAATTTGAGGATTTCTCAGTATTCAGAGGACAGAGGTTACATTAAAAGTTATGCAAATTAATTCACTGATACTAATTTTGCCCCACTCTAAGGCATTTTGTTTACCAATATGAGTCCAATTGTCACATCCATAAAGCTGGAACTGCCCTTTGATATATCTAAGAGATTGAATCCATAAATCCTTCCACTGGGCCACTGGCACTGACTGCAGTTCCATGGAAGGGGTGTAAAGTGCGTGACTCACAAATGGCAACTATTCATCCATTGCCCTTTTAACAAACACTGGCAGGCAAAGCATGCCTATACATGACCCATGACGCTGTGCCAACTCAACCCCAAAAATATACAGTGGACCTTTAAGGACAGGTTTACCGGTACTTATTCCATTTAAAAACATAGTCATATTTTTAAAGCATTTAACATTTATTTGTTATAAATACATTCTATTTTATATTATATCCAGCAATTTATACAATGGCCATCTCTAAATATAACAAGTTCATATTATAAACATTTTATGGCAAAGAATATGGCTGAAGTGCCACAAATATACTGGCTTATTACAAAACCTGAAGCAGTGACCAAAATGATCAGTATATGATTGGAATACATCTATAGCTCTATTCTCTATGTAACTTGAAAAATACTTCTGGAGCATTTCCATGTAAAGATCCTCACTGGTTGAGAGAAAAAAAATACATATTGTCAACTTTTGAGGCTTTAAATAATTACCTCTCTCCTCCCAATCTCTAACTACTTCCATAGCATTCAGTTATAGCATTGGGTGATCCATCCCTTTAAAAGTGATGAATAACAGCAAGGCCTGTCTAGAAAGGCCATATTAGCACTTCCTCTGGTACAAAAGAAACACATTCAGACAGTAGTGAAACGTTAAGCATCTTACAGACATGTATCAGCAGTATACAGCCTGTAGCAGACAATAAGGACATTGCTGGTGTTCAGTGCAGCAAAAGCTTAAGAAGGAACAGTCACTTACTCATACAGTTGTTAAGTGAGAATTACAGAGAGATATTTAAACAGACTGAGGGGCAGATAGAGGAACACACTAATTGGTCGGCAGATAGGCAAAGACAGAGAGACATAGATTAATATATCATACTGATAGGACGTGTAATTTAAGTTCAGAAGAGAACTTGTATGGAAGCTTCTGAAGAAAGATAAACTGCAATCAAAGAACATCAGTTGTGCACTAATGCACACAAAGAACATCAGTTGTGCACTAATGCACACTAAGGTATGAGCTACACCAGGCGCCTAACTGAAGCGTTCCGTTCGCGACGCGTAAAATCCATTTTAAAAGACTGATATATTTTTTTTGAACGTACAAGCCGCCATCACGTCTGGTGTAGCTACTTCCATTGATCATAGTGGCAGCTAATTGTTGCAGCAGACGCTACGCGAACAGAACGCTTCAGTTACGCGCCTGGTGTAGCTCATACCTAAGAACATCAGTTGTGCACTAATGCACACATGCTGCATGTGGACACAGATACATGCCTGGTCCTTCCATCACAGCAGGTTAAAGGCACCATACAGCTTTGGCTTGAAAGCTTCATTCAGTGATAGTAGTATGGATGTGTCATTGTGTTATGGTTAGTAGTATGTCATTGTAGTGTGGATAGTGAATGCGACACTGATAGTCCCAAAAATTCTTAATTTGGCTTGAGACTGAATTCACAGCATGTATATATGTAGCATGCTTTTAACACACTGGCGTTTTCTTATGGTCCGTCAGTATCACAGCTTGTGTTGTCAAATTCCATCTGAACATTCTAAAATATCATATGGTTTCTACAGTATGTTCACCATGCATACCCGTACACTGTAAAACAGAAGTCCATTTCCATGATCTCTGTGAACAGTACATCCTGCGAAAATGTAACATAGCTAAGTTATTTCCTACCTGTTGGCACAGTGCTTGCCAGCTTTGAGGGAGCCTAGTCTAAAAGGCATTTTGGTTCTGCTGTTGAGAGTCATTCGACTGCCAGATGGCTGTGCAATAACACCCATGTCAGTGGCAGATGGAGAAAGTCATATGAGTGAATACAACATGGCTTTGAGGCCATCAACAGATAATCAATTAAGGCTGATTGAAACAAGTAAAGCTCCCGAATCCTAACTTCAAAGCACATCTTGCGTCACAGTAAAAAACTGTGGACCAACACAAACCCATGTACAACTTGGCTATATCTGCAGCGCGGGTGTGTTCAGGAGTGTTGGGTCAGGCACAGGATCAGGTCCACTCACACAGATGGGTGACCTAGACCCCGTCCGTCTGGGACTCAGCAGCACCTTTGTCTCTGTCACCCTCTGTGGGCACGCTGCGGTACTGGCACTCCGGGACCAGGGTGACGCAGGGCTTTGGCGGGTGACCGTTGGGGGGTGCCTGTTGCTCCAGCTTGCACTTGGCATCCCTGCGGTCCAGCCAGTAGAATGACAGCATGAGGAAGAGCGCAGATGTCACCACTGTGATACTGCAGGCGAAGAAGACCCATGTGTAGAGGCCCATTCGGTCCACTAGGATGCCTTCAACAAAAACAACAGGAAGTCACGTCTTCATGTTCAGGAAATGGAAATGGTAATCAGAAAAAATGATATGCTCCAAGACAACATGTACACAACTCTGTAGGATATATAATATAATGGGCCACAATTTTGGTTTGGGAAATTTTAAAAACATTTTAAAAAGAATTTCCTATAAACTCCCTGCAGAGTCCTCCTCCTAAACCGATACCGATATTAATAATATTAATGCAAATGGTCTTCTAAATTAATTTTCATGGGCTTCCAGGAACTTGCAGATGCATTGTCAGTACTGCTCACTTCAGTTGCCTGGCCATTCATGCCTGACCATTTCTGCATGACAATATGCTGAGAGGCTGCAACCACCCAGATCTGAACGACTTGCGTAAAATTCTTGGCTAAAAATATCCTTTACATCTGGTCCCGTCTAAAATACATTACATTACATACAATACCTCATCTAAAGTGACTGAAAGCCCTTAAAAATCTTTATCTTTTTATATATATATTTATTTTATTGAAGGAAGTACGAAATACGGCTTGCATCAAACAGTAAATTTTTTTCTCATTTTCAGTACATGTTTTTTTTTTTTTGAAAGCCCTTTAAATTTGACGTACAAACAGAACAACTGAAAAAAACTGAAAAAGAAGTTCATGCACAAGAATGTGACCTATTACAATCTCCTCCCATTCTTGTCATTAGCCTTTCAGAGGAAGCACTAAATGTAAATCTGTGCCGAAGACAATAGGGACACTTTGCTCCACTTCACGCCCCACCCTGCTAGCCAAACAATCTGTTTTTCCCACCTCCCATCCCGCAGACAGAACCCCAGGGGGGGTGGCACAGGTGTGGTGTGATCCAACTCAGCACACATGACGGACTTGTAACAATGGGTCACCATGGAGTCAGCATATCTTGGCCCCTAGACATACAGTACTTCCTAAGTCTTTAATCATCCTGGGTTAGATGTTTTCTAGAAATCCTACGCACGCCTATCTTATTTCCCCGACCAGATGGTGCACTAAGTGGGGAGTTGGAGATAATGCCAGCATTGAGTAATCCATATCAAAGATGCATCAGGTTGGGTCTGCTTATGTATCTCTAATGAAGGAGAGACTTGCGCAAGAACAGCAGTCATGGGCCTTCAGGGAGATTGCAAAACACAAATGAGTTTCCCAACCAGCCGGTGGGGAGGATAACATTGAGAAAACAAGATTAGCATGATAATTATGTGCATCATATAGAGGAAGACAGATCAATCACACACACACACACACATGCGCACACACACGCACACACACGCACAGACACGCACAGACACGCACACACCGTACCAGCCAGTGGTGGGCCGATGAGCAGCGTGACGCTCTCCATGACGGACAGGAGCCCGAGCGCCGACTGGAAGCGCCTCATCTCCACCGTGTCCATGAGCACGGTGAACAGCAGCGAGCCCACCACCGCCATGGACACGCCGTAGGTCAGCACGTAGACCAGCAGCACGTTGAAGGTCGGGCCCACGCAGCAGATACAGTTGCTCAGGCCGTTCACCAGCAGGGCGGCGCTAAACACGTAAATGTGGCGACCTGATGGAAGAGTGTGGGGCAGAGAGGGGGGCAAGGTTAGGTGTGTCAGGAGAGAGAGTGTGTGAGCGTGTGTGTGTGTGTGTGCTGTGTCACGATGACATTAGCAAGCCCTTTCTTGACTCCAGCTTGTACGAGTGAAAGTCTATTTGTGCTGGTTTACAGTCATCTAGCTCAAAGGTGAACTGCTTTGAAGAAATAAAAGATATGGCAAGCAAATATGATTATGGATTGTACTGAGTCTGAGTCAACACACACGCACATAAAAGCGCTCTCTCACCGTATGTCAGCGATTAAGAAATCATGAGCAGGTGAGAAGGCATTAAAAGTACATTGCCCTCTTTCTCCTCTCCCTCCCTCCCTCCCTCCCTCCCTACACACACACACACACACACACACACACACACACACACAGGTCCTACCTTTAAACCAGGGCATGTTGAAGAGCAGGCCAATGGGCGGGCGTATGAATATGTTGATGAGGCCCAGGATGGAGAGCAGCAGGGCGGCGCGGCTTTGCTCCATGCCCGAGGTGGTGGCGTAAGGCACCATGTACACCAGCGGCACCACAAAGCCCAGCATCATCCACGTGATGCCCAGCGAGAACATGCGGAAGCGCAGGTTGCTGCAGAACAGGTCGAAGGCCATGTTCTTGTGCAGCGTCGCCACCGCGCTCTTCCAGCACGGCCGTGCCTCGCTACTCTGCTTCCTGGAGGGGTCCGCGCTGCCGTTGAGCGCGGGAGGAGGAGCCGTGGCCCCGGCGGGCAGCCTCCTCAGGGGCCTCATGGCAGCCCCACAGACACAGCAGTTGAGCAGCACGGCCCCCAGGATCAGGAAGCTGCCGCGCCAGCCGTACTGGCTGTGGAGGTAGTGGCCCAGGAAGGGCAGCACGGTCAAGCCCAGCGCTGTTCCAGTGGAGGACATGGCGTTGACGAAGGGCCGGCGGCGCACAAAATACTGACCCAGGATGGTGACCGCAGGCTGAAAACTGAAACAGAAGCCCAGACCTGGGGAGAGGGAAGCCAGGGGAGTCCGAGAGTCAGGAAACCATATTGCTGCAGGGTTGCTTAAGAACTTATAGGTCTGAGGTCCTATCAGGTTATTCATTACATCCATTATAGTAAAGCAATTATAGTATCAGGAGATCATATTATGTTTTTAAATTAATATTAAATACCTGTATTATAATAAATAATGTTACAAAGTCTAAATAAAGCTGATTTAATAACAGGGCAAAATTACTGGCTAATTTAATATGATTAGCTTGATGCTTCCATACGCTACATGATAGCTCTAGTTCATGCACAAAACCCTTTGCTCATTAAGTGACATTGCTCTTTGCCGATCATTTGAAATTATTACTCAGGGCCAGATGTACGTACATTTGCGAACGTAACGTTATCAGCGTCATGGACACACCACAGATTGCGAACGCTGTCAGACCCAAGTTTCCTTTGTATTTATCAATCGTTCAATCCTTAGTGTAAACTGCGCCTTTCTCCGGCCATAAACGCAATTTACGAACGTCCACAACTGAATGGCAGCGCCTACATACAAGCGCAGTTGAATGAAGTTAACTGATGACAACATTAAAAAGAATAAAATGTTTAGCGATCATGAAATAATACCATACATGATAAGATGTAAACAAGCAGGGAGATAATGAAGATCAGTAGTTCTACTCAAACTACTTGTGCACGTAGGCTATGGAAGATTGGTCAAATCTAGCAAGTAGGAAAGTTTAAGTGAATGACGTGAAAGAGAAAGTAAGATATTCGAAAGGCCAACGAAAGTTAAGGTTGCTTTTGGTAGTACAAATACTTTCACCACAAAAACTGGTGCTCTAAATAGCGATTCTGTTGGCTTTGAAAGGTTCTTTTATAGACGCATTGAACTGCAATTTGTATTAACACCTGCTTTTACAAGGCGGAAGTATTTAGGCGCAGAATAGACGTGCGCTTTCAGGAGCAGTCTTTGTACCGCGGAATACATAATTAGGCGCTCTTTACTCTTCCCCTCCCATCTTTTTAAGCTAAACTCCCACTTTCCCCTGGATCCTCCCATGAATGCATATGCATGACATGACAAACGCAATCTGCCACTTTCAGCTCCTGCGACAGGCAGTTTGCGCTTTTACATCATTGCGGCCTGTTTGTACATACCTCGCAATGATTTTACACGCATATTGCGAAACAAATACGCCTGAAGTGGGCGCAAAAGCGTAGTACATCTGGCCCTCAATGTGTTATTTTACTGTTAAAGCTGCAGTTGGCAAGATTTTTTTGATCATATTTACTGAAACCGACACTATGCTCTGACAGAACTACATAAATGAGCCGATTTTAGAAAAAAATCCGCACTTCTACCTCCACCTAGAGCATGTTATTTGTTTTGCAAAAATGAACAGCTCCCGGTTCTTTTGGTCCAATCAGAGCAGGGCTGTGTGAGATCTGACTGTCAATCACAGTGTGGGGGAGGGGCATGAGAGTTGTAAACATTCAAAATTTTGGCTAAGTCCCCTCAACCTGTCAGACTTGACAACTGCAGCTTTAATTCTTGTAATTATCGATAATGTCTTCAGAATAGTTTTGGAACATTTTCTTGAGGGTAACAAAATCCCACTATACCACAAAAAGATGGTATTATATACCGGACAATGTGGATTTTCCAAATGAGACCATGCAAGCCCATGTGAGTGTGAGTGAGTTTGTGTGTGTGAGTTTGTTTGTGTGTGTGTGTGTGTGTGTGAGAGAGAGAGAGAGCGAGACCGAGACCTCTGACCTGTAATGACCCCTGCAGTGATGTAGAGCTCCTCCATAGAGTTTGTGAAAGAGCTGAAAATCATGCCCAGCCCACTCATCACTCCCCCAAACATCACTGTGGCCCTGCAACCAAACCGCTCCACCAGCATACTGCAGAAGGGACCTGAAGGATTAACAAAAACACACACACACACACACACACAAAGATATTAGAGACAAAATCCACTCACACGTGGACATTTGAGAGAAAATCTTTAAAGCTCCACACATATACAGTAGACATACACATGACCAGAGCAACATAAGTGTGCTTTTCCAGACCGTTCTATACATTGACATAACCATATGTGGCCCAGAACTGACTCCACACAGAGCTTTTCCTTTAAAACATCCTCGCACAGCGCTGAAAATGGCTTAAAGCCATTTTATGACCCTGATTACCGCCATAATCCTGGAGCCTTCTTTGCTTTTGCAAATACCACCCTTAAACAATGTGTTGGTTTGTGTATTCCTATTGGAACAGTCCATAGGGCAAAATCACTTGATATCCATTGTTGGGTTATGGATTTGTACTCACGGTTTCCCACACTACTAAAACGTAACGTGACTCTTCAGTATACTAGGGGCTTTCGGAGGATCTGTTTTCATCCATGTGTTGTAGGCCTTACGCATACCTCGATACCTCACTTATCGCAAGAACAAACATGAACAGATGCTGGCCCTCATAACCTGACGTGAAGACCTCAGTGTGTACTCAACTCTTAATGCTCCCACAGCCTCTCACAGAGCAACTCGCCACACTTTCAGTACCAAAAGCTTGCACATGTGCAACATGAAGAACCACATAGACCTCCTGCACATAAAGACAGATATCCTTGCTCATGTCTGAACACGCACGGCTTGCACAACACTGAGTATGTTGTGTATTCGACACAATTACTCTTCTGCCTATTAGCGTACAAAACACTCACACAAATTGTTTCCTGACACAACTGTACCAGGCTGTATTGCCGATTCAAAGTTTGATAAGAGGCTACAAGGGGAGGCAAAACTTCCTCTTTTAGGAAGTTTCGAAACTGAGTGCAGCTGACATTTCAAGTCAAGTTGTGCTTCTAATTTTGATAGATGCGGTGACAAAGTACACCTCGCTCAACCACAACTTGTCCCGTCTAGATATAAAGCGATTTGTCCATCGCTTGTCACCTCAAGTTAAGATAATGTTGATTTGTTGCACAACGTTTCACGTCGTCAGTGGTTATTCACCCTGTAATTGCTTTATCACATAAACATAATATGGTCTCTTGTCATAAGTCGCTTGCCATGCGAATGGGGCTTTACTCAGCATCTCAGGCTATAAACAGATTAAGACCATATTCGCTCTCAAATACAAATGTCAAGTGAAGGAACACGTATGTACTTACAATTTACAATTATCAATCAATGCTGCATTCCACTATATGTATGTCCTAAGAAATGTGTGAACATAACAACTTCAACATTAGATTCTATATTGTCCTAATATTTAATGTTTCTGAATGAGTTCAGCAATATGAAATATATACTACACCTCCAGCATGGAGAACGGAAGTCATGATGGAAGGCACCCAGGATGTCTCACTGTTGGTAGCATGGAACTCTGTCTGCAGGTCTGTATAGAAGATGCTCACACAGGATGGAAAGGCAAGTGTTAGGGCCAGCACCATGATAGTGGCTACCAGCACCACCCAGCCCCAACCCCCATCTGGTGCCTCGATGGCTACTGGATGGGGTCGGTTAGAGGGGGGCTGTGGTGCCACCGCATCCCCCTCCTCACACTCTGCCTCTGCGGGCTCTCCGGGACCAGGGTCTGGGGTAGACGGCTCTTGCCGAGGCTCCGGAGCGGCTACCTGAGGGCAGCAGTCGGAACTCTCATCCTTCTCACTGTTGTCCATTATCATCTCCTGGGATTTGTGGACAAAGCCTTGGCAGTGACATTCAATGTTTGCCCTTGAGAAGCAGGCTGACTACAGCATTCCATGTCACACAAGTCCCTTCTTGATCAGCTGTGTCTAGTGCAAGGAGTCAGGAGGAAGACGCACAAATGAAGACATGAATGAATGCAATATAACCAGTGGCATTCTAGAACAATGTTGATGGGGTGGCCAAGGGGGCACCGACTCAGAGAGGAGTGGCGCATAAACATAACATGTGAAAAGTAAGACAATACATTTTAAAGCTTTCAATTCGATATAAACTTAAGCAGCTTTTATGTAAAAAAGAAGTGAAACTACACAATTTGACAAAATAACTTTTGTTTTTTTTAGAACATCTGAAACATAATTTTATAGATACGGGGGCAGCCGTGGCCTACTGGTTTGCGCTTCGGAGGGTTGACGGTTCGAACCCCGACCAGTAGGCGCGGCTGAAGTGCCCTTGAGCAACGCACCTAACCCCTCACTGCTCCCCGAGCGCCGCTGTTGGTGCAGGCAGCTCACTGCGCCGGGATTAGTGTGTGCTTCACCTCACTGTGTGTTCACTGTGTGCTGAGTGTGTTTCACTAATTCACGGATTGGGATAAATGCAGAGACCAAATTTCCCTCACGGGATCAAAAGAGTATATATACTTATACTTAGATGCAATGCAACAAGTAAGAGAGTATGTTCAAGTAAAGCAGTAGCAAACTAGAATGTTTCCACCATATAAGCGAGATCTGCATGGAGAACAACTTCATTACAACAGTAATACTGTTTCATGCTGACAAGCCCAACTATCACATCTCTGGTGGGGTGGCCCACCCCCCCATCTGACACTGTCCCTTAACATAACAATATAATGCCGCTACACTTTCTCCATCACATGCAATACACTCAGTCAAATGGTTACAGTGATGGAGAAATGAATAGAAATTTTAACGGGATCAAGAGTCAAACACCAAAATGCACAAGATTTCTAACAAAGACAATGAACACAGCATCAATAATTAATTCATATGCTTACTGGTAACAAAAGCACATAAACTAGGTTAAATTTGCCAGTAATTAGGCCTATGTGATGAGAAACGTAAAGTTAATTCGATAACGGTGACAACTGATTCTTCAATCAAGCCGATCAATTTAAGGATGTCAACTATTGCAACAACACTGATGTCTCTTATTCCTATCATAGGCTTGATTCAGTTATAAGACTGTTAAAAGGCTTAACTTAGCTTGGATAGCTCAATGCGCTATACATGTGGCATCGCTATGACCAGTCGGAGGCTAATCAGGGACAACCTACTGAATTTGAGCAAAAACATTATTTAGGATGACCATGGTGTTAATATCGGCTACGTGTAAAAGGTGAGTGACGCCAAAACAACAAAACAGTCACAATGTTATGCGCAAGCGTAACAGATGAAAGCTAGGTGCATTCATGCTTGTTTTAACATCCTGATGTTTCTGTTAAGCGAAATTGGATACAACGGATTAAACAATGAATTAAGTTCCTTATAGCCTCAAGTATGACTACTTTTAATGACACTAATACTCAAAGTATTTTTGTGACCAAAGGAGTTTCTTTGATGCACACAACCAACATTCATAATACGCGTCTGCTGAGGTAGCAATGATCTGATACCATTGCGGTTCAGGTTCCGCTTAGAAAACGCATTTCGCTGGTGGGACGATGGACAAAGCTTGCGCGACACAGCCTGTACAGGAAAAATATCTCACCTCCCTGCTCAATGGGCGTATTTCTCTGGACAGCCATTTCTTTCTCTCACTTATCCATTCCACTTCATCTGCGGTGCGCTCGCGCCTCCACACTGTCCGTCTTAGTAGCCCAGAGGATCATGTTGCACTCAGTGGGTGGAGACAGGACGTGAGGGCCAACACACGCAAATGGTGTATGCAAAAGGTGGTAAACAACGTTATGTAGCCCTAGGTATTTAGCCCATCCGCGATTTTCAGTGCGCGGACCATTTCTAATCAAATGTTGTTCAGAAGAGAACTGACCGATCTGGAGGGCGGAGATACACGATAAGATCTGGCTGTGTTGTGTGAGACTGTAACTGTAGCCCCGGGCGTTTAAACCAGCCCTGGTATGTCGGTACAGAGCAGTCGCCCAAATAAGACTGGACCATTGCAGAAAGTCTTGAGGGTGTTAAACCTCCAGCATACTCGCCGCACCCGACCGACAGGTTTAATCACCTGTAGACTAAGTTCAGGCAATATCTAGGCTAAATGTCGTGATTCTACAAGAACTGAAAACAATCAGTGCATTTAAAATACAAATCATTAAACTATTGGGACATTTTTCTACCTTCAGGATATCTAATTTTATGGGCCCAGTGATAGGATTGTTGCCCTCTTATTTATCAGTTTTAACTCCAGTAGAAAACAATAGGTACAATCTTAGGTCTAGCCTATACCATTATTATGACCGCCGCGCAGCGAATTTTTTTTTTTTTTTTTTTCGCATGCCCAAATTTCCGTCAATGATTCCCGGGACACTGAAAGACCGGGGTACACGAAACTTGGTGGACATGTAACCCCACATGGATAGCATGGAACCATCGTTTTCGTTTTGATCTGTAGCCCCCCCGCTGAATTGGACCCCCGAAAGGAGGGTAGGGCAGATACAGTTTTCTGTGAATATCTCGAAAACCGTAGGGTTTAGGAGGACCATTTTTTTTTTGTATGTTAATCTCAAGGGGCCATGTCAACCCATTCCATAACCACTCATTTCATGTATAGCGCCACCTAGTTAAACACAAAAAGTAAAAAATGAGGTGGTGTAATTGAAGGTATCTGTGACCTAACATAGTCAAAACTGCACGAAATTGGAAGTGTAGGATTATTATGACACCCTCTGTATGCACGCCAAGTTTTGTGGAATTCCGTTCATGGGGGGCCACACAATAAATTAATTTATGTTATTATACACCAACTGGCCTGTAGGTGGCCGGAGACAGTTTTCTGTGAATATCTCGAGAACCGTAGGGCCTAGGAGGTCCACCTTTTTTTTGTATGTTGGTCTTAAGGGGGCATGTCAACCCATCCCATTACCACTTATTTCATGTATAGCGCCACCTAGTTAAAAATTAAAAAGCAAAAAAATTAGGTGTTTTCATCACAATATCTCTGGCTGACAAGGTCAAAACTGCACGAAATTAAAAGTGTAGGATCATTATGACACCCTCCGAATGCATGCCAAGTTTTGTGTACTTTCAGTCAATGGGGGCCCTACAATAAAATAACTTATGTGTACTTTTAGTGATGTACACCAACAAGGATTCCCGGGACACTGAAAGACCGGGGTACACAAAACTTGGTGGGCATGTACCCCCACATGGATAGCATGGAACCGTCATTTTTCGTTTTGATCTGCAGCCCCCCCGCTGGACTGGACCCCCCGAAAGGAGGGTAGGGCAGACACAGTTCTCTTTTATGGTATGTTGGTCTCAAGGGCCCACATCAACCTGGCTCATAATCACTCATTTGTGATTTGCACCCCCCCTGGTAAAAAATGAAAATGCAATATTATTCTGCTTTAATCGCCCCTATCTTCAGTTAAGATGTTCAGAACTGCACCAAATTTTATGTGTATGATTGACCTGGCATTCTCTGGGGGTATGCCAAGTTTCGTAGAATTTCATCCATGGGGGGGTCTATAAAAATTAGGTTATGTGTACATTTAGTGACTGTACACTCATTGGCCTGTAAATGGCGTTGCACACATATAAACATGCACACACACAGGCACCCACATACTATCGGTATTAGAACGGCCGATACATAATTACAAATTCAGTAGGATCAAAAGAAAGCCAAAATAAATATTCATCATCATCATCATGGCTGCATTTTCAGTATTGGCGATAAGTAGTCGTTTGTCCACTAGATGGGCGATCGTTGCAGTGAGACGTAATTTTGTTGGAAGTTAAAAGTGGGTTGGGGAAAAACAATGGACACTTCCTACAAGGACTGTAATTTACCGCAGCGAACATCTAATAAGGACAGGACGATGTTCACATGAAGTGTAATTCCCATTTCTTCTTGAAGCCGAAATCAATCTGAGGATGTTTATCGGACATGCTTGGTTTTTACTGCAGGTACGTTAATCTTGTAATATCAATAAGGACCTAGGTAATGTTACCGTTAGCGTTGGTTGAGTGATGGAGGCCCATTTGATTGATTGCATTTGTAGAAAACTATAAATGCGGTTATACCAAGCAAATTGATAGCAGCACTGTTTGTATCTTCCGACTGTCATTTATTGCACGTGCTACAAAATCATTCTGTGCAATGGAAGATTTACCAACGTTACACCGGGTCTGATACAGTTTTGCCTATACGTCGCGTGAGACTGAGGCGCCTGTTTATTTTGTTTTAAGTGCGTGCAGGGTGTGAGAGGGGAATCGATGTGCTTTGATTCCAGCTTGGTAGTTGTAGTCTGTGAAATTAAAAAGCACGTGTGTGTGAAGTATCCAAACAATGACACCTTCATTTCATTATGGCTGCTTTTAGCAACACACCTACTAGCTACTGTGTAGTGGGTCCCATTTAGAAGTGGCTACTTCATTCGCTTTCCTTGACTCATGGAGCTGCGTGAATGTTATTACAACTTTTTCGCCCGCGATATGGCAGTTTAAGTCCGCTTGATACTGTACATCGTAAGCCATTGGTTTCCAAAGGAGATTTTATTTGTGCAAGCCAGCATAGCCTATTGACAATTTATGTTGTAAATAGGCCTACCTTATAATCCTACCTGTAGCTTAGGGAAGCTAACAGCTTTCTATTAGGATCTAGTTTGTTAGTTACAGTTTTGTCATAACTCCCTAATGCATTTTTGCATTTAGAATAGCCAGGCGTGTATATCTCAATCTGAAAATTAAACAATATCGGTGCCAATGGACTAGGCTGGGTGAACCCAGCCTGATCTGCCCGCTATTTATTTTTGATTTCTTAAAAGATTGAGCTTGGTCTGATGAAAGCCAAACTAGCCATGGACCTCAGTTACACAATGCAAGGGAACATGAATCAGCCTATATTTGCACGAACAATAGCGGACAAAAGCTCTTCAACTTTGGCCCGTTAAAATGTGTATGAACAGTCTAGCGGCGCATTTCATCAAGGCCCATTTGGACATGTCAGTTATTTGCACCACTGGTTAGATGTAAAACAGCATTTCGTTTCAGACTACTGTTACTTAATTTGTGCATTAACAATAACGTTTCAGACTACTGTTACTTAATTTGTGCATTGACAATAAAGTATTACATGAACTAAAGATGACTAAAATCTTATGTAGAAGAAGAAACATTCACAAAAATCCATCCATCCAAAAATGACCTTTGTTTTTGATAGCTGTTGAAAACGGCATGGAACTGACAGAGATGTTTTTGTTTATAAATACATAATAAATAAATAAATAAATAACATTATGCTGATACCTTTTGCTTTTCCCAAATACAATGTAGCCTACAGGTGTAAGTGACCTTTCATCAATCCAGTTGCAATGGATGAACTGTGATGAACTGCCCTACTTGTGATTGTTTAGAGATTTTAAAGGTTTTATAACAATGCTACATCTTCTTTGGCTATTCTACAATCTATTCACCTTTTCAGCACCAGTAGGCTACTTTCTGTGCAGCCGCACACACACACTCAGGCATGCCAAACAAGCATACACAAAAGTTTCAAGAGTGGGGGATGGAGTAAAATATGGAGACAAATTGAAGTGTGATTTATTTTCGCGGAATGGATGTACAGGACTGAGCGGCGGTCATATTTTGTACCGCTATGCGGTACATCTAGTTTTTATTACACCGCATTGCCGTAATGTCTGAATTTGGTAAAGTCGCCTTCCGCTATAATGCCCCTTCAAACCTGGAATGCTCTACAGAAACAGTTGAAGCTATAAGCACTTTTATCTCATTAAATGAGTTTAAATGGTAGGCCTATGCCTCAGAGACCTTCAGTTATGTGTAATTAAGTGTAAGGCTACTGTTCTTATCTCTTGTTTTTACTGTTTGTGGCTTTTGCTTGTTGTGATGTCTTGTTATATGTTATATTGTGTAATGTTATATTCTTGTGTTTTATTTTTTTCTCGCCGTGTTCAATTTTTGTCCTTGTTAGGTGTTGTGTTGTGCTTTATGTTGCTGTATAATGTGGCGTGATTTGTGTGGTAGTGTCATAATGTTATGTAATTGTGGTGTACTCATGTTTGTTGCTTTTTTGTGTTCTTTGTCTACCAACTGGTGTTTGCTGCTGTTTATGTGTGCATTGTTTGTTTGTTGTTGGTTCATTGTTTGTCTTTTGTAGATGAAGTTTCTCTTTTTACTTACAGTGTTGCCTTTCTTGGCCAAGGACCATTTGAAAAAGAGACTATAGTCTCAATATGACCCCCCTTGTTAAATAAAGGAAAAAAAATATATGTATAAAATATAAATATGTATGTCTCGATAGTGTCAAAAATGTTGAAACGTAGGCCATATACCTACACTGTCTACTCCATTGGTTCTCAAAGTGGGGTCAGGAGCACATTGTCAGGGGGTCCCTGACAAAGTTTGCTACAAAATATGAAATTGTCTTATATGGCGAAAAAATGCTACAGTATCAGTATTTGCCCAATTGATCTGCTGATACGTTACATCAATACGTCAAAACACTTTACTATTAATTAACCGCCAAACACTATGTGTTCAACACAATAGGCCTACATTTGACAAAGAAACAACAATCCTTTAAAAAAAATCCTAGTGTCAAAGTTTGCGAACATGACTATTGTGGTATTAGCATACATATACATACATATAACATTAGCATCTAACAGAAAAAAAGGCTATACAACTACATGATTAACAAGTTTTATGTGTTGCGATTATGAGGGGTCCTTGGAGAATTTTCCACTCCATGAGGGGTCCCCGGCCCACAAAAGTTTGAGAACCCCTACTCAATGCTGAATGAAGAGGCACTCACATTTTTAAAACACAAACACAGTTTATGATAAAAATCAGACTTTGATATTGTTGTAGTTGCCATCTTAACGTTAAAAGTATCATCAGAAGACAAATTGAAAAGAAAAAAAAATGAAAGGACAATCTCACCGAGACTAGTCGGCTCTGCAACACTGAACTCCACGGTCTCCAAACGGACAGAATTCACATTTGACATCAATACTGATCAAAACTCAACACGCTCAAAACAACTGTATTTAATGAATTCTCACTTATGTTCGCAATGCTTGTTGGGAGAGAGTATGTATATAAAAGCATGCAGATGTTACTGACAAATCCTGTGGCAGACTCCAAATCATTCCCTCTTCTATTCTATGAATGGATTTTGATCAGTCAAACATTTAAATGTCACAGCAATGACCTACCGCCCCTGTCCACAACATGTCACTAGATGCCACACAAGACATCCAGTGTCTACATCCCATCACCATGAGGGCAAAACTTCAACCAGGACTGTGATAGCTATTAGCCTTCAGAAGCCAGCATGTGTTGTATAATTAACTGGACTGGACTAACAAAGGATTTGGAGAAAGGCTTTTTTTAGGGGACAAGAGTTGCAGAGCAATTCCACATTTAACACCAGGTCTTGCTTTTCCAGCATCGGTCTTATTCCATGCACCATTTAGACTTGACAGTGATACAAAGGCCACACATATCCCAGAACACAACATTAGATTCTCTAACACAATGCATGCTCTCAGGGTTCTCGTGCCAAATATTAGATCATTACTGTTTTTTTTTTATAAATCCCCAGAGTTTGTAAGATAGTACATATTATAATTACGTTCATCACAGAGAAAACAGTACTTTTTTGCCTTGACATCTTTTTGTTTAACATCAAACAACTTAAACGTGGGGTGGGGGGGTGGAGGTGGAGGGAGAGGTGGAGGGGGATTTTAAAGACATGTCGGTGCTCAGTGATGTTTGTAAATGCTCCATGTCTTACTGTGTGGCACAAAACAAACCAAATAAAAACACAGTACTCAATGGCATCTGTCAGACGCCTAGTACAGGTACTGTCAGTGGCCTTGCTCTGCATTCAAGAGTATGTCAGATGTTGCGTAGATACAGGGCAAGAGCCATTAATATTTCTTTACAAGGAGATGGTCTTTTTTCAGTTGTTTCAGGCCTGAATGTGTGGTGCTAGGAAACACTAGCCTTGAATGATTATGCATATCTTCCCATACTAAACAGAGAGAAGGGGGCAGTGAAAGCCTTAACATGCAGGAGGTGAGTGGGGGTGGGGGGGTTAGAGTGTTCAAGGGGGAACACAGAATAGGAGTCAGTAACAGTGGCAAAAAGATCTGACCATCTTGACTAAACACACAGAAACAAGGGCAAACAGGTGGGCTGTGGCCATCCCATCATATTGTATACGATCCAGGGGACCTCAGTCCCCATGCGCTTTAACACAAGAGCCCTCTCTGCTTGGACAATAAGGGAAGTAAACTGTGCACAACGCTGGGCCAAAGGCACAACACTGGACAAACAAATATGCATGCACGCACGCAAAAATGCACACACACACACACACACACAGACGTCAGGGCACTGACACAGAACCCTACAGTTCAGCCAAAAACACTGCACTCCCTGTCACCCCTACACAAACACTCTACACAGGAGGAGAGAAAACATCAACAAACCTGAAATCTGATACCAAAAGAACTACGGAGAGCTGAAAACCAAAAAACAAAGAGTGTGACTGAACAATAACAGACAAGTCCAAGTTTCATTTTGGTGCTATCGGATACAACCCATCGGCCGCTTCACTGACTGAAAACACGGGAATTGAAACGATCCCAAAAACATATGAAATGGTATGACGTCTCAGTCCACTGTTCTGCAGACCAGAGTGGCCTTGAAGAAGCCTGATAGTGGGGGTGAGTTAAGTGAAATGATATGTGTGCAGATTATTATTATATTATAACCTGCTTTCCAGCTTCAGGGGCCACTTCAGCCTGAACTGGTTTTGTTCTAGTATGGACATAGACTTCCTATAAAGAGATCCCCTGTTCAGGCCATGACATTTCAGTTCTGTGTAAAAACGGCACAAGAAAATAAGACAATGGGGGGTTTCAGTACAAACAGAAACAAGAGAAACCTGGAGCAGGATCAAACGACAGGGATAACGGTGAGAACTCCTCTGCTAGGTGAGAAACGATATGTCGAGAACCAAAATATTCATATCTTCACATCTAAAAACAGGCTTAAAATGACTGGGTAAACAAGGCAAGATGAAAGGTGCCACAAGGTTGAAGAAGCTTATTTTTTGTCACAGAATGTGTCGACGAGAGATACAAGACAAACTCACACCTTCATGAGTAACTGTTGGGTGTGCGGGGATACGCTGCCTGTTCTCCCACTATACATAGAATAACTCATTTTGATACACATTAATATGACCACTATGGTACAGATATCAACAGTTACGTTGCATTCAATCTTTTACACTGTATGTATATTTATGTGTTATTATCAATAATATCATTTTCTTGTTATAATAAATCTCACATGCCTCACAATTGCACATATTTTTGTTTTTCCGGTTGTTTCCGTGTGATTCACTCAGTGCCATACTGAAATGTCCAGGGGTGATGTGTTTTTTTAAGCGGACGACGTCGTCACTGGAGACGTCTGATGCTGACCTGAGTGAAGGAGAAACATGAGACGCTTCCTTCTTGTTTTCTTCCGCTCTCTCTTTTTCATGGTCGACGTTGAAGAGTGTCCAGCAGCACAAGGAGGGACCGCCGACAAGGAGGCATCTCCTCCTTGGTGGGTTTTCTTTTTCCAGGGCGAAGTAAAGAAGTAAAAGTCCCTCGAAAGCCTTTTCGTCTGTGGGACAGACGGCTGTGTGTTGGCTAGTGTGTGGGGCAGTCGGTCATCCGTGTCCATGCCCGTCCTCAGGAGGACGTAACGGTGTTGGTGAAAAAGGGGGTGCGGGGGTGGAGGAAGGGAATGGCAGTGGAGAGTAGAGGCAAGGGGTGAAGGGCACTCGCTATATTAACACATGTATCACATGTTCGTCCTCCATCCCAGACACACACGCACGCACACACACACACACACACACACACACACACACACACACACACACAGGGCCACACTCGACACCAGAGGAAGTGGTGGTAGAATATGTCAGTTATATCCACTTTGTCATGTCTGGTGAGAGTGAAGCCGTGTAGCTTGTGATACAAACGATACGTAACCTTTGTACTGGAACCGTTTTATGTACTTTGCTTGGACTGAGATGGATTCAGCTAGCGGTCACATATCGATCAACGTTTGTTTGTTTGTTTGTCTGTGTGTGTGTGTGTGTGCGTGCGCGTGTGTGGAGGATATCTGCCTGTGAATACATATGTTTGCGTGCATGTACATGTGTGTGTGTGTGTGTGTGTGTACATGAGTATGTGTGTACATACGTGTGCGCTTAGTGGTGTTTAGTGCTGATGGTGGTGGTAACTAATGTCAGCAGATGTTGCAGCACTGCAGAGAGGGGGGGCATAGCTCAGCCCCACCACGGAAAGGCACAAGGGGGTGGACGTGTGTGTGTGTGTGTGTGTGTGTGTGTGAAAGTATGCATGTAAGGGGGAGGGAGGGTGTAGAGGAGGCCTTAGGGCATGCATGGAGGCAGGGAGAACTAATGGCCCACCAGAGGGGCAACGTGATGGTGGTGGGGGGGGGGGGTGCCTACACGTCTCTCCTCACATCCGAGAGCCCCTCTCTTGGAGAATCTGTACAAGGAAAGGTAAGTAAACAGTCAAATTCAGTCCAAATACAGTGCATAAAGTCTCCCTTGGTTGATGGAATGCAAGATGCATGAATCAGATCGCAGGCAGAACACAGTCTCTACTGAGGGAGCAAATAAGATCACTTTTGTTTTGTCTTTCACAGTTTATCACCCTTTCACCACCACGTCTCACTCTTGGTAAACTAGATTCAATCAGTCCTCGATTCTGAAGAAAGGTTGTTGATATCTGAGCTCAATGGTCAATCAAATTCCCCTCATGAAGAAATGTGTTGCTGGCTGCAGTAGTGATCCAAAGCACTTTGTTTATTTCCCCATTTCCAGTCGGGACTGTGCACAAGCAGTCTTATTTTTCATTTTTAGAATTCCACTGAATTTGATGAAATGTGTGAAGGATTATAATCATGGGCTGCAGCTTTAGCCACAGATTATAAAGCCCCCCCCACCACCACAATGCCCATGTGTCCATGTGTGAGCTCACCTTAGCCTTCTCCGTAGGTTCGATGACAATGCCATTGGTAGAGTTATTGAGTTCGCGCGACACCACACACAGGAACTCTGCCTGGTCCTCGTTGCCATAGTTGTAGGATGAGCCGATGCTTATGAGCTGGGAAAAGGGAAGGACACATTTGCAGACGTGTAAAGTGAAGAAGGAAAGAGAGAGAGAGAGAGAGAGAGAGAGAGAGAGAGAGAGAGAGAGAAGAAAAAAAGGAAAAACACTCGCCCAGAGAAAAGAACAAGCGAAAGTCTGTATATGCGCCGTCATCACAAATACTTGGGTGTTCCAGATGAACGATAGTTTCATGCTTAAGACATCAGAGAAACAAGATCTAATCTCACGGTTTTCACTCTTACATTCATTTCCAATGTAGTGACTCAACCAGCAGATGCCAACAAAGTGCAATCTACACCAGCTATACACAGCAACTATGATTTAAACAACAATGTCTGGCATCACACTGCCTGATTATACTCTGCAGTGGAATTGCCATGTTGTCTGACCTCACTCCACAGCAGATTTCCTCAGTCTACAGCCATGAAAGTAGCCATATTTGACATTATAATTCCTTCTGCATGGAGGGGGTTGGAGCCCTGCATAAAACTCACACAATCTTATTTTGTTGAGTTTCATTTTAAGCGAAGAAAATAATACACACGCATTTTTTACGGATTATTATTGCAAGGTGTAAACAGCAATTTCCTTAGATCACTTGGCCATCATTGTCATTCAAAACACAATTAAATACTCCATGCAGCCTCCCTGACCCAAGTGAAGTCTTAAGGTCCACACGTGAAGGACACCTCTCAATCCTTTTCTTTTACTGATAACTTCTCAGTCCCACACAATGAATTTGAAGTTCAGCGACACATTCTACCTCCCATCTGTTGATTTCCAATCACATGATCCATAGCGACAGTGACAAATGACTGCATTATACCTAAAAAACATGTAATCTCTGACTGAGGCCCAGGTTCATTTAACTTCAGACGTAGAAGGCACCTGTTTAAACCAGCATTTTCAACTGTGATGTGTATTTAAAAAAAATGTGTAATCATTGTAGTCTACTCTTTGATACTTAAAGTAAAATATTAACTCAGTATAATTTTAATATAACTTGTTTGCCTTAAAGAATTTTCTTGATTTAAACATTCTTTATGGTCAATTGATATATGCTGACAATAGATGTTTTCATAATTTCAAATCTCCAATGTCTGACTTGATCATCCTCACATTTTCACTCTCACTGAACTCATTTCACTCAATTCTTCAATTGTAATGCTATGATGTAGATGCTCTTCTTTCACTTGCACTGTTAGAATGAGGCCCCAGAGAGTGAGGACATGTGAGATCATTACTAGGTAATCTAGTTTACCTCTCCGCCTGCCACAGCACTACCCAGGTCAGAGGTCGACAGAGGGATGTGCCCTTTTGGCAAAGGACATTCTGTGATGAGGGGGACCCTTACCTGTTCAAACTTCCAGCCGTCTGACATGGTGGAGACCATCTGAGTCAGCTCTTCCTCTTGACACTGCAGCACCCTGTACACATGCTTCACGGGGCCCTGAGAAAAAGCCAACCAGTGGCCACACACACACACACACACACACACACACACACACACACACAGTGACAGGATTGAATGAAATATTCATACGACAGCAAAAACGTGACTACATCTAGTGACTCACTGTTGAATATCTTTAAAATCACTCACCAAATTACAATGAATAATTTCAACTAAGTAAAACAAACAAACAGTAACTGAGGCAAATAAAAATGGTTATTTGAAAACAAAATCTAACACTTTTCCAGCCCACTACCACACACTAATTCACTAACTAGACTGATCTCATTGTCATAAATACCCATAAAATATCAGTCATACCGGTACCAAAAATACCCTGTGAGGAACAAGAATAGCCTGCTGTGCACCTGTGACGTCCTGTTCTCGTTGTCTCGTATCCTCTCCTTGACCAGTCTCACCAGGGATGCAATGTTATAGAACTCGGCCTCCTCCAGCACACCTGCAAGAGCCACCGCTACAGCTTAGACACTCCCCTCAAGCTCTCAGGTGAGTTACCTAAGGTAAACCCACCACGGCTGCCAGTAATTACAGTCATTTGCCTGCCCCCCGCTACTTATCGTCACACAGGCCCGTGTTTATCTGGGGAGTATAGTTACAGCACCGGATCACTGGGCTCACCTTCCTCCGCCAGGTTCTTGTTGATGATCAGCTTTCCGTGCCGTAGGTAATTCAAGATGGGGCCAAAGTATGTTGGGTCCCTGTCTATTAGGTAGGCTCCTGTCTCATCCTAAATGGAGAGAGGATAGCAGTGTTCAGTAGACAGTAGAGCCATTTACCCACACCATTCCCATCAATTATTGGTTTCTCCTTAGGCCTAGTTTTTTTTACAGGCTACTGGACACACACTGCATGGGAGTTTGGGAGTATTATAAGTTGTGGAACATAAGGTATACCTCACAGGTCCATGCATACATTAAAGAACAGTTGCATTATTTACACCAATGTGAAAATATTAATTGAATTAAATTAGGCAGTGTTTAAGTTGCCAACATATTTCCAGAGGCACGGAGTAACATGCCCATTCAAATACAATTCGCCATGTATACTTGTAAAATTAGTTGTACTAGAAACTCAACAGGAAAGCTGGCTCTCAAACTTACCTTGTCAGAGTCCAAATCTGGATCGTCTTGGCATAATCGAGAGAGGAACGATTTAGGTTCTCTACACAATGTCTGTTTTGTAGTGACAAAGTAGGTTCCACCGACATTAAGCCTGACCCATCGGGACCCCGGTTTCTCTGACTGATCTGACGGAGAAGTAGGGCTACTCTTCATGGGAAACCCAAACACTGCTCTGGAACTGGACACCCCTGGACTGGACATGCCGCTCCGAGGGGGAATCAAGAGAGTGGGCGAGGGGAGCCTTACCGAGCCGCGAATTTCACGGTGTTCTGATTGTTCTAAGATGCCAGTCCCACTTGGCTCCACAACGTGTAACTCCGCCATACTTCTGAGATATAAAAAGTCACAGTTTCGCACGGCAGGACACGAATTATTCTCTTCCACAAAATTGTAAACAGAGGCTAGCTAACTGGCTGTCGTTTCCTTTACAAGGTGGCAGTTCGTGGGGCGTTGCTGCACGCATCAGATTAGATTTGCACCAAATAGCATACACAGGGCCGAATTTGAGATATGTAAATACCACAAGTACGAGGCGGCATTGCTTAAAAACCTTACAAAGACTAAATTAATCTCTCTTGTTTATTCAAACGACCTATATATGGCCATAAACATTACGGGAAGAAGAACGCTCATAATCATTTCCAGGTCAGGATTTGGTCATCATTTCACAGTAAAAGTCCTTTACAACAGCACAGCTGCAAATGAGTTAACCTGTAGTTATTTTGAATCTCAAGACATTTGTATTATTGTTGTTTCTATTAGCCTACCTTTTTTGTTTATGTAACAAAATAGTTGAATATTTTCCCCATGCCCATATGAAAACAATGTTGTTATTGTATCCTGTTCCAACACTATGATTGCTAATATTGCATAGCCTAATTGCATTCTGATGCAGTACAATTTTGAGTAGATTGCATATTGCATTTACTGCATAATTGTATCTTGTATAGCTCCAACACAATTTGGAGCTGTAATGCCATAATGGTGTAGGATAACAATAAAGGCCCAAACCTCTGTCATTTTCATGTTAGGATTTTATTATTGTAAAACAAAATTAGAAACACAAGGAAATAGAAATGAGCATCATAGACTTCCTGTGCCTAATGATCTATTTATTTTTTACATGTCTTTTCGCACACTTTCAATACATCAAATTCAATAAGAGGTTTCTGATCTAGCATTTTACTCTAATAATTTAATTTGAACTGACCTGATCTAGCATTTTATTCTAATAATTTAATTTGAATCCATCATGTAGGCGCACAGTATATTCCAGCCGTGTGAACTTTAGTGCAAAAAACAGATCGACTGAAGCGCCATCTTGTGGTCCCAACTGTCATTTCTCTGAACAGTTCAAATCAACAATGACTGCATCACAGATCTCCTTTCTACCACCCACTGGGTGGCACTGGTGCATGCAGCCCCATGTTCTCCATTGCAAGTTGCAAGTCCTTCAGTAAGCTATGGAGAGGAGCCACCACGCTACTGATGTGCTGCTCCACCCACTCGTCTACGGTGGCCTGGGGGTACAGCTGGACCATCTCCTGCTTCACTTCCTCCACTTTGGGTTCCACAGCCTGGAGCAACCTTTTGGCAGGGGAAGTGAGAAAAGGCTCAACTGGTCAGTATGCAGAAGGCAGATGCCAAAACTATTTATCAAAACAACTGGTCAATCAGCATCTGGCCCACCAAATAGATGTACTGTAAATCAGCAGTGCTGTTTCAGTGACATGCATGTGTCGTTAAAGTTAAGTTATTTAGCAGACACTTTTATTCAAAGTGACACAGACTTGCAATACCGGGGATCGAACCCGTGTTGACCGACTGTCAGTCTGTATGTCGTGCTTGTGGAATAAACCATTAATTAAGTTATGAGCATTTTGCTAATTATTTGAAAATAATCGCAAACTATATTTATGACGGATTACTAAATTAGACTAGGCTGGTTAGCACCAGACCTTATCTTAATTAAAATGAGACAGTGAGTCTGGACAAGGTTCATTCACCTCCCATTTCCGACAGTCACCAACAGACGTCATCAAAATACCTCTGCAATTGGATAGACCTAAAACCAATCAGAGATTAAGAAGATGACATACTGTATGCTGCAGAGCAACGGAAAAAAACATCTCAACAAACTGCTTTGAGGTCATCATGTTAAGCCCCATTCAACGGTTGTGATTGGTGTCCAGGTTTTAGTAACATTAGAAATGGGAGTGAATGGCCTCTTTGCCAGATGGACTTGCAGAGCCAATTCAAATTTCTTTAAGGTTTGTCTGGGTTTTCCCAGGCTAAAATTAGACAGTGTAAAACAAATCTGAAAATCTTACGTCATCACTTGAATCTGTATCTGCTGAGCAATAAGTGGGCTTGTAATTTTCCTCTGTCTGTGATAGGGGGTAAACCAGCCTCTTACATACCTATAGAAAAAAAAAACATTACCCCAAGTGAAAACATTATGGGAAAGATACAGTAAGCTTGTACTACTCAATTCAATATCACATATTTGTCACCCCTGCTCTGAAATGTAAATGTTTCATAATCTACATGTCTGGTCACTAGATGAACCAGTATCACTCACATGTTGTTTTCAAATAGCTGGAGATCTTCTGACTGCAGAAGTGTTGTTAATTCCACCATCACTACAGCAAGCTTCTGGCCAGGAAAAGATGGAGTGCTTCCAGGGGATAAGATAAATAAAACAAAACAATTAGCAGCCATGCTCATCTCAGACATCACACACAGGCTCTATTTTAGCAATCTAAAACGCCTGGTCAGAGACGTAAGGTTAAAGGCATTTAGGGTGTGTCCAGTCCACATTCACTAATTTAACAGCGGAATTTTGGCGTATTCTCTCACACAAACCCACGTCACAGACGTACGTCACCGCCCATTTGGAGGTGCAAACACTCAGATTTTTGGTTACCATCAGTTAACTTCAAAACAGGCATTTTACTTTGGATAGACAATAGCAATGCATCATAGGAGTGATTAACGTCAAAAAATCTAGACTGCAGTAACTCAACATGACACCTCCGATAGGTTTAGTGTTCTAAAGACGTCAAATAGCCTGTTATCATTACCAAATTGATAGCCAAGGAGCCAGAAGTAAACACGCATGTATGGCTATAAAAACTGTGCCTTCATTTTACAACTAAACAACAACTGAAAATACTTTTATAACCCTTGAGCCAGCTCCTTACTATGTGATCTCAATGGCAATGCAGCGTTTGCACCTCCAACAGCATGGCACACCTGGTTACCTCCCAAAAACTCCCTGAAACGCCCACAAATACCCGTATGTTTGTGGGAATTAATTGTTCAAAAGGGTTGTTGTTATGTTTCTTAAGCAGTCAAGGGTGTGTTTTGGGCGTAACATCCTTTAAACCAATGAGAAAGTGTAAAATCAAACAGTGTGTTGGTATTTTGACAGTCAGTGCATCTGAAGGGATCTGCTTGCACAATTCTACTAATACTTGCTTTACTACAACCTGTGAGTGACTAGCAGAGTGTAGCCACATGCATTTGCACTCGCCTATTATTTGAACTCATAGGCAAATTGAAACTAACTTCACATGGTCTCATGGCAATGACAAAACAGTTCTACACTCACTTATTTACTTTCACTATAGACTGACCCCAAGGGGTTACAATCAAAAACATAGCCTGAAAAAAGCAAAACTTACCAAATGTTCAAATGACTGAATAAAAATTCTAAGGATTTATCCTGAAAATGTGTCATTGCCTGGGACTCATTTCTAAGGGCTGCTTAAATCTCGTGACGGTGCGTCTTTACCGCTGTGCTTTATATGCACTTTTATGCTGTAGACCAGGTTTTTCTTTGTCACTGGCATAATGATTTTTAGTGGAAGTAATAAATATAGCGATTTTCGGATCGTGCGCCTGACACTGGAACACTGTTCAACTGGAAAGCATGGCGAAAAATTAATCACTGAATTCGGTCTAAGTAACATCAAGCCTTTGCATCACGCTTGGCGCCAGGTTGCGCAGAGTGCACGATTAAGACAATTATCTACGGCCCCTTACCTGCCTATATCCTCTACCTCTGTGGAGGAGCTTCCCAGGACCTCAGTCACTCTGGTCTGAGCTTCCTGTGAGAAGCTACCTGCAGCAGACACACAGCTTAGAACAGGAAGCAAGAGAGTAAACACAAAACAAGCTACCTGCAGCAGACACAGCTTAGAACAGGAAGCATGACAGTTAACTCAAAATAAGTACAGTAATTTCCTGTGTATTAGCGGCATTGTGTATAAGCCGCAGAACAGTGTTTTATGCAAAAAAAAGAGAAACAAAACCATATTAATACCATATTAACTGCCCCTATGTATTAACCTCATAGCTGAAGATATTTTGCAAAATCAATGTAAGTCGCGGCTAATAATTGGTAAATTACGGTAACACATTAACAAGTTGGTACTGTTACTATGACTATTTTAAAAGGCACACATGAACATGTGTTACTTTTACAGTCTGTTTGATTCTGCTGCCTTGTGGCTGTACAGAACGTAACTTGGTTTTTGAAAAGTGCTTCATAAATAAAGACTAATATTATTATTATTTCCTCATTGTCAATCAATAAAACTTTTAACATCAAACATGAATTCCCATATCAATGTGTATATACTAGCTCTGATTCAGCCGCAACTAATCACAACAGCACCTGAGTTTTAATAAATCCAAATCCCTCTCTTCATTATGTAAAATGTTGAGTGAAACTGACCGTGGATCAATGTCTGTAAACAAGAGGCCAGAGAAGGAATGGCCAGGGGCATCAGCTCACAGAGGACTGACAGGTGGTCATACCTGTAAAATATGCAGGGCATCGTCAATTCAGTACACACTGACTGCCCTTCTTTAGAGCAAGCTGTTATCAAGCCTTGAGTTATAATAACATTGAAAATGTTGCACATGTAATGACACCTAAATGTATGGTTGTGGCTACTTGGCAGACAAATAAACACTTGTGCTGACACTAAAAATAACTAACAGAGAGCAAAATGGTGTTGAGTCATCCTGAGTATAATGCAACATTATTATTATTATTGGCAGTTACCTCAAACTGCTTTGCTGAAATGGCATACCTTTGCCAGCCTGTGAGGGCGATGCCTTGTAGCTGGACACCAGCAGACAGGGCTGACGCCACTCCTAGCCACTGCAGGTGGTTGTCCACATGCCTCTGTGTGGAGGGAACACAGGTGTGAACGCTGGTCGAGCCTTTAAAAGAGCTGGCCATCCACTGCTTATGTAGCCCGGCTGAACTGTACTTTTCCATTAAAAGCACTGGAGAAAGAGATTAAGAGGTTTCAGTTTAACATGCAATATTAGTATTAGTAGAGGAAGTAAAAAGTGTTTGCTCCCTTCAGATAAAATGCATTGTCTCACAAAAGTTATTTACCTGTATTTTCCACATCCAAAACAGGGCTGTAGTCCCATATCATAGGCTGGAGAAGTCCCACAAGACCACTGTCTGAAGGCAAAAAATATAAGGCTATTTTAAGACTTGCTGTCATTGTTCTGTAGCTCTTTGAGTTCACTATATGGCAACTTCAGACACCCTACAAAGGCAGCAGCTTCATCTCTTGAGTTACCTTTCAGTGTCTCCAGACTCATTCCCCGCAGCATGTCGTCCCACATGATCAGATAGAGGTTTGGGTGTTGTTGCTGCACCGCCTTCGCAATTTTAGTCACATGACTGAGGAAGAGCTGGTGCACACTGCGGTTTGGCGCACCCAGCCACTCTCTGGACTCCTCTCCCTGACCAAGCAGATACACCTGGTGGGGGTTACATTTGGGTGACCGTTTCTGTGGTGGATATCAGAGCCTACGCAGACAGATGGGTTTTGAGCTCATCACCCCTGAAGTATTAGACATTAGTTTGTATAGGTTGCTTAGTGCTTACAAATATTTGCAACATGTAAGATCAATAGAATACTCAATAGAATTGTAATTGAAAATTGCAACTGCAATTATATCACTAACTCTAGTCCTCTATTCTAGAAAATACTGTAACTGACCTCCATACAGTAAACTAACCTTAATATAAGTATGGCACAAGATCAATATTTCCACCGCTCACTCTGATGAATTGGCACACTAATCCTTTATGCTCCAAAGATAATCAAAACCAAAGGGAAGTTCAGCTATGATTCCATAAATCCATATGATGCCCAGAGCCTCTACCTCATCTGCCCCGAGGTGAAGGGCACTGCTCTCAGGGTGAAGTTCCATAACCTGGCGTAGCATCTCCAGCACCAGCTGCACCCCGCGCTCTTTGTGGGGGTTTAGGGTGCCAAGGCAGTGCCCCACCTCACGCAGCTCCCGGAACACACCATGCTTCAAGACAAACTGAGGAGAGAGACTTTTCAGTGATCACCATATTCAAACACTCTGTGGTGGAAGACTGCTGAAGACTGACTCACCCACCTCCAGATGTCCAAAGGTCTGGACCAGGGGAATGACCTCCAAGTTCCTGGATTTGGCAGTATTTTGCAAAGAGGAAATCTCTTCCCGGCTGCAGCAAAGACAGAAAAGTGAATGCTGATGATATGTTTCTGACTTGATCTTGCAAAATGCAAGAGGTAAAATAAAAAGTAGACCTCTGCTCTTAGCAATTGTATGCTGATCGACGTCCTATATGACTGTGGTGATATTAGACTTCCACTTTGTAATCACCTGTATGGAGGGTGTGCTGAAGCTTGGAGGATCTTCACCTCTTCCTCGTAGGGAAACATGTCCTCATATTCAATTAGTAACCCGTTCGCACCGAGGTCAGCAAATAAGTGAATAAGCTGTTGACATTGATGCATTTTCAAATTGGTGTGATGTCTTATCGTGTTACGCTATATTTAAGATAATACTGACATTAAAAAACAGTAGCTAGGATGGGTAGCCTTTCTTACATTAAAAAGTTATTTTCATACCTTCAGCAAATACTCAAATTTGGGAGGAGCCCCTTTCAGGTCCAAATGAACAAATTTCTTCTCAATCGTGGATAAAGCCATGACGCCTGCGACGTAATGTTGCCGGAGATACAGTCTACTTTCCTTCACAAGAATCCAGCTGATCTGGCAAGCATCAAAATGCATTCATCCTCACCTCACGTATACAGCCAGACGTAGCCTGTCACATAGCCTGTTCCGTGGTAGTAGGCTATCCTACGTTCTCTGGAAGTGCACCCGGGGTAACTTTGTCCAGTTTGATTCAAAATAAAAGTCCGAGGTGTCTCTCAAAACAGAAGCGTTAGGCTATTATGACTCAATGAATGTAATTCAAGCAACCAAGCGTTGTTTGCCAACTGACAAAAAAATAATAGGAAGAGTGTATTTAAACATTTTAGCTAAGTCAGTATCTTCCCCGCGTGACAGCAGCCAGCAGACCTGTCATCGCTTGTCAACATGCAAAGCAATGCGACTGTGTGACTAACTAGCCAACGCTACTGGTACCCGATGGTTTAGATCTGGGCAGTTCCAGCGTTATGGATGTGACAATTGGACTCATATTGGTAAACAAAATGCCTTAAAGTGGGGGCAAAATTAGTATCAGTGAATTAATTTGCATACATAATGTAACCTCTGTCCTCTGAATACTGAGAAATCCTCAAATTGCATATAATCAATTTCATCCTAAGAATACAAGCCATTTTATCAGCGTTATGGATGTGACATGAAATGGACACACTGTTGTGAGATTACAGGTTTTCTACAAACTCTGTGAATTTTGAAGGAAACTGCCGAAACTATGATATATGTAGCATGAAGGAGACTTGAATGAACACAAAAAGTGTGTTTTTGAAACTATGCGTCATTTTCGTAATGCATTATGTAGGAAAAACTGGCGTTATGGATGTGGTGACGTGTCTGCACCAGTCCTCGACAAACTACATAAAACACATAATTAAGTGAATTTTGATATGAAACAATAAATATTAATCATGAAAAACTAGCAATGAAAGTATTGCTTCCTCAGTGCCCAATAGGATCCACAGGAAGAATCAGGACAACAAGTCATTTAAAATATAAAAAAGGAATTCATTTTTTTCTTTTACAATTTTCATCAATTTTGGTCAGTGATTCCCGGGTTACTGAAACACCAGGGATGATACTTGGTGGCCACTCCCCTAAATAACTAGCCCTACCTGAACCGTTGCACCCAAGATGACAAAATATTTATGGTATGTTAGTCTCAAGAGCCCGCATTAACCTAACCCATACCCACTCATTTGTGATTTGCACACATCAAGTACATGCACGCGCACGTGCACACATGCACACACACACACACACACACACGCACGCACGCATGCACAGTCGCACACATACAGACAGGCAAGCACACACACACATAAACACATACAGACAGGCAAGCACACACACACACATGAATGCAGACACATAAACACACACACAGGCACGCATACGCATGTGCGCATGCAAACACATGCATGCACAGTTGCTCACACACACACACACACATAAACACACGAACACAGGCACACATACGCACATGCACACACACAGACGCAGACACACTCTTATAAACAAAAGCAAACTCACATATACACTCATTTACATGCACATGAGTTGCAGGAGTAGGAGATGGAGACAAATTGACAAGCGTGATTTATTTTTGCAAAGAGAGTATGCAGGACTGAGAGGCGGTCATATTTTGTACCGCTATGCGGTACATCTAGTTTATTGCTGCCGTTACTCATGTCACTCTGTGGGTATTAGCTACAGAGGACCTGACACTTCAAATGCTGGCATATAGCGTCATTTAAAATGAAACTGTGTTAAAGGAATTATTCGGAGTAAAATGCACTTTAGATCAATTTACGGATGATTGGGAGTACATTGAGTTGACATCCAAATCATGTCATTCGGATGTGTTTTCAGAAAGTTCGATGTTACCATTTTTAGTCAAAACTCGTTAGCAGGGGCGCAGCTACCCATTTTTTGAAGGGTATGCAATAACAAATTGCCCCAAAAAAACCCCACAATCAACTAAAGTAAAACAAAAGGCCAATACTTTACACTATTAGTTAAATTATAATTTTTTTAAGAAATTCTGCCAATTTGAACTTGTAGTATTGTTAAATGGTGCATTGTCATTTTAAGAGAGTCTAAACGGTTCTCATAACGTCCTTTTGCCAGTTGTTGCTCATGAAGGATGAGGCTGATCCAACTCTAGCCTTTTGCCACATTATCAGCACAATATTAAGCTATTGATATTAGGATTGTTAGGAAATGGAAATATGTAATGAGTTGTTGCTAGAGTGACATTTCTGTTTGCAGTTTGCCATTAAAAGTTCAATATGAGCATGGTAGCCACCTAGCTATATTAATGGAATAGGTCATGTTTTAATCGGCATATGCTTAGCAAACGCTAGTTAGTCTGTTAACATGAATATTTGCAAGCCTCCAAGCAGACGTCACACTTTAAATCCTACCTGTTGCTTTTCACCATTTACTTATTTAACTACTGTCGCATCCCTTGACATACCATCTCATTTTCCCTCTTTCTTTTTCTATGTTTAGCCCCCGACAGCTTTTTTGCTGTATCCATCTTTTTTCATAGACGGCAACTTACTACTCCCTGCTCACTCAGCTCACGGTGCCCCACTCCCTTTTCTATGTCAAAATTCTATGATGGAATCTTATAAGATAGGGCGCCTACTCTAGCCTGTTAGTCCTCTAAAATGTTATTTAACATTGAGGAAATTCAGAAATGATTTAGAAACGTATAACAGTAGCTACATATAGAATATACCAAACATATTATTATTATTATTATTATTATTATTATTACCATCGCTTTTGCCATTTACGGTGCTAAGCCCTATGCGCCGCATATAGCGCATACCCACTTTTTGCGCCACTGCTCGTTAGCCTGGAAGTGACGCGGGCATGTCATTTCTGCTACAAAACGCTATTTTTATACTTCTTCTACAGTTCCAAACAACATACACTTACGTGGTAGTGAGTAGAGGGTCCCTAAAGCCAAACCGAAGTATCCCGAGGTCTTTATGTGGTCGGATAGAGAGTCCAGAATGAATTTCATCAAGCCAGTACCTTTCCGGAAATGTTGCCATCTTTGCTCGCCGGGGTGACAAAATTGTGAATTTCCAGAGCGTGTTACTCCACACTCAGCAATCGACTCCTACGACTTTCCCCTGAAGATGGCAGCAAAATGGCAACAAAGATGGCAACATTTCCGGAAAGGTACTGGCTTGATGAAATTCATTCTGGACTCTCTATCCGACCACATAAAGACCTAGGGATACTTCGGTTTGGCTTTAGGGACCCTCTACTCACTACCACGTAAGTGTAATGTTGTTTGGAACTGTAGAAGAGGTATAAAAAGTTAGCGGCGAAATGACATGCCTGTGTCACTTCCAGGCTAACAAGTTTTGACTAAAAATGGTAACATCGAACTTTCTCAAAACACATCCAAATGACATGATTTGGATGTCAACTCAACGTATGTACTCCCAATCATCCTTAAATTGATCTAAAGTGCATTTTACTCCGGATAATTTCTTTAAGCAGACGTGAACGGCAAGCTGAACAGATCTGCAACAGAAGGAGGTTGCTATTAACTCCAGCTGCAAAGTCAACCATCTTACCAGCTAGCTGCTAACACGATACTCCATTACTGTACAACAGTATGACGGGAAGATAGTTACGGGAAGATAATCGCTCAGATTTTCAGATTTTTATTAGGCCACTTGAAAATAGGCTATGGCTAGGCTAATCACTGGAGGTATTTTAATATTATGTTTGTTTTGCTAATGCTTAGGCAGGCCTCCCTGTGGTTTTGATCAACCTAATAATCTTTGAAATTTGTCAATTGTAAACACTAAGGTGAAATGCATTGAAACTGACATGCCACCAGAACAGATGTTTTATCGGCTTTGAGGTATAATAAAGTCTCCAGTCTTGTAAATTTACATAATGGAACGCCCATAATGTCACATCCATAACGCAGCAATAAAGGTTTTAAAAGTAAGAAAGGGGCACAATTTGGTCATCACACTTTACATTGATATAAATCAGCTTTGCACAGACACTATGGACATTGTCGCATCAACACTGTATGTGTAGCATAAACATTTCCTATAAAACGTTATGGATGAAACATGGCCATGGAACTTGCTGACTTAAAAACAAAAGCCTTACAAATGTAAGAGTTATGCTCTTAAAGGCAAGCTGAGCATAGACATTGCTCTACCATTCCCTTGTCAATGTGGAATTTGTCAAATGACAATATTTGTTTGAACCTTGGGTCCATTTATCCACTTTTTTAAATATGTATAATATTACCATGTGAAAAATGTTGTTTCTGGTATGGTTGCACACCATATGTATGATGTGAAAAGAGTGTCATTCTCCATCAAATTCAATCAGATCAGTTACAAACAATAACATATAGACCTAAATGAAGATTTTAACAACAGTTCTATTTGCGTATGCACAACTTTTTTTTCCATGGTAAGGATGACCTTTGCATGGAATTGCCCATCTACAGAGGTAGGCCTAATTCGGTGGCTTCTCCTTCTTCTGCTAGCCTAGCCTACTACTAACTTTTGCAAACAAATAATCAAATAAAAATAAAAAATGCAGGTAGATGCACATTTTTGAACATCTGAATAAGACATTTCGCTACAAAACAATGCAGACTATAAACGCTCCTGAGATTCTAGGAGATCAGTAGGCCTAATAGCCTACTGATACTACGTGAAAAATGTGGCTAATTGGCCAAAGAACATTGTTGACCCTTGATACGGGGCCGGGAGTAATTATCGTGGGTCTGCCGTTACACTCACTTAGGCTAAACAAGTTGCAAGAGTAGGATGGGCCGGATGGAGGAAATTTATGAGCGTGATTTTATTTTTGCGGAGAGAATGTAGGCCTACGTGCAGGACTGAGCGACAGTCATAGGCTATCTAGTTACAAACTTTTTTTTAATGTGTAGCCTACCATTTAAATCCCCATTAAATGTTGCTTTTTTAGTTTATTTGTACATTTCACTTGAACTATTGCCTACTTTTGATTTTGATACAGTTTTATTGTAATCTCGGCATCACTGACAATAAGGACACCCTCAATGAACTTCGGAGAATATATTGAATGAATGAATGAATGACTGAATGAATGAATGAATGAGTGAATGAATGAAAACAAGAATAGCATTAGTGTATGGATCTGTGTCCTTAATGTGTCCTAAAATACTCTGATTTGTATCACATGGCATTTTGCTTTAGTTTATTATTTAGCCTAAATAGACCTAGGGCCTTCATTCACAAAATGTCTAGAGTGAAGTCAAACAGACTTGATAAGATCTTAGAGCGGAGAGTTCACTGGCCGCTGTTGTCATGACATTTAAATGGCGTGCTTTATGACATCACTCTTCCAGCTCTGTGACGTAAGGTAAAGTGAAAAATAGTAGCATTAAAGCAAGTGTAGCCTCCTGTATTTACTCTCTTCACTTCGTATCACTGCATGCATTTTAAGTCATTTTATGAACGATGGAATTTCATCTCGAGAACTCGACAAATTGGGGTATGTAGCGTAGATGTCGTTACTAAAAAGAATACAACTTTTTCATCTGTTTGAAAATGGTTTGATCTGCAAGGCTTAGGTGCGCCACTTCACTGTCTATGGTTCGCTGCACTGACTAGGCTCGACGAGGCGAAACGTAGCCTATCAAGTAATGCAACCAGTCAGATCATTCCGAGATTAGGCCTAGGGCTACATGAAACAATCTTTACTGCTTAAATCCGATGTGGGTTCATTGCGCAATTTAAGGGGGCAATGTTTTATCGCCCATTGTAGATGCGACTATGGCTAATGACCACAAATTGAATATGCAGGCAGTTAAATATCGCTAATTGTAACATGGGCATTGTCTTTCCAGGAGATTGTGCGTCAATGTTTTGACGATATTCCAGATGTGGACATCTGTAGAATCGATGTGCTTTCTTTCACCCAGCAGTTTCCTGCAGAGTGAGTCAGCTTTACATATTCACTAATGAGTTTATCTAATCAGTAGGCCTATACCATCATGTGTCTAATGTGCTGGCTATATATGCTTTGTGTTTCAGGGAGCTGGAAATGATAAGAGCAGCTTTCATTGTTGCAGTAAGTCTAAATGTTGACTTGTATATGGCTTTTTAGAAGTCTACTTCTTAGTTTGTGTGTTTGAGAAAAAAAAAATTGTAATACTGGACCAAAACCTTATAGTCTACAAATGAAGCAGGCCTACCTTAAAAAATCCGATAGACTGTGCACTATCTATAGATTGTTTCATTAAGGTTTGTGGAATTTGGTTTCAGTACAGTGTGCCAAAGTCTGCATCACAATTCATACAATAAACATAACACATAATTTAGACACAGAATATACTATAAATAGAAACATAATTACATATAGCATGACAGTATGGCATGTATGATAGATGAGGAGAGAGGTTAGCATGCTAGGGTAGGGTAGGCTAGGCATAGAGGCCGAGGTATGTCCGTGATGTGTTGAATCAGTCAATGATTTTTATGATCTGGCTCTAGTTCACTGATGAGGAGCTGGACTGGGCCATGGAGCGGCTCATCAGGTGCATTGCGTTCCTCACCCTGGACTTCGTCATGCCTGCTCTGAGGGTGTGCGTGAGGATGGAACCCTGTCCGAAACCAGTTCCCGCTGCTCCACGGCGCCACCCTGTGCTGCAGGTGCAGCCTGCTCCTGGCAGTGAGGGGGCCCCCGATGGACTCCAGGCAAGAGGCGACTGGTGGCCGCAGACTGCGGAGAACAGTGAGAGGGCCGTCGATGGACCCCAAGCAGGAGGAGACTGGTGGCTGGAGAACACGGAGCGCCTCTTGGTAGCCAGCACACCACATCCTCACTTCCTGGTCGCCAAGAGACAGGGGAAAAACAGACGAACTCGCATCAGAGTGGAAAAATGTGTGACTGCTAAGGCATTGGAGATAACGTCAGTGTTCCTGGCGATCGCTCCTGGGAATGCCATCTGGGACAGGTTCTTGTACGCCAGTTCTCAGGACTATTGCAAGTCCCTGAGAACTAACCGTCATCGGTCTCCGAGAAGAGAAGCCTACCTGGACCTGATCGAGGGCACAGCAGACCTGCTGATTGACATGAGGCGATGTCAGAGGCAGTCCAGCACAGACGGTGTGGTATGTGGATTTGCTGACTTCAGGACGCTGATCATGGAGCATTTCATTTTAGAGTCCTCCAGATGCTTACTGGAGAGACTCATGAATGCTCCGAGCCACTTACAACTGGAATACAGCTCCAGAGTATGGCCAGAAATGGAGGAGGTGCCAATCCTTCCACAGGTACACAACAGATTACCATATATTATAATGAGAATCTTCTCAATATTATTTAGAACACTGGTCTATAATAGATGACACCATCATAAGAAACTCACTATTATTGTTGATAAACAAGAACTCTCTATGCATATCCATATATCAAGTAAATTTGGTTAGGATCTATTGAACATTACAACCCACCAGTGTGAACTAAATCTTAACCGTTACCAAAGGGCTCTGGGCCAGACAGAGAGTTGGTGATGGCGCTACTCACCAAGGCCATCTCTGAGAATGTGGCTGCCTTTCTGGATGAGGCGGTGGAGAGGATAAACAGACAGAGAGGTGATATGCGACTTTTTGCTTTCTTCACCATTATAGATCTCATGGTCATTTTCTATCTGCAAAACCAAATGTAAAAAGAGATTAATTGTTGCCAGGCTAGACAGAAGTTACTAGCATTAGTGATTTGGCAGCATGCATCGCTGTCCAGATTTGATGTTTAGAATATCAGCTGGTTCTGCTCATCTCTCCAAGACTCAGATGGACTGAAATTTGAGCAGTCAGACACAGTCAGCATCCGTAGAGGCTGCATCAGAACAAGCAGCAGCAGCAGCAGCAGCAGCATTAGTAGAAGCAGCAGCAGAAGCAGCATCATCAGCAGCAGAGCTGAAAGCCGCAGCAGCAGCATTAGTAGAAGCAGCAGCAGAAGCAGCATCATCAGCACCAGAGCTGAAAGCCGCAGCAGCAGCATTAGTACAAGCCGCAGCAGAAGCAGCAGCAATAGTATTAGTAGAGGCAGCAGTATCAGCAGCATTAGTAGGAGCAGCAGCAGAAGCAGCATCATCAGCAGCAGAGCTGAAAGCAGCAGCAGCATTAGTAGAAGCTGCAGCAGAAGCAGCAGCAATAGTATTATTAGTAGAAGCAGCAGTATCAGCAGCATTAGTAGAAGCAGCAGCAGCAGCAGCATTAGTAGATGCAGCATCATCAGCAGCAGAGCTGAAAGCAGCAGTGTCACCATTAGTATCAGCAGGTCTCCCAGTAGCTCAACCTGCTATCCCAACACTCCTCTCTCTGAGAGATCAAGGGAGTCCTCCTGCCTTGCCGTCATGTCCGAGGAGGCTGTTGCAGCCATTGCTATGAGTTCTAATGAGGTAAACCAAGGGTCTTTCACTAGCCATCTGTACTACTAGGTGAGGTTATTTTAATGGGCAAGGCTGGCGTCCTTCCATTCCCCCCTGAAGTAAAGATATGTAGTTGTGCTTATCTTTCTCAGTGAGAGACTGAGATAGCCAAAACATGCTTTGCACCAGTCAACCTGATCATGTCAGAAATGGTCTTGGCATGTGTTGCGATACTAGTATACAGTAGTAATGAAAGTGTGTTCTTTCCCCGTTGGTCAATTGATCAGGCCTCAGCACATGTGAAGTCCTCGGCTGTGAAAGCTACTCGGCGCCGAAGGGTTTTCACACTCCGCTGGAAATCTAAAGTAAGCAAATATTGAACATTGTCACTTTTGTCATGCATCATTCATATGTCTATTGCTGCAACACCATGGTAACTACCATCTTCTCTCCATCTCTTCACCGTCTAGAGATCTGTTGCTCCTTCTCCAGCACCAGGTAGGTCTCACCTGCAGCATTTTCTCTCCAGTCAGACCGTATTATTCAGTCTGACTGTTGAGGTTTCGTCATGAGAGATAGGCCTGTCTCATGTGATGTGCTCTCTATTGCAGTGGAGGAGAGACCAGTGGAGGAGAGACCTGCTGCCAAAGAGAGGAGCAGGAGGCCATCACTGAGGTCTCGCATCGCCTCAGCGTTCTCCGGGCTCCTCTCTTGCTGCAAAGGCCAGGAGTGAAATCTGCCCATGTTTCGCTTGGGACAGAAAATTCAAGGCCCTAGAAGGCCCTAGAACTGCAAAGGGCACAACGCGATGTCTAGTAGGCTAACTGGTCTACACACCTTCATGCACACCTGCACAGGGCCCAAAGGTGTGTAGTGACAAAATAAAATCTCTTCCATCAGACACATGAACAGTGTTGTGAGTGTTTGTGTGGATCTGCCACTAATTGGCTCTCAATAAACTCTGGAAGCAAATAAACTTGGTGTTTATTTCTATGTTACTTCCCAGGTGTGACTCTTTCCCAACACCTTCCCATTGTTAGTAATGTCCAAGTACCCAGAAACTATTATATTAGCCTTGTGACTGCCCTGTGGTAGGGTTTGGACTGGGGGGTACTCCTCTCTCTGTGTGTAGGACACTAGGTTCTTTCTCTGTTTAGTAAGAGATGCAGGTGAATTGTCTCTGTGAAGTCAGCCTCTCTCTCTAAAGCCTGTTTCCTGATTGATCAACCTCCTCCCTGAATCTCCATGTATGTATCTTTACTTTAGTGCAGAAAATGACCATCAAAATGCTGGAAGCAGCTGTTATCGTTAGCAGCAGACAACAGGCATTCTCTAGTGGCATCTCTGTCACCATTGGCTCAATGCAGTCTCATATAGTACTGTAATCAATATGACTGAAATGGCTATTTGGTCAAATTCTCTTGCCCTTGATAATTGTGTCGCCAAGACCGATTGTGTTGGTCTTGCCTTTGATAATTGGGTCAAGTAACCTTGTGCTTGTTTGTGTGTAATAACAGCAGTATCTTGCACTGAAGAGCAAACTGGATTGATTCATATGAAGACGAGTAACTATTTTCACTGATAGTACTCACCAATGGCTTACGAAGACCATGTCGCTGTGCAGCCATCTGCTGGGCAAGGCATGAATTGTGAAGGATGGTTTTGGCCATAGATTATACGTAAGGGTTTTGGTTATATGATATAGATATATCTTTGTCAGAATATTTTCAAATCCAAATGGTTTCATTGTTTTGAGCAAAGCACTACACAGAAATTCAATTATTCTCATAGTCATAAATAAATAGAAAGTCAACCATGTTATTGTTCAGATATCATATTTATTGCACTTCCAAATAAACATATTGAACACAGGAAATATTTTGGGGGGAAATTAGATACATGGTCAGTGTGAAGTGAGGGTTGTGCTGTCTGAGTAAGAATGACTTTACATGATCTAGCATTTGTGTGCCAGCACACAATCACACAATGTCCCTCTGACGGTCCACTGCCAGCTGCAGATTGCTGACATTGTCCAGTCAGCACACTGTCATAGACATTTCATGTAGCAAACACACATCTGGGTAGTGAAACCCATGTGTGAACCATGGCATTTATATGGCCTGTTTTCCAATACTTTTCTGGTTCTAACAACAAGAACAGATCAGTTGCATCACCCATTTCACTGATCAGAGAGGGTTCTATCTCCGCCCCTGGGCGTGATGGACATCCTGTTGCCATGTTTCAGTCCGAAGAGCAGGGCCGCTCCTTTATCAGTCAGGGACTAACATGAGTGAGAGGGGGGGATTTAGAAAGAGAGAAAGAAAGAAAGAGAGAGAGCGAGAGAGAGAACAAAAGAAAAACAAGCTTTATTGGAGGGTTCACAGTTAGTAATTTATTATATTTCAGTGTTTTTGTGTGTATGCATATTTCAGAATTCAAAACTTACTTTTGAGTTCAAGGATGAAACTGGATTTCCCTGCAAATGAAAGTAATATTAACTTTGACCTTTAACCACATTGTGAATATTTTATTAAAAAAATGACAAATTTGGCTATTACTACACAGTACACTATATGATTGGCACTGCTGCGGACTGGGTTCATCAACAAAAATAATGCAATAGATTTGTGACAGTGTATGCATCTGTGTACCCGCGTATAGTTGTAGATGTTGTTTAGTGGGTTCATGGCTTTCACCCATTCAGGATATATCAGTTCATATCCAGAATTCTGTTGAAATTCACTGCACAAGAACATAATCAGCATCAGCGCTGAGTGATCTTAGACACCCTGACATTTATATACACAACCATTACAGCCGGGCTACACAAGACCACTACTGAAGCGCTCCTTTCACTGAGTGAAACTGAGTGACTGGTCTAATTTTTTAAGTTATGCAGCACTCTCACCTCTGCTGTATCCAGTTGTATTGATTATAATGGAAGCCAATTGTTGCAGCAACTATTCTCCATGATTAGAGCGCTTCAGTTGCGCGCCTGGTGTAGCCCCGCTGTCAGTCTTACTGGCATATTGTAAAGATATGCAGAGGGAAAACACACTCACACAGCTCGCTGTATCAGTTCTGCCTGCGTCTCTTGCTCTTTCTGAGCATCCCGGAGTCGTCCCCTCACTGCCAGAGCGGCACTGTTCTGAACGGAGTTCAGATGCAGCACAGAGAGAGAGACAGAGGACAGAACCAGAGAACTGGGAAAGAGAGAGACAGAGAAGGAGAGCGTGTGTGAGAGAGAGAGAGACAGAGGGAGAGTGTGACAGAGAGAAAATGGAAGAGCAAGAGAGAACAGAAAGAGAGTTTTTCATTACTCTTGATTTTATTTGATAGGCATGAGTACATGAACATGAACACAGAATGCATGGACTCTGTGTTTGTCCTAACCACCTGTTGGTGGTGACCTCCTTGTGCATGGTGATGACTCTGAGCATTCTCAGTCCATCCCTCATCCTATACTTCACCTGAAGCTGTATACATACACTCCCTGTAGACAAGAGAACTGAAAGGGAACAAAGGAAAAGTCAGTGGAATGAAAGAAAAGGGTGCTGCCTAGATTGAGCTGCTGCAGCCAACTCAGTGAAACAGAGATCTATGAGAAAAATCGCCCGAATTCTCCTTTAAGTATGTAGTATCTTGCTCACTAGCTTTCAGTAAACATACCTTTCCCGTCTGTATCACCCACTGCTTACCCTGGCTGTGTGCTAACCTGGACTGTGTGCTTGCCTGGGCTGTGTGCTTACCTTGGCTGTGTTCCTTCTGGTCTCTCAGTCCAAACTGGAGAGTGAGCTCAGTATGTGGCATCACATTCCCAACCTGTCTGACCACACAATGCCCCATCTCCCTTTCCCCTTTCACACATCTGAAGAAGACAGTCACACATACAGTGAAATCCATGCACTCACAATCATTTTGATATACAAAATCTTCTTTCCTTCCTTCCTTTCTTTCTTTCTTTCTTTCTTTCTTTCTTTCTTTCTCATTCACACACTCATAATATTCATTTGCGCATGCTTTTGGGTTTGTATTGGTATAGTCCCATAGTCTTACAGTGTGGTGGGCAGCAGCAGAGTGACAGTGCAGTGTGTAGCCTTGGTTCTGTTCTCAATCACTCTGTGAAATGCACTGTAGAGCTTCTCAGGGCTGGAAATGACCACCTGAGATAGAACACAGAGAAATATACAACTACAATATACAAACAAGATAATATGTTAAATCTGTTCTCAAAGGTAGTGCTGAATGTTCTCATCAAAGATCAATTTACAAATCTGCACTGCATCAACAGGCAGAGAGATACACACACACACACACACACACACACACACACACACACACACACACACACACACACACCTCTCCTCCTGTGCAGTCTGCCAGTCTACCCAGTTCATCCAACCTGCAATCTGTCCCCTCAAAAGACATGACTGACACGGTCACCCTGAAAACACGAGGCGAGAGACAGACATATACAGTGATCATCTAATCAGCTAATCAGCATACTCATCTTAGTGAATATCAGACTTAGACCAAATATTGAGTAATTGATTACAGCCATTTAAACAGCTTTGAGTTTGGTGTGTGGCATGCATGACTAGGTGTGTTCAACAAACCCTTTGCTGGCGGCGTACTCTCCCAAGTCCTTGTAGAAGATGGTGGAGGAGACAAGTGTGCAGGAGTCCTTGTCCTCCGCCTCCAGGTCCCCCAGGTCAGTGTTAGCCCTGCCATCTGTACAGATCAGCACCTGACAACCATGGGCTTTACCGTCTTAATTAGGCTATTTGTGATGGCTAATTGACAATTGTTCATTGAAACATATATCAAATATAAAATATAAAACATATATAAATATAAAACTAAACTAGATATAAAACAAAATATAAATTGCATTTGAGTTAAAGCACAGTTAACTTCAACCTAAACTGTTATTCTCATCTTACATTCTGGTAAAATGAATAACCTTTATTTGAAGGGCTTAAAAACATATAACACCTTTGACCCTGGAAGCTGAGAGGCCATTCCTATGGCAACAGCAGCAGCAGGACCTAACGCTGTGGCTCCACCTTCTTGAAGCCTGTGATTGGGTAAGAGAGGCAAAGCTTGTATCAGATAGGCAGCC
>NC_063210.1:4752120-4787120 GCF_017589495.1 Alosa alosa
TCCATAATTTATAAAAATGCTAAATAATTACACAACCCAGGGCAAAGTAGCTGACTCTAACAATCCATGGTAGGTCTTAGAATCGTGGCAGCAAGAACAGTGCGATGGGCAGTTTGAGAAGTGTGCGCTGTTGAGTAGACTGGTACTGGCTATGATAATGTTGTAAGAAGAACTAGTAGAGGAGGACAGAAAAGTGACCTCATTATTGAAGGAGACCAGAGCCACTCGGGTGTTGTGCTTGGTCCGACTGAGATCCCGAACACACTGGAGCAGAGCCTCCTGCACAAACTGGGAACAGAAATGGACACAAAGTCCAGGATTTCCAATATTTAACCCAGACTTAAAAATAGGGATATTTCAATCAGATTTAGCAGTGATTGTCTATTTCTCCAGACCAAAACATCTTTATAAATAATAATAAATCAGTTATTTTTTGAGACAATAAAAACTTTACTATGACATTGTGGCCCCAAACATTATACATGTACGTCTTTTTATTTTAAAAATATATAGCATGATGAAGCAAACAACTATGCTATTCTCACCTCCAGACGTGATTTGTAGACCAGTCCGTCAGTTTCTTGTACCTAAAACAGTTAGCAGAAATCACACATTCTTTATCAGTGACCAGTGTCCACATGTTCACAAGAACACTCACGCACGCACGCACGCACGCACGCACGCACGCACGACTCCACCAGCACACCTTGGCAGGGCCCCTCCACCCTGCCAGCCTCCAACCCCTCTCCTGTCTCCCATAGCAATGCCAGACGCCTGCCTGTTGTTACTGTAGGAAGCAGGGCAGTCAGGGAGAGACGTGACACACTGATTTGGGAAGGCTGTGGTACAGTAGCGTCAGCTGACCTGTTGGCGTGTTTCACACTCCACACAGAAAACAGGTGTTTCCACCTGGCGGAGTTTTCCTCGCACAGACACTTCCCTGACTGAGTGCACGTGCCCCTGAGGACTTTGTGTCGTATCTTGGATCTCCTTTTGGATTACCAGAATCGTTTTTTCTACAAAACGTGAACGGGAAAATTCACCGAAGCTTTGGCTGGCCTCAGGGGATCACACATAGTTGTATATGCCCTGGTTAGTCTCCTACATACTCACCCTGGAGGTTATGCTCATGGATCCAGAGATGTCGATGCAGAACACGAGGAGCGTGTCAGGGGCCTGGGCCTCTTGGTCAGGGGTCAGCAGGAAGAGGCTGTCCTCATAGGGAGCCGAGAAGGAGCAGGGCTGGGAAATGGGGGGATCGGCACCGGACGTCTCCCAGGACTGGCAGAAGTAGCAGGACCCCACCTGGACCCCACACAGGGATTGTTAGAGAGGTGCTGGGGTCAGCAAAGAGAGGCTTGTTCATTCAAACTGCTGCTGTCTTTGAAATGCCCAGCATTAGTCCCCAATGCTACTGTAATAAAAATCATTTCCCATGACTGATTAGAATCTATGTGAATGTAGTTATTTATTGACATACTGGTTTTTAAAACCACACACATTCCAGCCAATTTGAATTCTGTTCACCACAATCTAATAAAATAAATGACTAGACTGTGAATTTTCACACACCTGGAGGCCTGATACAGTAGGTTCGATTAGCGATTAAATTAAGTGTAAAGTTGATGAAGTTGCTTAGATAAGCATAGACTAAAGTAATATTTACTGAAACATCAGTGTTTTTATTACCACATTGTCATAGCAGGTATCCAGCACTGAACCACATGCAGGGCATGCTGGGGGCTCTCCATCAATGAACCTGTCTGCAAACACATGCTTCAGTTAACAATAATACTGAGCTCTCCACAACCCATTTCAAGCATATGCTGTCCAAATATTTATGAACCAAATACAGTACATGCACACCAAACTTGCAGTTGTACAGGCAACTTACTATTTGTGTCTGTTACAATTTTATCCAAGTCTATTAGTATGACGTTGGGGTTGCCTGGCAGCGGCTGCTTGTCTGTAGGGCCTGGGTTGAAAAGGGTTGAAATTGAAAAGTAAGTCATTGTGTAGGGTATGTGTAGGGTGTTTTTCATACCCAATTGGGCAACCGGGAAATGTCAAACTAACAGAAAAATGAATGGATCCGTGATTGTAAAATTAAGTTTGAGGGTCATGCAAATTCCGGGAGTTTCTCGGGAGAAACAACAAAGCATGAGGGCGCTGGGAGATGATCTTGAAATACGGGAGAAACCCGGGAAAAATGTGAGTGTTTGCAGGTATGACACTACAGGATGTCAGTGTCAGCATCAGCATCAGCATGTGCTGAGTAGGACAGTGTTGATATTAGCATCAGTGTCATCACTTCTACAGTTTCAATCACTCTTTAGAAGATAGTCTCTCTCACAGGTCATCATTTTTACACACACACACACACACACACACACACACACACACACACACACACACACACATCCTGGTTATGAACAAACCTTACTCAAGATACCAACCTGATGGTGGGAAAGGGCAAGGAGTTCTAGGAGGACTTTCAGAGTTGGGGGAGAGTGAGGAGGTTGAGTGAGGAGGGGACAGGGGGGAGGTGGTGGGGGGAGTGGAGGGGAAGACCTCGGTGTACACTGGGAACTTTGTCAGGAAGGCAGGGCGAGGAGGAAGAGGAGGGCCTGAGAAGTCACAACAAATAAATAATCTCCTTGAATTTTCAATTCTATTCACTCTTACAATCATCAAAGACACAAACACAACACCCCACTTCACACACATACACAGACACTCACACACACACACACACGCACAGACACGCACACATGCACACGCACACGCACGCGCACACAGACACACCTATGAGAGGATGGGTTCTGGGGTGCTCTGGGGAGCTGAAGCGACGTGTCTGGTCCACTTCGTGCCCTGGTAGAACGGAGCAGTAACGCTCTTCCTGTCCTTGCTGGCCTTTGGCAAGGCCTGGGCTGACCCTGGGTTCTACAGCCGGGGGACTGGAGGGGGATGACCTTAACCTGGGAGAAGGTGGAGCTGTGAAAGAGTTGATTATCCTCTTAAGTTAAGTCAAGACATTGCACAGGTGTCTGTCACTCACATGTTATGGATCTCAGCATAACTCAGACGAGCAGCACCACCTCAACCAGGAAGTGTAACACAATTTCTAGTGGTGCGGGCACCAGAAACTCTATTTTGTTTCCTGTTCTTAATTTGCGTTCACGTTTCAGAAGTGTTGTTTCTTATGAGGTATGTGGTGCAATGTGATATATCAGTAAACTGATCCTAAATAATACGTTTGGGGCAGGAGAAATATTAATTGTTCTTTAAGACTCTTGCAAGATTGTTTATTTTCAAGATGATTTCAAGATTGTAACAGGGGAAATGTTCATCTTGATAAAGATATATAGCTTTTTAACATGTCACGTGCAATCTAGTACATCACAAACGTCTGGTTTTTCAACATTATTTTACAAATACTAATAATATTCTCTGCACTGTGAAAGACGATCCTCAACAATCATTTATCAAAAAATCTAAACAAATGAACAAATAGCCCCGTGTTGAGTTTTGTGTTCTCATCTGTCGCATAAGTTACTTATACTCTTTATTTTTTTAGAATTATGCTACCATATATAATATTGTATAATTGCGCATATTTATTATGTTAATAAATAATATGTGGAAGTTATCTGAGAGATGTTTAATGTTCATGGATGGATGATGAAAACGTACTGTACATTAATATGGAGAGAGAAGAAGAAACCTTGACACCCTTCTGATGTGTGCAAAGGCTCCTCATTCCATTTCTCACCTGAGCGGGGGCGTAGATGGGGTGGGGGCTGGTCCACCTGGAGAGTGTTGGGGGACGCTGAAGACGGGGACAGGGGGCCGACCATCTCTTTGAGGGGAGTAGGAGGAGGTGGAGGGGGTGTGTGGACGGACCTTTTTCACAGGGGGTAGTAGGGCTGGAGAAGAGACAGGTGCCATTTCATATCAACTGTACGGTCATTTAGACATGGTTTGTGTGAGATTTGTGCACACACAGGATGTGTGAATACATACCCAACCTGTTTCACTGAAACACATAATATACAGTAACCACTAATGAGACATACTGTAGATTCTGGTGGCACTAATATACAAGCATAGCAGTCCTCTGCAGTGTCCTTCTCTCACACAATCTGTCCCTCTCTCTCAAACATGCAGAAACGGTTCAATGGTATGGGAATAGTAAATGTAATGGCATACCTGAACGTTTAGGTTTCTCAATCGGTGGTGGTACGTAGACATGTTTACATGCAAATTCCATTTCTCATTCCTGGAGCAAGTTCAGATGGAGCAGTGGGTGTGACTTTCATGTATTTTAACCTGTAATTAAAAAAATACGTGATTTCACCACACCTGATATCCTCACCAGTCTTGAGGATATCAACTCAACTCTTGAGCAATCCTTAGAGCATGTGACCATGTCTGGGTAAAAGGCCAAAACACCACATTGATTTCCACAATTGGCAACACTACTTGACAGATAAGTGAGGTTTTAATGTATCTAAATTGGTCCCTTTTGATAAATACCTTGATGAACATGCACTAGCATTTAAGAGAAAAATACAAGAAAGACTAAAAAACAAGCAAATAAAAAGTTGTTAAATGCAGGACATTCAAGTGACAAAGTATTTGTGATACTTCTCTCATGCAGTAACAGGAGTCATGTCTTACCTGTATGTGGGAGAGAGCCCCAGTCCTGTGCTAGGGAGTTGGAATCCTGAGTTGGAGTCGTCGGTCAGAGTGCAGTGATCTCAGCTAGAACACTGTACTCTGACAGAACCAGTAAAGCCAGTTTCTCTACTTCACTCCTTCTGCACCATGGAGTCGTAAATGTAAAGAATGCAACTAGGCGTATCTATGTGTGTGTAAGTGTGTGCGTGTGTGCATGAATTGACCTGCACACTTTGATGGTGTCCACTTTGATGCGTTGTAGTGCAACTAAGGTTTAAGCACTAGAAAGGACACATAGTATACAGCATATCTTCTTGCTTGAAGCTGAACTTTGCCCCCCCAGTGACTGGCATGCAGAACACACCCAAATGTGTTAAGTATGCAGAGGTAGAGGTGCAATGTTCCCATGGTTTATGCTTTTAGAACATCTCCCTTTTGAAATGCTGGCTGTACTTCTCCATACATACAAAACTATTCTAACATGACTTATTGCAAGTTTCAGATTCAAAAGGAAACGCCAATCTTGAATTAATCTCTGTTAACCAACAAATTATTAAAGGCTGAACTATAATCTATGACTCCCATTTAATCTACCCTCTGTGAAAAATATCCCAAACTCTTCTTATACAAAGGCAAACTTGAAAGGAGACTTTGGCTCCAGAGAAGACAAAAGAACTGAAGCACTGATCCCATTTAGAACGCTTTAGTGTTTTTATTTTGTAGATGTAACAGGAGAGCACTGCTCCTAGTGGCCTTCACACAGCGCTTCACATCTGCTACAGACATTCCACACGGCCTCTGGAAGAAGATGACGTCAGAGGAAGCAACGAGATTGAGTCTGGAACAAGAGTTCTGCAGTTTCCAGTCTTGACCACTGGGTCTGGACGACAGGGACAGGCATAGCTGAAGACTCATTTAAACAGTCCATCCATACCACTTGGGGGACACTGTTTTTTAGTGTCACATTTGTGTACACAGGAAAAGTATATGATTTGTTTCAAAGACACACACTTTTGTTTAGGATTCACATTCTCTGGCCTTGCACCTCAGCACCTGTAAACATCTGCAACTGACTGGGGGAAAACTAGCCTGTTCAAACCCAAATCAGGTTTAATTAGAAACTCTATTTAAATTTAATTAGACATTTTGAATACAGTTAACCTTCGTTAAACACCTTGATGTTATCCTATTTTTGGGTTAATATCAATGCATTACTTTCATATCAGAGGGGAAATATACTTCAGGCATTTTCTTGGGTTCCAGGCACTGTGGCGCACACAATCAGCTGTCCACATTCTTTATTTCTGGTTGCTACGGTCACAAGAACCAACATCGGGGGCAGCTGCGGCTGAGCCCTCTGGCTCCCCTAGTGGGTGGGAGGTCAATCTACAATCTCAACGTAATTGGCTGGGTAGAATCCCTCGACCCCGCCCTCCTTCATGCCTCTGCACCAGCCCTGGCCGTCCTCCTCCTCGATCTTCAGGAACTGCTCGCCTGGAGAGACAGGGAGCAGACACTCCTTAAAAGGCCATCCAGGGGAAGCAAGCAAATCATGATCTAATAGAACACCATCCATACTCTGTGATTCAACAGTAAGGAAAGGAAAACATATCAAAACGGTCTCAACACTAATCATCTGAGGGTTTCTAAAGAATGGCCACCTACATATTGAAAATACTCTCTGAATACATACAGATACTGTATACTGTATAGCAAAAAGCAAGTTCATTAATGATTTATTCTGTTTTGTCACAAGAAATGTGACTTTAAATAAATGGGTTTTCCCTGACTCTAAAAATGTAGGGGTCTTCTAGGTGCAGAATGGATTTGCATTCACGGAAAGTACAGTCAGGTGTTGAGAGTGTGGTGGTGGTGGTGGTGGTGGTGGTGGGGGGCACTAAACTGAACGTGTAAAGATTAAAAAGAGGGTGAAAGGATGTAGCATAGCCTCCCATCAGTGACTGAAGAGCTCTGTGAAATGTGCTGGGACTAATCTGTGGAGCATGGCTCCTATATTCACAGGGGAATAGATAATTGTGCAAATAGCCAGGAGCAGGTGGGCTTCCTTTTGAGATGGGCTGCATTCAAAATGTACCTGCTTTGAAGGAGAGCTCATCCTCCTCCTCGCCAACGTAATCAAACAAAGCCCGGACTTTCACCCCTCCAATCATCACTCTGAGTGAGACGGAGATCGAGATCGAGACAGAGAGAAGGGAGAGGAGAGAGAAGGAAAAGGATCATAAAAAAACAGATTGCATTCTATTGCAGTATATTACTTCGCCAAATGCCTTTAGGTCTTGTGTGTGTGTGTGTGTGTGGCAGCAGCAGTGTGCAGTGTGCAGTCTTACGTTCTCTCCTCCAGTCCCCTCTTTGGTTTCTTGCCTCGCTTTGGTTTGTGCAGAGGAGGGATCCACTCCTGATGAAACACACTTTGCTAATGAGTTCCACACACTCACACGAGCAGAATGGATTAACACAGCATCATATCTATGTAGATATCACCATCAAAATATGTGTGAATAAGGATGGCCCAAGAGGGAGAGAATAAAAAATGTATAGCTCTGTGGATAGATAGAAGGATGATGGACAGAGATAATAATATATGGATGGACGGATGGATGTTACCTCTAGTCTTGGCCAGTCGGTGGGCATGCCAGGGCCGTGGTTATTCTTCCACCAGCGCAGATCATCTGGCTCACTGATTGACATCAGTGTGTGGTGCAGCTCACTGTACACAGCCTTCACACTGAGACACACAGAGAGAAGAATGCACACATTTAATAGGCATGCTAAGAATAGATCGTGAGTCAGACACATAATCATGCATCCACATAATAAACATATACATACACTGTTGTTCACAGTATTCACACTAAGGAAACATGTAGACACTCGTATGCACTGGCACTGCACAAACCGACATGTGGCAACATAGACGGCTCAGCTAAATTTCTCACCCCCAACACACACCTCTCATTGTTGGTGACGTCCAAATGACGGTGTATTGACAGGAAGGCTTGCTTGAGAAAGCTGATGCGTTTCCTCTCTTCCTCCTGTGACTTGTCAAAAATAGCCTCCATCTCCTCCATGTATTTAGGGGCATATGATGTCACATCTTCCAGGACTTTCTCATACTTCCCACGGGCCTGTAGGAACACGGTCAGAAATGAACTCCGATCTTTCCTCTCTGACCACACTTACAGGGAGGCGTGACGGGCCGCTATAGGCCCTGGACTTGTTTCTTTCCGCTTGCCTACTTGTCTTCAGGTGCTTCAAGAGCTAACGAGCTGATAAGCTGCACCTGAGAGCAGGTGTCCAGGTAAAAAGGCTGCTTCCTCTCCCCTTGAGAGGGCCATTCTTACTTTGGATTTTGGACATGCAACACTGCCCTCAGACACATTGCAAACGTACATGCATTACTGACGGCCCGGGAAGTAGTGGTAAAATAAGAGGTGGGTAAACTATGACTTCCACATTTTTTTGAATGTGTTTTTTCAAAGAAGGATCATTACATAACATACACAATAGTATATGAAGGGTTCAGGTGCAAAAGCCTCTAAATGCCACCTACGTCAAAAATTGGATAAAGATGGTGAGTGGATGCTCTCCACACAAAGTATACGTTAGTCAAATAATTTAACTTCAAAACCCACTAAATACCACTCTCTTCCTGGTCTGAAATATCGATTTATAGGCAAAAACCAATAGGAGCCTGATTTTAAATGCTCATTTAAAAGAAAAGTGGTCAGACGGATTTAGAGGGTTTTGCATCTGAACTCTTCATATTGACCACAAATGATAATAATTGACTACAACTTCCATAAGGTAGTGAATAGATTATACTCATGGGACTCATTAAGAAAACCTCTTTAAGTTGCTACGAGCACTGGGCATGTGATGTAGGTTGGCTGTGTGAGGGGCCTCACTTTCTCCTTATCCTCGCCGGCCGACTCCGTGGCCTTCACTATCTTGTTGAGTTTCTGTTCACTCAGGGCTGAGTTGTCCTTGGCCGCCTTCTCGCGTTCACTGGCGGCCTGCTCACGCTGGCTGGCCTTGTGGTAGGCTGCACGTGCCTGATCCAGCTAACATCAAACAGAAAAGATGCACTATCAATCCATGATCTCACTGACAAAAATATGAACCTTATATCATGAGTACAGGACATTTCAAAGATATATTTCTTTAAATCTACCTATAAATGCCACTTATTAGAAGTGTATTTTTCTGTGTGTATGATCCATAAAACTCAATACTATATAATCATAAATGGATCAAATACATACATTACAAAATATTGTAAGCAGAAACAACATAATGCATAGTCTTGTAGAAAAGCATGGAAGAGCAAAATTCAACTCAAGTCAATTACCATCTTTTCTTTTTCTTATTTGAAGTCACTTTTTTGTATTTCGGTTGGCTTACTTTCTTCAGCTTTTTGGCCCATGGCTTCTGAGCACGTGAGAACTCGGTCTCCAGGTCGTGCGCTTCACGGAAGCCGTAGAACATCTTGCGCGGGAAGGTGTCCTTCTGCCAGGTGCGCACGCGGTCGCCTTCCTCAGCAACGAGGGACTGGGAGATGTTGGAATGCAGGGCGGAGAGACGCTCGGCGGAGGTGAAGAAGCACTGCCACGCCCGCATGAGGGAGCCATACAGAGGCCCTGAGTGGGGACAGAGAAAGAGAGACAGAGACGGACAAAGTGACAACGTTTTAAACATAACTGGAAGCAGTGCATGCACTAATTTCAAAATGAACGAAAATACCAGAATATTAAAAAACTTGATTATTGTGGAAGGTGTTGAGGAAAAATATTGTAAAATATTGGTCCAATCCTGCAACAATTTGCCATGTTCAAATATTTGTCAGGAAGAGGGCAGGCTACACAACATGTAGCAGTAGTATCCTCTCTGTGAACATATAGACTAAAGAGGAGTAGAGACCTTTAATGAGTGGTCTACAGTGTATAGGATATCTTCTGGAAATTGAACATTATAACGTTAGCGTAATATAAATGTAATAGAAAATCTCCTAAACATAAACGTCAACAATTTTGTTACTAAAGGACAGTGTATAAGAGAAGATTATTTATTCTGACTAATGGGCTTGCAGCATGCCGCGTGGCCAAGAGGGAGTTAGTGAGAGAGACGAGGATGAGAACGGACTGGTCTCAGTGATGTTCTTCCATTTGCTGCTCCACTGGCTGAGCTGCTGGGCGTACTGCTTCTCCACGCGGGCACGCTCCTGGAAGCAGGTCACGATGTCATTACACGCCTGGAATGAGTCAGGGGTCCTCTGCACTGTGCGCTGGTAGTTCCCAGGCTGTGACAGAACCAGAGAGGGAGAGAGAGAGGTGGAGTGAGAGAGAGGGAATAGAAAAATGTAAGGCTATCACACTTCATTATCTGAGGTGTGGCCGGAATAAAAACTCATTAGTGTCTAGATGCTTCAGTCTCTATCCCATCTCCCTCCCCCCCTCCTTCCCTTGGTCCCTGCTGCTTACCATCCAGAAACTCAGTTTGTTGACATCCTCAGGAGGGTCCTTGGGTGGCCCTGTCTCATTTGCATCCATCTGTAAAAAAAAACCCGATTACTGAAGCGGCCATGTGCCAAAGACAAGTCTGCAACAAATGCTTCATACAGTAGTACATCTTCACACAGCAGCCCACAGCAGCTGGGCTTCCTGGTCTCTGTCATGTGCTGTGGGCTTTAAGTGGACTAGCCTGCAGAGGCTGCGCACGCCATTTGTGCCTGTTTGGCTCTACTGTAAACAGCCAGGGCGATCCACACAGCTGACACAGTTGGCATTCTGAGTCTGGAAGCTGTCAGATGGAATAGGGCCCCCACCACATTCCTCCATGTGAGACGGCAGCCAGCCCAAAATAAACAGCAGAGAAAGGTCATACGGCTCTCTCTCTCTCTGTCTCCCTCTCTCCCTCCCTCTCTCTCTCTCTTTCTCTCATTAATTCTCTTACTCGCCCTGTCTTTTGCTCTCTGATTCACGACTCAAACTCCGCCCATGATGTGTCACACACGCTTTCCAACTTTTTTTTTCACTTTTCATTTAGTTTTGGCCTGCCCATGACAGCCAGACCATCAACTTGTGTTTACAGTCACACAAACATAGTGGATCAAACTGCATATTGACACAGTGCAACCAGTAGATAGATCAGTCAGATAGGACCAACTTAAGCACTTTGCGATATGTATGTATATAAAAACTATTAATAGATTAATAATGACAGCAGCCTACTGTAAAGGCAGCAAGATAAAACTGGACAACCACAATATGTCATACAACTAGGGATGGCACATTAGAACTGCAAACAGCAATTTTCTACCCATGTCTGTCTCTGTTCTTGTTCTACGCACTGCCTACTAATCATTACCATTGTCTAACAATACCAGACTAACAATCATAAATCATGAATCAGTCTTTTTATAATACACTCATCATGTTTCATTTGAAGCTGATTTGTCTGGAGGTCCATAATGATCTGCTATGGGACCTCAGACTATATATCATGCAGTTCAGATGTTTCAATGCTTATTCCATTGACAACTGCACAGTGAGTGTTATGAGTGAGGTAGAGATCCAAAATATTTAAGTGCTTAAATTAGCGCATATGCGCCCCTCCCAGCAACGGACTACACACATTCACAGAGATAAACAGATGCACACACATGCCTATACCCACACACACAGACACACATTAATAGTCCCCTCGTATTTCTCATGCGACTGCATGTTCACTTTTCGACCTACTTTCCAACTAATGTGTAGAGTCCCACAGATCCACACACACACTCCTTAACTCATACAACGTGGTTCTGAATGTAAAATGACCTGTAGCACATGCAGTAATCACACACTTGAGGAGCAAGGTAGCAGAGTGATTTGACAGACCTTGATCCTGATTCAGCCTCGTAAATGGTAGTGTGGTATAGAGATATAGCTTACCTTACAGTGTTCTCCTGGCCACAGGTGGACGCTCGGTGGATGCTCCTCCGAGAGTTTATCTTCAGTTCTGCTTGTCAACTTTTCTTCTATCCCCTCATTTCTGACCCCCTCTCTCCGTCTCTCTCTCTCTTTGCAGCAGTTTGCGTCTCAACTTGGCTCCGTCAGTGTCATATGATGGCAGCTTTCTCTCTCTCTTGCTCACTCCTCAGTCTCTCTTTCACTCACCCACTCTCTCTCTCTCTTACGCACGCTCTCTCTCCCTCTCTTAAACACACACATACTTACTCACATGCGTTCACACACACACACACACACACACACACACACACACACACACACACATTCACAGTGGCGTGTTAATGAATCAGTGTGTCCTCACATGGAGTGTATCTGCGGAAATGTGAACTTCTTTTAACCCCCTCTCCCTAACAGGACAGTGCCAAGTGACGGCCAGTCATGCAAGCCAATTAGTGTGCATGTGCTTTTGTGCGAGTGTAAGTATGTGTGTGTGTCCATGTGTAACAAGCGAGTGAAGAGTTTCCAGCTCGCAAGTTCAGAGTTCATACATAGCAAAGTGATTATACATTCTTTGAAATAACAGATACAACAAAAATAAATCCAACATCTCATTTAAAAAATCAGCGTCTTATAAGGGGCTTTCTTAAAATCTACCACATGAGTAAAACCCAATTATTACAGTAATGAGACACAATGTTTTTAATGACTGCATTAATAATACAAAGCCTGCAATTACTTTCAGTGAATTATTTCACTTTAAATGCATTTAGTGCCTAACCAATAATTAAATCGTTACTCCTAATTAGTCTGCACTTGAAATAATAGACCTGGAGGTAGCACTATTGTCTTGGACCAGAGAGAGTTAGAAATATCGAACCTCAGAAAAAGGTTTATGTAGAATGTGTGTAGCACATACATTTATCAAGAAAGAGTAGCTGTCCATTCAGGTAAGGTAAACATGTAAAAATCAGACAGTGATAGTTTGTTTATCATTTATTCAAATATCTTAATAATAACTATATAGCATTATTATCTTTCATTAAAACAATAGAAATTCTGATATATTTCCTTACCTCTGCATACACACGTTCATACTGTATATTGTCTTCATATATAATTTAATTTATAGATTTGACTATGTTCTAAAATATTCTTTTTAAAATATATAGAGGTGCTCTCTACAGAACCCATTCTATGAGAAACCTCCCTTAAGCTAAGAAACAAATAACACACACACTGTGTGTGTGTGTGTGTGTGTGTGTGTGTGTGTGTGTGTGTGTGTGTGTGTGTGGTTTGTGTGTGTTTGTAATCTTGAGTGTGTTTGTAAGTGTGTGAGAGATGCATGTACTGGCAATGCATCTCTCAACGTTCAAGTGTTTGTGTGAGTGAGTGAGTGTGTGTGTGTGTGTGTGTGTGTCCACTGAATTCACAACAAGTTGATTATGTAGAGAGCATCTCAAGGAGAAACTAAAAGCCCAACAGCCCCCCCGCAGGATTCAGACTATCTGGAAGACAAAGATCCTTTTGGAGCTTGAAAAAGGTGTACATACTTAACCATTATTACTATAACTTTAAACTATAATTATCATCATCATTATCATGATTGCAATTAATGTCTTATATGTCCTCCATCACATCTGATAATAACATCTGTATCAGCAGCACATTATCCTCCCCTGGTCATCCCAGCCATTACTCTTCTCATCACTCTCACCACGTTAATCATCATCACTGTGTCTCCAATATGGAGTCACAATCATGGTGAGTGATTGTGGAGAGGGCAATGTTCCTTAACACAACATCAGAACTTCACATTATATCCATGACGGTGTAATAATAACAATTCCATAAACTGAAAAGTAGTCATCCAGACCCAGTGGAAAAGAAGACATGTAGTAGTGCCTAGCAAATTTAAAACAGCTTGAAGCTTTGCTCTTCCCAGCCACTTCCATGGCTTGGTCAGAGTCTTTGTCTAGCAGATGAAATCGTGTTCATTGATTGGATGATCAGATGAAATCAGCTGACTGATTGGATGATCGATTTTGTTCTGATCACTTTGAATGTCTTTGTTCATTTTGTTAAGTGAGGTGTGTATGTGTGCATGTGTAACTATGTTGTCTGTGTGTGTGTGTGTGTGTGTCTGTGATATTGATGTATCAGTAAGTTGTGTGAAAAGATCTGTATTCCTCTGTACATGATTGTACTGGTTAAACCACAGGTGTGCAGTGAACCACGCAGGAAATCACTTCAAAAAAAAAAAAAAAAAAAAAATTCAGCTCTTTTTTTCTCACTTGCATTTCTCGCCAAGTTATGTTCAGTCATTTCAAGCAATCTCTGTCACCAGCCTCTCAGTTAGCTTAGTTTGTTTGTTAAAAGACTCTCTCCTCCCCCCATTCTCTCCCTTCATCTTTCATTCTTTCGCTCTGTCCTTCAGATGAAACAGTAGAGACAGAGAAAGGAGAGGAGAGCCTAGGAGAAAAGGGAGGGCAAATCAAGAGGTCAGAAAAAAAGAGAAGAGAAAAAGAGAGAGAATAGAGAATAGTAAAGGGGAAAGTAGAGAGGTATCTTAACCATCTATAGACACTAAACTCTATAGATATACGGATAGATACTTGGAGAAAAGTATAGATCTATAGATCTATACACTGATAGATCTACTATATTAAGGGAAGTCAAAAAAACAATGGCAAACAAGGGAGGGAAGGAGGCAAGTAAAAAGCCAACAAAAGACGCTGTGTCCTCCATGCTAAATCAAAAGAATACCAAGACCAAAACAAAAAGACAGAGAGAGATAGAAGAAAAAAGAAGAGAGGTTCTTTGTCTACGTCAAAGAAAAAGAGAGAGAGAGAGAGAGAGAGAGAGAGAGAGATGATGAAAAGAAAGCTCCTCCCTCTTCTACACTCCTGCCTGACGCTCTCTGTTCCCTCACTCTCTCCCTGTGCATCTCCGCTGGGCCGGCCTCACCTGTTGGTGAGTTTGCGGAGCGCCCGCTCGATGTTCATTCGGTGGCCGACCCGGCTCACGCCTAGGTCCAGGAAGTCCTCTTTAGTCAGCGACGGCAGGTGCGAGCCGTCAATCTCGTTGTCCAGGAAGCGTTCCTGGTGCTCGCCCAGGTTCAAGTACACGAGCCAATCGGCCACGTCGTACTTGCTCCAGTAGGGGAGGGGCTTGGTGGCGAAGGGTCTGGCAGGTGGGGGCAGAGTGAAGGGCGGGTAATTGCCACAGGAAGGGGAGGAGACACCCGACAGGAAGTGAGTGGGCGAGAGAGAGCGGGAGACCAGGAGGGGGTTGGAGGCGGACGCTACGGTCGGGGAGAACAGCGGTGGAGGGGTGCTGGGGAAGTACGGATCGGTCAGGGGCATGGAGTGGGCCGGAGGGGTGAGCGGCGGCTGCAGCTCAAACGGGGCGTTGTACAGGGAGCTGGGGAAGAGGGGCAGGGAGGAGGGCCTGGGGGGCCCTGGCTGGGGCCGGTCCGTGCAGGAGATGAGCGGGCTGGGGGCCCGGCGTCGCGGGGAGTGGTGGGACTCGGCACGGCGGAGCTCCGCAGGGGAGTTGAACTGGAACTCGAGGGCTTTGCCGCGATACTTGGAGCGATGCTTTGGGGACGTGGGGTAGGGCGAGTAGGACGGAGACGTAGGGGGGTGGGAGCGAGCGAGCGAGGAAGGTGAGAGGGGTGGAGCAGGGTGAGAGAGGGCGGACGGGGAAAGAGGGGGAGCCGTGTGGGCGAGAGGGGAGGGTGGACACGTCCAGTCTGAGTAGGGCGCAGGCTGAGTGGGGGTGGTGGACTGCAGGAGATTCAGAGGAGATGGGACCAGAGTTGGGGACATGTTGGGGTTGAGGGAAGGGGGTAGGGGTGGTGGAATGGGGTGGTGTATTGGGGAGAGAGGGAGAGTAGGGGACAGGGCCCTATGGAGGACATGAGGGACGGACACAGGGACAGGGAGAGGGGACATGGAGCGGACTAAAGGGGGACTCATGACAGATGTGGCATCCTCCTGAAACCTGACAGAGAGAACAACACACGCACACACAACATACAGACATCATTACATGATTTACTGCCAGGGGAGGCTAGAATGTGACTTTAATAAACTACAAAAGTGTAAACTTATTCATAAAATCTGCTATTTCAACATTTTTACATTCCAATGGAAGGCATCAGTGCTGTTCAATGCAAACACCTGAAATGGCTCCCAGCAGTACTTCTGTCTGACAGGTTAGGAAGTTCCCTGGTGGGTACATAATATGATACTGATAGCAGAAGTGCTTTATTTAGTTACTATGTATTGTCTAATAACACACTGTAAAAATAACAATTTATCAACTCCACATAAACACACTGCATACTGACTGTTCCATTTTTAGCCTCTCAGTTTCCCAAGAAATGCTCAAGAAATTCCGAGTTGGAATGCAGGTAATCTATATTAGCAGGCTAGGTAGCTAGTCTTGACATTATAATAAATAGAGTAGGTTTAACATATTGCATAGCTCTGAATTCATGCCACAAACAAGTACAATGAAAGCTGAAACTCTGGCCAGACTATTCATTGTCAATATATGTGTGTCTGTGAATGATCTAAGTAGTTTGAGAGTAGGGCATGAGTAGCTACTGTAACTTGGATAAACAGAACTTTAGCTAAAATCAGGGTCAGGCTATTTCTGTTTCAAATCCCCCAACCACAGCACAAATCAATCATTCCGCTGAAAGCTCTTAACTAGCTGGTAAAAGAACATATCAAAGAATATTTGCAATTTACAGTGTATCAGTTCATTACCATAGATAGTTGTTTTCACATTTTTAGCTCCAGCTATCTACATTTAGCTTGAATTATTGTGAATATGATCTTCACCTATAGTGGTTTATAGTCCCTCATATACTGTAGCACACTGACCTAAAACATGTGTTGCACTCTCAACATTGGGCCCTAATTTGAATGATGAGCAACTGAAGCTAATCTAAATTGGCAAAATAAATTTGCATGGGCAAGATCTCAAGCACAAACATCGAGGAGCCAGTTCCATGCCCCCAAATGCCACACAAGAGCTATGCATGCATGAGACTTTGCTTGTTGGCAGACTTTGTACCCACCATTTAAATCAGAACCCAATGTCTTCTAATCCACTTTGTTAATTTGCTAGCCATAATCTATCTAGAGTAGCGGATGCAAGCCGTTATCCTTTACATACTGTGTCTGATGTCCTACAGGAGCCAGGTTATGTTGCTCACTTTCACAGAAAATGCCAAAAACTTTACTCAGTAATGACTCTACAACTCAGTAGGCTACTAAACCTGACCCGTGTCTTTATCAGTGATCTCATTGCACTCACAACTAGAGGCGCGGGCAAACTATGTGAGAGCTGAGTCAGCAGTGGATGCAGCGCAGCAAGGTGTGCTGGCCATGACCTGGATTAGCCTGAGGTATTCGGAGAGGTGTGAGGGTCGGGTGTTGTGCTCAAGCTCTGACCGTGTGTGGGTCGCTCTCTCACCTGCCTGAGGGGGCCTCCTTCTGGCCCTGCCAGCCCCCCATCTGCTGCAGCTTGCTGCTGAGCTCATTGATGATGCTGGCCTTCACGCTGGCCAGCGGAGAGTTCAGCCGACGGTCTATAAAAAGTGGTCCCCGCACCCCTCCCTCGCCCTCGTCTGTTCCCCCGCCCTGGACCATCCCCAACCCACGGCCTCGGTCCTCTTCCTCGTGCGTTCTCTGCCTGTGGGGGTGCTGGAGGAACGGAGCGGCACTAGGCTGCCGCCGCAGTGGAGGCACTGGCTTGCCGCTCTGATGGGTACGGATGTGTGTTGCATCATTGTGCATTTTGTAAGCTGCCGAGGAGTCCAGGGACTCTCTCCTATCCATCTGAGCTCGATTCTTACCAGCCACTCTGCCTCCCCCGACCTCCATGATTTCTCTTCTCCTCTCCACTCTCTCTCCCTCCCTCATACCAAGCTTGTCCAGGTGGTGGTCACTGCTGCTGTGGCTGTCCAGCTCCTCAATCCCAGAATCCACCACAGCCTCCTGCCACTCTCCCCGGCTCTCGACAGCTTTAGGGGGCATCTGATGACCAGGGGCAACAGTCGAGGCAGCAGTAGTGGTGGTAATTGCATAAGGGGCCTGGCTGGTCGTCATGGTGGCATAGGTGACGGTGGTTGTCAAGGAGGCGTTGCCACGGTCCTGGCCCTGTGCTGGAGCAAAGAAGAGAGGCTGAGGACGATGGAGGGACTGAGCAGACGTTGCAGAGGTGGTGGAGGTTGAGGCAGGTGGAGGATTGGAAGGGTTAAGAGCAGAGGGGGGTGTAGATGGAGGAAAGGCCTGCGGTGAGGGGAGGGTAGGGGAGAGTACGGATTGCGTGAGATTGGCTACTTCACTGTCATAGGATGTTAGACTGGACGCTGCAGAGTCCCCCGCCTGAGGGGAGGGTAAGGGGGGAGGGTGCGGAGGGTGAGGATGATGTGGAGGGAGATGAGGATGAGGAGGGTGAGGAGGATGAGGAAGATGTGGAGGATGAGGAGGATTTGGAGGCTGGGGCAGCATGGGTGGCGGTGGTGGCTGCGGGGGCAATGACTGGCTGGGGACATTGGCCGGGATTTGGGGCGCCACCACCTGACTAATCTGTGGGGGCAGGGACTGACTCGAAGGGTTTGAATCAGTCGATGAAAGAACCATGTTGGAGGGGGATCTTGGGGCAAAGCTGGGGTGGGGGTATAAGCGGCGAAGGGGGGAATAAGTAGGGGTGAACCACGGCAGAGGGGTGGACTGGAGGCTGCTGCTCCTCCTGAGGCAGGTCGGACGGGGGCTGAGAGGCCTGCAGGTGCTGAGGCTCCTGCTGGGACTGGGTGGGCTGCACTGATGGCTGTGTCTGGAGATCGGACTGCTGCTGTGTGCCTGATAGCTTATGTTGCTGTTGGGATTGCTGATAATGGTGCATTTGAGGTTGCGGTTGCTGTTGTTGTTGGGTTGATGGAGGGGCTCCTCGGTTTCCACGATCGTTGCCATTAGCAAACTGTAGAGGAGGTGGCAATGGGTCCACAAACACAAACTCGTCGTCCACATCTACAGACGGAGCTGGAGGAGGAAGCACCATGAGCCCCCCTCCCCCCTCCTGCACCTCCTCAGAACCTGCCATTGTGTCTGTGGTCTGGGCAGGAGCAGCCGAGAGCGGAAGAGGCGCTGTATGGGAGTTGGGAAACCCTACGGAGTTAGCGTTGGCATCACTCTCCATCTGCAGGAAGGAGGGTCTGCGGGGCTGAGACTGCTGATTGGTAACTGGTGGGGGAGCGGACTGCATAGGGCCCCTGCCATACACTTCCCCCCTCTCAGCCTCTCGCTCCCAGTCCCTTTGGTACTGAGCCTGGTACTGATTCTGGTACTGCTGTTGGTACTGGTTGTGATACTGATACTGGTTTTGCAGAGCTGACTGTCTGTCCTCAGAGAACCTCACTCTCATACCCTCTCTCGCCAAGCTCTCTTTGTCTCGATCACCTCCCTCCCCAGACCAAGGCCCACTGCCAGCCATCCGCATCATCCTGGGAGACTGGGGGCGGCTCAGAGGAGACGGGGCAGCCGAGGTGGGGGAGGAGCCTGTGAGGTACAGGGCAGGAGGATGTTGGTGTTGGTATACATAAGTGGCAGGCGGGTTATGTTGTGGATTTGATGGCGACACTGTCGAGGGAAACGACCCCACACTCGACAACTGCCTGCCGAAGTGTCGCTCTTCGCGTCGGGTCCTCCGGTCATCTTTTAGTGCCCTTTCGCGTGCAGCAAGAGCAAGCCCTAGAGGCGAGGACGGATCTAGAACCTTCCCCGTGAGAGGATGGATGAAGGTGGTGGCGTGTGTATGAGTCTGTGGTGAGGCATACTGAGGCAGGCCGAACGCAGGGGGCATGCTGCGTCCCTGGGTGGTCAAGTTATCCCCAGAGAACAAGCCCTCATCAATGGATTTGGAAGGACGCAGTCGGGGGGATGTGTTCTCTGTTTGGCTAGTGGGGACATCCTCCAACAAGTCCTCCTCTGAGGAGTAGAAGAAAGAGGCACTCTTTCGCCGCGAGTCCCTGTAACGCTCTCGATCCCGCCTCGCTTTACCCATGGTGCCACCGCCTTGAGGTCCAGAAGTGTCTGTCCTCTCCTGGGGGAGGGACGAGGGTAAAGACTGAGGCAAGGGTGGAGAAGGAGGGGGGCTGGGGGGCTCAGGCGCCTCCTCTTGCTCAAGGTCAGGGGGTTGTTCCGCCTCCATGCTGCTGCCCTGACTGGACCGGCCACTGCTGCTGGTGGAGGGCGCTTTGACAATGATTGTGGGGATGGGAATGGAGCTCTTGTCGTTCCCCATGTCCTGTACCTGCGCCTGGCCCCCTCTCTGCGTTCGACCTACAGCTGCCCCATCCTCCACTTTGGGCTGCTTAAGCAGAGGCCCCCTGCCACCGGCTCTCCGTCCGGTTGTCTTAGCAACCGCTTGCTGGGGTGGCGGCACTGCGGTCGCCTTGGCAGTGGCCATGTTGCCTGGGGGCGTGGCACTGCTGTAGCCCCGCCTCAGCCCTCCCATTTTGCCTCCGCCCCTCCACCCAGAATCGGACGACTCCCTGCGCGAGGTGGCCCGGCTGTGCTGGGGAGCCATGGCTGTCTGTGCGTGGGGCAGGAAGTGCGAGGAGGGGTGGCTGGGCTCCGACCTTCTGCCACCCGCTGACAGCGGGGGCTCCGGAGGCGACGTTTCAGGCGGCGGCGGAATGTCCTCGGGGCCAGGAACAGACAGACTGCGGGATAGCTTCATGGCGGGGGGATGCAGGAAGCCCTTCTCCTCATCTGCCACCCCTGTCGTAAAGCAGAGGGAGGTGGAGAAAGCAGCTTGAGCATGATCAAAGGCAACAAAAAAACTGTAACAGAAGCACCGCAGAGTTTAATCAATCTTCACCACACAAATGAGCTAACTTCAGCTTACAACCTGGCTCCATTTTGAGTATGCATTCCCTGCTAAAATTAGGTAAGCTCATATTTTACAGCAACCCAGGGCTACAAATCATCCAGCAAATTGAACTGTTATTTTTTTGCTAAATATGAACATGTATTTCCTCAGGGTATGTCATACCGCGCATGTAGCAGATTTTGCTTTACACAGAGTTGATTTGAGGTTACTGATTCAGTCCAGGCTTTTTCATGTGGAAAATGTGTTTTAGTCATTTGCAACATGGACCACGGACCATATTGTCTGTCGTCCCATAAAAGCATGCTCGTAAGAAATAATTGTTCCAGTGACTGCAAAATACCTCCATTAATATGGACCACTGTGCCAGTGAGGTCTCCCAGGTCACCCACACACAGAGGCAGTGAGGTAAGCTTGTTCAAATGTATCAGCAGCGAAAAATAGGAGCTAGCACACAGTGATAGCCCTAAGTCTCTACAGACATTTAATTCTCTTCATGCAGCTCAACATTAATGGCTCTGTGTGCAGATTTATAAAAGCATTGCGGTGCTGGACACAAGCAGTGAAATAAAAACATCGCTACAGTCACAGTAAAATGCAAAGACCTCTACAGCAATGTTTAAAAGGCCTTGTGTGTTTTTCTCCCCTGACTATGTTTCTGCTTCATTAGGACTCTGGCCTTTAAGTAGCAAAATGGAATCCTGAATTTAGCAAAGACTTTGAGAAACAAACTATGATGCATCAGATTTAGTATACTGATGCACAGATGTAGATCCAGTTCTGCTGCAAGGAAACATGCAGGCATAGGGACGACAGTAGCTAATTTGTATACTCCACACACCATTTTTCTTACATAGCACATATATTATTTAGATAATTCATTCAAATCATATGTCATACCAAAAGCACTCAGCAGGCTTAGTAACATAAACTCATTAGAGAGGTAATTAAATCAACTGCAAATCAGTCCACACCAAAAAGTTAAAAGAAAACATTACAAAAAATGCACACATGGAAACTATTTGATTATAGACTGAGTAATATTATTTCTAGGCTATAGCTCATCCATAAAATAATATCACCAGACCCATGAATATGGAATGAAATAAGATGTGGGGCTCAAAATCACACAACTCCACAGATACAAGATATCTCATGAACCATTCACTGGAAATTCTACTTCTAAACGAAGCCCAAAAGGTCTAGCAGAACTGTTAAATAGCGTATGAATATCACTCTGCTCCTAAAATGTCCATAACTCTATTCAATAAAAGATAAAGATGATAGCAAACCATATTTACCAGAAAATGGTGGAGATGCCAAAGATTATTTTGATGGATATCAACATTTTTAATGGCCATTTCAAGACAAAATTAGGCTGTAAGCAACTTTACACTGATCACCATATTATGCAGGGATAGTGAGTTCACTAACAACTGGACCACCAACACAGCATCACTGGCGAAGAAAGCCCAGCAGCGCCTCTACTTCTTGCGCAAATTGAAGAAGGCAAGTGCCACGCCTCCCGTCATGATTACATTCTACAGAGGGACCATCGAGAGCATCGTCTCCAGCAGCATCACAGTGTGGGGCGGAAGCTGCACAGATCAGAACAGGAAGACCCTCCAGCGCACTGTTAACACAGCTAAGAGGATCATTGGAGCACCACTCCCCTCCCTGCAGGACAATTACACCACCCGCCTCACCCGCAAAGCACTAATGATTGTCAAGGATACAACCCACCCTGCACACGAACTGTTCAGCCTCCTGCCCTCTGGAAAGAGGTACAGGAGCCTCCGCTCCCGCACCACCAGACTGGCAAGTAGCTTCATCCACCAAGCAATCAGGATGCTGAACACTCTACCCACTCTCCCATCACTGACAGCCCCCCCCACCCACCAGCCAGCCAGGAACCTAGGATCCTTTCTACCCTAACCCCCAACACCGCCCTGTGGAACTGCACTGTGACTGCGCGCCCCTAACGTGTTGCTGCTTCACATCAAGCCTGATATACTTGAAATTACTGCATACTGCATATCAATGTAAATATACAGGTCACACAAGCACAAGTTTAAACTTCATGTAACTGTTAAGACTATATAAATATAGAACACAACTACCTCTATTTTTTTTTTTTATATATGTCCGATATTTCTATTTTGATACATACATGTTCTATATTTCAGTCTCGCACTTTAATTTAATGTTTATTGTCTATGGCTATGTCTATAGTATGTCTATGTCTGTATTTAAAGTATGTCTATGTCTGCATGGGAAAGTAAGAAACGAAATTTCAATTCTTTGTATGACCAGTGCATGTAAAGAAATTGACAATAAAAGCCGACTTGACTTGACTTGACTTGACAAAACCTGTTATTTTGATTTATGGTAAACTCGTTATTTGATGTGCAGAATAGTCAGATTGAGTACAGTAAACAAATTGTAGCACTGTATATGTGCTCTGCATGCTGAATAAGGAAAGTGACAAAGCACTGGAAAATAGTGTCAGGCTCACCAATGGACTTCTGCCGAAGCATCAGACCATGCTGGGTGGCGTGGCTTGATGAAAACTGGACTTGGTTATAACCAAACCCAGACCCTGATGACATCATGCCAACACCTGATTGTTCAAAACTTGGTTGCTAATAGGACAGACAAGGATAGAACAGAGGAAGAGAAGATAAGAAACCACACTCTGCAGTATATAACAGGAACAAAACATGCACACACAGTATGCCATAGCTACAGTCTACCCACTGGAAATATTTAACAGTCAAATTAACCACAACAATCTACTCTATAAGGTCTTTCACACTCTGTCTAACCCATTTGAGTTGCATGGGCAGAATTTGACAAATATCAGACATTGTCACTGACCAGAAACTCCCCCTTTCTCAACGTTAGTATCCTAATCTTGACCTGTACCATATGGATGCAGCATGTCTCTTGTGCCTAGATGTGCTTGCTCTTAGGTGTTTGAGGAGTGCAGTTGGTAACAGGACTCCTGGCGCTCACGTCTCTGCCCACCCTCGGAGTTGGGGGTTCTATTGCCATGGCAACGATACCTTGTTAGTGTAATAGCCCTTATTGCGCTCTCTCCTCCCTGTGTGACCTCGCTGGGCCCCCCCCTCAGATGGACTAATGGTCTGCTGAGCGGCTGCCAGGATCTCATCCAGCTTATCTACAGAGGGGGGAAAGAAAGGGGGAGAGAGAGAGAGAGAGGGGGTGGGGTGGGATTGAGTGAGAGAGAAAGAGAGAGAAGAGAGAGATGAGGAACCAGTACATTACTATATGCACCTGCCATCCCACCTGCTGTGCATCTTGCTTTATGTAAGTTGAAGTGAGTCTAGTATGTGAGAGCAGTCATTTGCCATTTGCTTACTCAGTGCCATTTGATAGACGCTTCTCTTCTTATCGGTGGCCTGGGATGACTCGTATTCTGAAAAAAAAAAAAGTTCAGAAGACATTTGACTGTGACCTTCAAAGAATCCCAGAGCAGTGCTTCAGTCAGTGCCCAACAGAAAGAAAAAAAAACCCTCTCCATTGGGAATGATGTGTGTATGCATGAAGCATTCTAGCAGCATATAATCATCAAAGTTTCTTGTGGAGAGGTCGAGATAAAGGTTGCACTAAACTGAATTTCATTTTTTTTTTCCAGATGGAGACATTTTAAAGGGAAGAAGTAATTACCCGCTTTCTTCTTCCAGGGAGAGGCTGCTATTACAGAAGAGAGAAATGTGTTAAAACTACTGCAGGAGGCGTTGAAATTACATGATGTATGATTGTAACACCAAAGATCACTGCTGCATACATACATAGGAGGTCAAATGACAATGACAATTATGCCGATGACTATGGTGTGGATCAAAATGGTGGTAATGATGAAGATGATGATGGTTAGGAAGAGGAGGAGGAGGATGGGGTCTTCATGGTCATATATATTTGTGAGTGTGAGCAGGAGAGAGAGGAGGGTGAAAATGGAGAGATTCACACCTTTCTCCACTGAAGAGGAACCAGAGAGGAGAGCAGAGCAGAGGGAGGAGAGGGGTCAGTTGGGACATAAACACACACACGGCAAATACACACGCCACACATCAGGAAACACAATGTTTCTACGGTTACATCAAAACAACAATCTAACACCACAACAAGCACCAACAAGACTTTTTAACATTTACATCAATTTTAATATCTTAGATTTTATAAATGAATCATATACTAATATAAATGTGTGCATGCACAACTGCAGTATGGATGATATTATTGAATCCACGTACCCATCTCCTCCAGTTCAGAGGTCATGGATTTGGAGCGCAGTGCGATGGCTGGGGGAGTTAGCCGTTTGCTCTGAGGGGGGGCTGTGTGGCAGAGAGTGGAACGGTGCCATTACGACAGTGCTCATTTCACAATTTGCAATTTTATGAACTCTCCCTGCAAACTGTTACGAATCAGGAACCAGACTCCCCAGGAAACTCCACAAATCCAAAAGACTCTCACAGCAGTGGCTCTGCCATGACTACAAGGGGGAGGCCAGTTTTTTGTGTTATGATTTACAAAAGTCATCACAGTTGTTCAGGCACTGCTATTGTGTTTCCTCTCCCATGAGAAGTCATGGTAACCAAAAAGGCAGAGAAAAATCTCAATACTGAAGCCTCTCCCAGAAGCATTCAGGAAAGATTCTCTTCTCACAGATGAAATTGAGAGGGGAAAATGGACCTACTTCTGGCTAGCCCTGGAGCTTAGCAGCGGGAGAGGAAGCCTGAGAGTCCTTAACAGTCAGCCATGAACAAGCATCACACACACAGACACACACTATACCAACACTCAAACACAGTTTTATTGGATTTTTGCCTTTTGCTGCTTTCCGACTTCTGTTACCTGCTAATGTCCCTTTCAAAGAGCCAATCTCAACCTTTTTCAGTGTAGATGGCTGCTGCTGGCGTGCCTTCACTTCAGCTGCTCCACCACCATACACTGCTTGTACAGCCCACAGAAACAGCCCGTCACAGAACAAAGAGCCAGTGAAGGGGCTCTGGAGACGTCAGTGATTCTGCCTCTGGTGCTCTCCTGAGAGTGTGATAATCCCATATCTAATGCGGCGCCAGAAATAAACATCGCAGGCCGCAAAGGCACGCAGAGGAGCCCACAGGGCTCGCCGTGACCCCTGCTTGAACACTGACCTTTCTTTTTAGGCACCTCCTCCATCTCCGGGTTTCGTGCCACCATGACAACCTTCACCATGAGGCTGTTTCCTCCCTGCCGGATCATGTTGACCACCTGCCGGTGACCCACCTTCACCACATTCTGCCCATTCACCTGCAACAGGGAGAGAGTTGGCAAGGGGATTCTTCAGTTCCATTTGGTTTGATTAAGTACAGTACATTGCCATATAATCAGGCACAAAATGTTACAAGACTAATATACGGTAAGCACAAAGACACCATTGACAAATGCACAGTTGAACAGGTCTGTACCCTCTACTATTAACACGGAGAAGGTTAAGCAGTATGATGGAGGAATTTGTCCAGTATTATAATGACCATTAACTCACTGAGAAGATCAGTGGTCCAGACAGGCTGAGGTGAATATGGTTATGATTACAGGTGTTATTTATACTGAGAGGCATTTTGTCTCTATCATTTTTCAAATGTTCTCCCAAGTTTCAAATTGAATTGAATGTCATTTTGTCCAAAGTAAAATAAATCAAATTAGGGGTTTCATTGAGAACAAATTACAAGACAGTTCCCACTGGAGCTGTATGACAGACACCAGAACCAAAATTAGAGAAGGAAGCCAAAAGCCACTTAAAGGAAAGCAAGGGATCTCAAAGGTGAACGTTAAAAGCCATATCTAAAGCAAGACCATAACGGTTTGCATTCCTCCCCGCTCTTTAAATGTGTTGCTTAAGAATGTTCCAGTGTTTAGATACAAAGGAATCTAAATGTGGAATCTGGATTTTGGCAGTAATTGCATGCTCCTTTCCTGAGGACTGTAGTCATTTTAATCCACATGACTGCAAGTGAAATTGAAACTGAGGTTGAACTGTAAAGTGAGTATACCACATTCCTCTTAACTTAGTTATCTCCAATTAGTTGTGTTGAGGACAGAGGACTCCCTTTTAGCCATTCTAACATCCATACACGTAATCCACCACATTACCTATCTACACAGAGACATCCGGCGTGGCCATGTGGGAGAGCCCTTATGGAATAAGTACACGTAGGAGGTAATTGGACGATTATGTGCAAATGAACAGTCACAGCATTCACATATGCTCTTGCTTAAAAGGTGATATTTCTGGAGATACCTCCCAACAAAGTAACATTGCCAGATGCTTCTGAGAAGATGCTATAAAAAAAAAAACCTCTCTGATTATCACATGTTGAAGATTGAGATCAGACATTACTGCCTTAGATATGTGTATATTCTGCATGTATGAAATGATGTTGATATGGAATTACAGAAGACAAAGCAAACCCATATCCTTCCACCAAGCTCTCACATCACAACAGCATCAGGTGAAGCTTAAAATAGTTTTGCTATGGCAACAGATAGAAGAGTGTACATTTCCCCTGAGATACGTTTGATCAAAAACTGTGATTGTCTGGTGGTGTGGAAGAGCTTTGGGCCCTACTGTTAACTCATCTTATTCCCTTTATGACCTACATGTAATAGAAAGAACAATGTTGGGGTCATGGACTCTGTGCTGATATCTAGCTATTACTTTGATTGGTGAGTGAGGAGGATCTACTGTAAAACAATCCAATTGTTCCAAAACAGAAAGTCAGAGTCCACCACCATCAGGAATGGCTCATGAATTAAGAATGTATGCAAACGACTGTATCTGTCAAGCTTCATATCTCCGTGTCTTGATTTAGTCTGATGAAATCATCTGGCTCAATAGATATCTGACCAACTAATATAAATGTCCAGTCAGGCCAGCCGTAAACTCAATTATAACATGGTCGATCAGACGTCCCCCTAATGGAATGTACTGAGCTCCACCATGGCATGGGCTAATATTCCAATTTTCCATCCGGATTCCATTAGGATTATCACTGCATCCTGCATCCACACACCTATGTTTGAGCACTTATTTGCAAGTAGGCAAAATATCGGTGGAATGACAGATATTGTCAGACTAAAATAAAGTGAGTGACCTGAACTTCTGATTAACAATGACAGACATGTATGAGAAATACAGTGAACTGTTTTTGGAGTAGGAAAGTCAAGTGATGGCAATCGTTTTGAGACCTGTTGAGACCTGTGGTTAAAACTGTCGCAGGTAGTTAAAACAAAACGCCATTTTTATGCCATCAACACCAAACAGGTGATCTGCTAGTCTGACTAGTTATCTGCTATTTTAATAATAAGATAAGATAAAAATAGGCTGTAGAACTGGAGGTGTAGCCGACAGCAGTAGATCTGATGGGAGGTCAAACATTTTTGTTCTGTCACTTCTTTGTACCAAATGCAGGAATTTGCATTGGGACACTTGTGCATTGACATCATCTTCTTCAGCCTTACTTAATGGACCATAAAGGGATCCGAAAGTCTATAAGGGTCTAACAAACAACCAACCTACAGTATGTTTTAGAGTCTGCTCTATTCTCAATAGTTCCTCCCTTATCACAATTTTTAACATGGAATGGCAGAATTCTGTATACTGGTTTTATGTAACAACTTATTTTGTGAGCACAACCATTGAATGCCTGATTTATTCACTCAATCCAATGCATTCTGCCCAGATAATGTCAACCTCTACATAATGTACAGTACTGTCCAACTCTCATGCGACTAGTTGTATGTGGTTGATTTGTGAGGCTACTAGATACTGCATACAGTATTTTTCACATGCAGGGTGTTATTTTGTGTAGAAATATGAGACACCAGATTGCACACACACAGTAGATATTTGCTGAATAAACAGCTTTTAAATTTAACTATTGGGAGCAAAAAAGGTTAAAGAAAAAGACTAGCTGTCATCCATTATCTCTTCAGGCAGCCATCCAAACACAGTGTTCAACAGTTGTACCGAGTGTTATTTGGGAAAGGCAGGATAGTGACTCACTCACCAGCACAAAAGCAATGGCTAAAAAACCCACGCCCCTTTAGTTGCACTGACCATGTTTAATAATGCCTTTTGTGAAATACATTTAGTCAAAAAGATCGAATTGCTACAATGGGGAACAAAATAATATTCATCCACATTCGTAGTAATTGATGGTAAAATGTCACGACAAATCAATCATTGGTGACCAAAAATAGTGAAGGGAGTTATTTGTAACTCTGTCACAAACAATTTTTCATTAGATATATGTAAAACTCCCTCTATAATTCCCAAAAGTAACAGGGAAACATTTCTGAGAGTGCAATAAAACAACATTTCCACGTCTCCTTTTGATCATGCCTATGTGGAGCACTCATAAGTGCCTTCGGCATCATCCCTTTTTCCTCCTAATCCTTCCTCGCCTCCTTCTCTCCTCCAGTTGTGATCCTAATGAGCCCTTAGCCATGGATTCATCACCACCACCAGTAGCTTACCTTCAACAGACTGAGGACCAGGCTGACTAAGGCTGCCAAACATGCGCTCATGAGTCACATTCCAGCGCCAGAGAGTGAGCCGAGTTGCAGCTCTTGCGCTGGTGATTGACAGGTTCAGGGCTCGTTCGAGGCCGCTTTGTCCTTGCTCTTTCTTTGCCCTGGGGAACTGAGATATTGCTCTGGCTTTGGTGGGCTCTATGTAAGGCCATGTGCCCTACTCCTTGCCGATGTAAAGAGAGAATTTTTTTTTTTAAAGATCAGAACAAGGCCTCTAGGTACAAGTTCAAACTCAAATCAAAGAAATGTTATTTTTTGCTAGAACATGTCCTCAAGCAAGGTGGTAAAACAAAATGCTTCAGCATGCCCACTGAGTAAAGATACCCTCTCCTGAAAACACCAACATCTGCTGTTATGTTATCAGTAAGACATATGTAGTAATGCTTCAGATAAACTGAACCAGAGCTCAGTGTGGATTGTCTGTGTCTGCCGTTTGGAGGGCTAAACTGTTCAGAGTCGTAGGTGTGGACGGCTGCCTCTCGGAGCGCATCTCGACCCCGCCGGTGGGACTCCTAACAGCGTCCAAGCATTCTTGGCTGTCTCGTTGTGCGCCTCCGCCACCTTCACACCAGCAGGCTCCGTCGCCTGCCTCCTTCAACCACCCACCACAGCTTACGCCTCATTAGCCTGTTTCTCTCAGCTCTTGCATGTGCCGAGGCAGAGTCAGACAGTAACTGACGGATTTTTAAGCTCTGCGCCATGCTTTACTACACACTGCAGGGTATGCATGAGCCCAAATCATTGAGGCGGTCCATTGAACATGGTACCACACACACCACGTCTCAGATTAATATTGCCATGGCATTGCCAAACACATCCTGAACCAATGTGCCATCTATTAAGTACCACAAACACCAACAATGAATAGGTACCTGTTTCAAGCTGGTATCATCCTAGATGTTTTACTATCCATGTAACCCATGCATCCTTCAAATATGCTTCTGTAGACCAATCCCTAACAATCCAAAGCCAGCAAGACAGAAGGAGAGACATACTGTGTATGGAAATGGGTAGAGAGTCAAGTTTGATGTCCACCTCACCTCAATGAGAAAGTCTCCCATTCGCAGTCCAGCCCTCCAGGCCACACCCCCTTCGTCCACTGACTCCAGATACTGTAGAGCAGGGAAGGCTGGCGTGGGAGTGAACTCTTCAATGGGAGTCTGAGCTACAGAGAGAGAGAGAGAGAGAGAGAGAGAGAGTAAACAGGGAGGAATATGAAGAAAAAAGAAAGAGATAAAGAGAGAGAGTAAAGGACTAGTGGAGGGGAGAGGATAACACAATGTTCTCCTTTTTGCATAATGTGCTATGAACAACAACTTAAACTGTTTAGAGAGGAAGGGAGGGTGAACTGTGTGTGGAGAGAGATAAGAGGGGGGGGGGCTATAAATACAGGTGAAGTGTAGGACAGAGTGAGCTGGACTGGGACTCACCTTTAGCTCCTCGAAGCACAAAGCCAAAGCCCTCATTGTCCTTCTTCTGTAAGAGAACGGTCTTCTCCTTTATGATGTAGTCACTACTCCAGAGAGAGAGAGAGAGAAAAGGAGTGAGAGAGGACAGAGAGAGAGAGCGATATGGAGGAAGAGCAGAAGAGGAGAGCAGGGAGTTATAAAGGGAGAAGTCATTTTGGGCGCTTGTTTATTGCTGTGACAAATCTGCCAGCCCTCTCCCAGCAGTCCCCTATGAGAACAAAGACGGGCTCTTCTCAACCCAGCAAACAGGGTCTGGGGTGAATCCCCATATTTACAAGCACACATCCACACCACATTATAGCCAGCCGCCGCGCTACCCAACCCGAGGCTTGTTTCACTCCCAACACGAGGGACGACTGCTCCACAGAATGGCTTATGCCAGGGGAATGTAGAAGAGTAGCTCTGGAAGACAACTGTAATATAGTGGAATAAGCAAGGCTGCTTAAAGTCTCTACCCTGTTATTTTGCTCTCTCCCCACAGAAGATGATCCTAATCTCACAAATCCTGCTACTGACAAGACACGTGTGTCAATGCAGGATTTTAAAAGACATCTCCCTCCAAAAATTACTCACGCCAAACAGATAACCAGTGACCCCCCTTAACAGACAGATGAGCAGTTTGTCATCCAAGCTGGGTGTAGGGAGAGGGGCATGAGATTTCAGCAGAGGTGGCGTCATCTAAGCCAGTCCAGTCCAGTCCACATGCTGATAGCAACGGCTCCATGACTCTGATTCAACACGAGGCAGCTGTGTTCCCATGGGAACCCCAGACAGAGACAGGAGAAAGTAGGTGAGGTTAGAGCGTGTGGGTGCTGATTTTTTCCCCCATTCTTTTTTTCATCTCTAGGTTGGTGGTGGGGGGGGGGGGTGGGGGGGGGGGGGGGGATCCCCCCTCCCTCTTTGAAGTCATGCTTTCCCGCCAGCCTGAGTTGATCGGTAACGGAAACGGCAGCTAGCGCGGGAGATCCCTATTAAACAACACCTCACCCAAACCCCAGCCTCGTCCAGTGCCGCCACGCATTCAAACGGAATACACTGTCCTTCACCCCACGGGATTAACCTTTGTGTCCACTCTCTCGTGCGCTTGCTTGCCTCGCGAAACGCCCGCGCGGCGGGATGAATCGCAGTGTTCTTTCCCCTCGCGCTGCTCGGCTCCACGGCGACGCTGCGAGCGTTTGTCTGCTCCGCTCCATCATGACGCTTGTGACATTGTAATTGCCCGCGGAGCCGTTTGGCTGCCCTGGGCTTTGGCGCAGCACTGGTTCTCCTGCTTTACTGTCAGACTGCATCAGGGTTAAAGGAAGGAGCTCTCAAGAGCAGGATCTGAGCCTGGATACTACAGCTACAACTGCACACATGTAGCCTACAAATACACACACAAACACAAATGTACCACACTAATGCATACACACATAACCACACACATGCACAAGAAAACACACTACACAGATGCCACATGCATATATACAGTACACATGCACACATGTGTGATCAACCAAATACACACACACACACACACACACACACACACACGCACACACACACACACACACACACACACACACACTATACATGTGCATACACACAGATGTACACACACACACACACAATCACACAATCACACAGACACGGACAAACATGGATGACATTAGGAAAACATCACGTTTAAAATGCAAATGGAAGTGAATACTTGTGCAAAAAATTAAAAATCCACTCTCTCTCAATGCTCTTCCACAAAGCCATGAACATCAACATTTCCAATATTTTCAGGTTAGTGGTCCTGGTTAGTGGTTTATGGAAAAAAATAATACACTGTAGTATATCGCAGTGGCAAGAATCGATATTCATTTATAGCGATGTTAATTTATTAATTTGTATCCTGATATCCACAAGGTGCCGCAAGGCCGAGTACTTCTCTTACGTCACAGCGGAAATGGAAAAGTGTTGAGAACAAATTCACTGTGGCAAGATGGCTGCAGAGACTCAACAAAACATAATATATACGGAAGAGATAAATGCCAATGTATTGCAGAATTGAATAGCAATCACACTGTGGCCAAAATATTGTGATAATATCGTGCCATTGCCACTGTGGCGATTTCCACTCCTACTTAATGCTAGTCTACAAAGAAGCACATAGAAAATGATTGCACTTGAAGCTACTTTTGAGAGAAAAGTAAAAACTGAAACTCCACAACCCAAGCTTTTGGCAGCCATCTGTGACTCTCTCGTTCTCTCTTTCTCTCTCTAACACCTTCTCTCCCTTGCTTTTTCACACCCTCTCTCTTCTCCCTCGTTGTATAGCCTCTCTTCTTGTCACACACAGTGGTAAATATAGCCAAACAAATCGGATAGATTTGCAAGTACAGACACGAAGAACTAAGAACCCTCACCGTCCTACAACCCTGCAATCAGCTGAAAGACAAAAGCATCTCTCATGCCAATGGTCGGCTAACAGCAACGCTCCTGAACTTCCAGTGGGCGGGTACCTGCTTAGCTGCATGGGGGCACCAGGTTTCTGGGGGTTTAGCAGGTGCAGGGGTTAGCATCAGCTGTGACCACCATTACCCCCCACAACCCAACCGCCACCACCACCACCACCACCATCACATTAACCTGAAGCTGCACTAAACTCAACTGTGTCAGCACTTGTCACAGCCAATGGTGTACAAAAACACACAAGCGCACACACACGCACACACACACACACTCACACACACACACACACACACACACACACACACACACACACACACAGACATACATTGCAACCAAATTCACTGCTAAACGGTGATCAACGACAATGAATGGCTGCAGTCTTGCAGTCCACCCTGCACACGCTGGGTATGGCTCCCATTTCCCGTGTGTGTGTATAAGTGCAGTGGCAATGTAACCTGTCGAGGCTGGTGGAGGCAGTGCTCCCTTGTATCAGCGTTCAGCGCTGTCCACGTTCAGCAGCCCATGATGTGAGGCAAGAGCAAATGTAATCCTCCCCGCACTCCGCGCTGCATGGCACAAACTAGGAGTACCAACCTTAAGACTCCACAGGCACAGGCACACACACACACATCACAGCACAGCTAATTTAACTGATTCTCTTACAGCCATGAGGATAAGGGCTGTACAGTCAGAGAACCCCCCCCCCACAAGCTCTCCCTGCAGTGTTCACAGTATGGGCAACAATTTGGATTGATCCTCTCTACCACAGAGCATACACAAACACTGACATACAAACACACATTTGCGTATGCACACACAGAACAACACACACACACACACACACACACACAATCACACATGTGTGTATGCACAAACAGAACAAATACACACACATACACACACACACACACACACACACACACACACATACGTACAGACTTGTGCACATACAACTAACAGTAATATTGAGTCAGCAGTACATTAAATGGTGGGCTGATATTGCTAGCAACAAGCGAGTAGCTACGCAAAACACACACAACACACACACACACACGCACACACACACACAACAATTGCTACCCCGATTCTGTCTGTCATTTTGAATTAGCCTACAACAGAAACATCTGGATGAAAATGTCATATTGTATCTCTATCACCCACTAACTCATACACAAACCCACACACACACATACACACTCACACACACATACACACTCACACGATGACTCATACTCACAGTGACATACACTGGCATGAACACACACACACACACACACAGTAATTCAGTGCTGAAACATATAGATATTCATTAATTCTCTAAACAAAAATGCAAAGACTAACACTGTCACACACATGCACACACTCATACACACGCTCACTCGCTCTCACACATACACACACAAGCATGTGCTTGCGCGTGTGTCCGAGCCCACACTCACACACATACAGAACATCAGATTCACAATGCCACATACATAGAGTCAGTCACAATCACAAAATCACAATAACCGTTACAAAACACCAGCCTGAAGACACACACACACACACACACACAGAGAGAGAGAGAGAGAGAGAGAGAGAGAGACATACACATACAGAGACAAATAACACAGTCATGCACCTCTTCTCTGCGTCTCTCCATCCCTCCTCACCCCCTCCCTCCATCCTCGGCAGAGAACGAAAGAAGAGGAGAAAAAAAAAACGAGAGACGCTACCTGTAAATGAACCACACGCTTCTGTTCCGCGGGCCCAGAGATGGCCAGGAAGAAGAGAGGGAGAGAGGGAGAGAGACATCCCTCTCTCCACAGCCCCCCATTGCCATGTCCCCCCCTCCTCCCCCTCCTCCTCCTCCTTCTTCTCCTCTCCTCCTCTTCCAGCGACGGCAGAGCCAGAGAGCGCGGCGAGAGGAGAGGAGAGGAGGAGAGAGAGG